>NW_027472618.1:600000-993301 GCF_030347505.1 Rhynchophorus ferrugineus | reverse complement strand
TGGCGATTTCGTTCCAATTTACATTCCAAGTAATATTCGGCATGCTAATTACATTGCCGATTGCCAAATTGCATTATCTCTTATAGTTTCCGAGATATGGACTATCGATAATTTACACCTTAGGCTCTGCTTCTAACTTGGGCCCAAATTGTAAAATGGTCTTATCTATTGGCGATTTCGTTCCAATTCACATTCCAAGTAATATTCGGCATGCTAATTACATTGCCGGTGGCCAAGTTGCATTATCTCTTATAGTTTCCGAGATATGGACTATCGATAATTTACACCTTAGGCTCTGCTTCTAACTTGGGCCCAAATTGTAAAATGGTCTTATCTATTGGCGATTTCGTCCCAATTCACATTCCAAGTAATATTCGGCATGCTAATTACATTGCCAGTTGCCAAATTGCATTATCTCTTATAGTTCCCGAGATATGGACTATGGATAATTTACACCTTAGGCTCTGCTTCTAACTTGGGCACAAATTGTAAAATAGTCTTATCTATTGGCGATTTCATTCCAATTCACATTCTAAGTAATATTCGGCATGCTAATTACATTGCCGGTTGCCAAATTGCATTATCTCTTATAGTTTCCGAGATATGGACTATCGATAATTTACACCTTAGGCTCTGCTTCTAACTTGGGCCCAAATTGTAAAATGGTCTTATCTATTGGCGATTTCGTTCCAATTCACATTCCAAGTAATATTCGGCATGCTAATTACATTGCCGCTTGCCAAATTGCATTATCTCTTATAGTTTCCGAGATATGGACTATCGGTAATTTACACCTTAGGCTCTGCTTCTAACTTGGGCCCAAATTGTAAAATCGTCTTATCTATTGGCGATTTCGTTCCAATTCACATTCCAAGTAATATTCGGCATGCTAATTACATTGCCGGTTGCCAAATTGCATTATCTCTTATAGTTTCCGAGATATGGACTATCGATAATTTACACCTTAGGCTCTGCTTCTAACTTGGGCCCAAATTGTAAAATGGTCTTATCTATTGGCGATTTCATTCCAATTCACATTCCAAGTAATATTCGGCATGCTAATTACATTGCCGGTTGCCAAATTGCATTATCTATTATAGTTTCCGAGATATGGACTATCGATAATTTACACCTTAGGCTCTGCTTCTAACTTGGGCCCAAATTGTAAAATGGTCTTACCTATTGGCGATTTCGTTCCAATTCACATTCCAAGTAATATTCTGCATGCTAATTACATTGCCGGTTGCCAAATTGCATTATCTCTTATAGTTTCCGAGATATGGACTATCGATAATTTACACCTTAGGCTCTGCTTCTAACTTGGGCCCAAATTGTAAAATGGTCTTATCTATTGGCGATTTCGTCCCAATTCACATTCCAAGTAATATTCGGCATGCTAATTACATTGCCGGTTGCGAAACTGCATTATCTCTTATAGTTTCCGAGATATGGACTATCGATAATTTACACCTTAGGCTCTGCTTCTAACTTGGGCCCAAATTGTAAAATGGTCTTATCTATTGGCGATTCCGTTCCAATTCACATTCCAAGTAATATTCGGCATGCTAATTACATTGCCGGTTGCCAAATTGCATTATCTCTTTTAGTTTCCGAGATATGGACTATCGATAATTTACACCTTAGGCTCTGCTTCTAACTTGGGCCCAAATTGTAAAATCGTCTTATCTATTGGCGATTTCGTTCCAATTCACATTCCAAGTAATAGTCGGCATGCTAATTACATTGCCGGTTGCCAAATTGCATTATCTCTTATAGTTTCCGAGATATGGACTATCGATAATTTACACCTTAGGCTCTGCTTCTAACTTGGGCCCAAATTGTAAAATGGTCTTATCTATTGGCGATTTCGTTCCAATTCACATTCCAAGTAATATTCGGCATGCTAATTACATTGCCGGTTGCCAAATTGAATTATCTCTTATAGTTTCCGAGATATGGACTATCGATAATTTACACCTTAGGCTCTGCTTCTAACTTAGGCCCAAATTGTAAAATGGTCTTATCTATTGGCGATTTCGTTCCAATTCACATTCCAAGTGGTATTCGGCATGCTAATTACATTGCCGGTTGCCAAATTGCATTATCTCTTATAGTTTCCGAGATATGGACTATCGATAATTTACACCTTAGGCTCTGCTTCTAACTTGGGCCCAAATTGTAAAATGGTCTTATCTATTGGCGATTTCGTTCCAATTCACATTCCAAGTAATATTCGGCATGCTAATTACATTGCCGGTTGCCAAATTGCATTATCTCTTATAGTTTCCGAGATATGGACTATCGATAATTTACACCTTAGGCTCTGCTTCTAACTTGGGCCCAAATTGTAAAATGGTCTTATCTATTGGCGATTTCGTCCCAATTCACATTCCAAGTAATATTCGGCATGCTAATTACATTGCCGGTTGCGAAACTGCATTATCTCTTATAGTTTCCGAGATATGGACTATCGATAATTTACACCTTAGGCTCTGCTACTAACTTGGGCCCAAATTGTAAAATGGTCTTATCTATTGGCAATTTCGTTCCAATTCACATTCCAAGTAACATTCGGCATGCTAATTACATTGCCTGTTGCCAAATTGCATTATCTCTTTTAGTTTCCGAGATATGGACTATCGATAATTTACACCTTAGACTCTGCTTCTAACTTGGGCCCAAATTGTAAAATGGTCTTATCTATTGGCGATTTCGTTCCAATTCACATTCCAAGTAATATTCGGCATGCTAATTACATTGCCGGTTGCCAAATTGCATTATCTCTTATAGTTTCCGAGATATGGACTATCGATAATTTACACCTTAGGCTCTGCTTCTAACTTGGGCCCAAATTGTAAAATGGCCTTATCTATTGGCGATTTCGTTCCAATTCACATTCCAAGTAATATTCGGCATGCTAATTACATTGCCGGTTGCCAAATTGCAATATCTCTTACAGTTTCCGAGATATGGACTATCGATAATTTACACCTTAGGCTCTGCTTCTAACTTGGGCCCAAATTGTAAAATGGTCTTATCTATTGGCGATTTCGTTCCAATTCACATTCCAAGTAATATTCGGCATGCTAATTACATTGCCGGTTGCCAAATTGCATTATCTCTTATAGTTTCCGAGATATGGACTATCGATAATTTACACCTTAGGCTCTGCTTCTAACTTGGGCCCAAATTGTAAAATGGTCTTATCTATTGGCGATTTCGTTCCAATTCACATTCCAAGTAATATTCGGCATGCTAATTACATTGCCGGTTGCCAAATTGCATTATCTCTTATAGTTTCCGAGATATGGACTATCGATAATTTACACCTTAGGCTCTGCTTCTATCTTGGGCCCAAATTGTAAAATGGTCTTATCTATTGGCGATTTCGTTCCAATTCACATTCCAAGTAATATTCGGCATGCTAATTACATTGCCGGTTGCCAAATTGCATTATCTCTTATAGTTTCCAAGATACGGACTATCGATAATTTACACCTTAGGCTCTGCTTCTAACTTGGGCCCAAATTGTAAAATGGTCTTATCTATAGGCGATTTCGTTCCAATTCACACTCCAAGTAATATTCGGCATGCTAATTACATTGCCGGTTGCGAAATTGCATTATCTCTTATAGTTTCCGAGATATGGACTATCAATAATTTACACCTTAGGCTCTGCTTCTAACTTGGGCCCAAATTGTAAAATGGCCTTATCTATTGGCGATTTCGTTCCAATTCACATTCCAAGTAATATTCGGCATGCTAATTACATTGCCGGTTGCCAAATTGCATTATCTCTTATAGTTTCCGAGATATGGACTATGGATAATTTACACCTTAGGCTCTGCTTCTAACTTGGGCCCAAATTGTAAAATGGTCTTATCTATTGGCGATTTCGTTCCAATTTACATTCCAAGTAATATTCGGCATGCTAATTACATTGCCGATTGCCAAATTGCATTATCTCTTATAGTTTCCGAGATATGGACTATCGATAATTTACACCTTAGGCTCTGCTTCTAGCTTGGGCCCAAATTGTAAAATGGTCTTATCTATTGGCGATTTCGTTCCAATTCACATTCCAAGTAATATTCGGCATGCTAATTACATTGCCGGTGGCCAAGTTGCATTATCTCTTATAGTTTCCGAGATATGGACTATCGATAATTTACACCTTAGGCTCTGCTTCTAACTTGGGCCCAAATTGTAAAATGGTCTTATCTATTGGCGATTTCGTCCCAATTCACATTCCAAGTAATATTCGGCATGCTAATTACATTGCCAGTTGCCAAATTGCATTATCTCTTATAGTTCCCGAGATATGGACTATGGATAATTTACACCTTAGGCTCTGCTTCTAACTTGGGCACAAATTGTAAAATAGTCTTATCTATTGGCGATTTCATTCCAATTCACATTCCAAGTAATATTCGGCATGCTAATTACATTGCCGGTTGCGAAATTGCATTATCTCTTATAGTTTCCGAGATATGGACTATCGATAATTTACACCTTAGGCTCTGCTTCTAACTTGGGCCCAAATTGTAAAATGGTCTTATCTATTGGCGATTTCGTTCCAATTCACATTCCAAGTAATATTCGGCATGCTAATTACATTGCCGGTTGCCAAATTGCATTATCTTTTATAGTTTCCGAGATATGGACTATCGATAATTTACACCTTAGACTCTGCTTCTAACTTGGGCCCAAATTGTAAAATGGTCTTATCTATTGGCGATTTCGTTCCAATTCACATTCCAAGTAATATTCGGCATGCTAATTACATTGCCGGTTGCCAAATTGAATTATCTCTTATAGTTTCCGAGATATGGACTATCGATAATTTACACCTTAGGCTCTGCTTCTAACTTGGGCCCAAATTGTAAAATGGTCTTATCTATTGGCGATTTCGTTCCAATTCACATTCCAAGTGGTATTCGGCATGCTAATTACATTGCCGGTTGCCAAATTGCATTATCTCTTATAGTTTCCGAGATATGGACAATCGATAATTTACACCTTAGGCTCTGCTTCTAACTTGGGCCCAAATTGTAAAATGGTCTTATCTATTGGCGATTTCGTTCCAATTCACATTCCAAGTAATATTCGGCATGCTAATTACATTGCCGGTTGCCAAATTGCATTATCTTTTATAGTTTCCGAGATATGGACTATCGATAATTTACACCTTAGGCTCTGCTTCTAACTTGGGCCCAAATTGTAAAATGGTCTTATCTATTGGCGATTTCGTCCCAATTCACATTCCAAGTAATATTCGGCATGCTAATTACATTGCCGGTTGCGAAACTGCATTATCTCTTATAGTTTCCGAGATATGGACTATCGATAATTTACACCTTAGGCTCTGCTACTAACTTGGGCCCAAATTGTAAAATGGTCTTATCTATTGGCAATTTCGTTCCAATTCACATTCCAAGTAATATTCGGCATGCTAATTACATTGCCTGTTGCCAAATTGCATTATCTCTTTTAGTTTCCGAGATATGGACTATCGATAATTTACACCTTAGGCTCTGCTTCTAACTTGGGCCCAAATTGTAAAATGGTCTTATCTATTGGCGATTTCGTTCCAATTCACATTCCAAGTAATATTCGGCATGCTAATTACATTGCCGGTTGCCAAATTGCATTATCTCTTATAGTTTCCGAGATATGGACTATCGATAATTTACACCTTAGGCTCTGCTTCTAACTTGGGCCCAAATTGTAAAATGGACTTATCTATTGGCGATTTCGTTCCAATTCACATTCCAAGTAATATTCGGCATGCTAATTACATTGCCGGTTGCCAAATTGCATTATCTCTTATAGTTTCCGAGATATGGACTATGGATAATTTACACCTTAGGCTCTGCTTCTAACTTGGGCCCAAATTGTAAAATGGTCTTATCTATTGGCGATTTCGTTCCAATTTACATTCCAAGTAATATTCGGCATGCTAATTACATTGCCGATTGCCAAATTGCATTATCTCTTATAGTTTCCGAGATATGGACTATCGATAATTTACACCTTAGGCTCTGCTTCTAACTTGGGCCCAAATTGTAAAATGGTCTTATCTATTGGCGATTTCGTCCCAATTCACATTCCAAGTAATAATCGGCATGCTAATTACATTGCCGGTTGCGAAACTGCATTATCTCTTATAGTTTCCGAGATATGGACTATCGATAATTTACACCTTAGGCTCTGCTTCTAACTTGGGCCCAAATTGTAAAATGGTCTTATCTATTGGCAATTTCGTTCCAATTCACATTCCAAGTAATATTCGGCATGCTAATTACATTGCCGGTTGCCAAATTGCATTATCTCTTTTAGTTTCCGAGATATGGACTATCGATAATTTACACCTTAGGCTCTGCTTCTAACTTGGGCCCAAATTGTAAAATGGTCTTATCTATTGGCGATTTCGTTCCAATTCACATTCCAAGTAATATTCGGCATGCTAATTACATTGCCGGTTGCCAAATTGCATTATCTCTTATAGTTTCCAAGATATGGACTATCGATAATTTACACCTTAGGCTCTGCTTCTAACTTGGGCCCAAATTGTAAAATGGTCTTATCTATTGGCGATTTCATTCCAATTCACATTCCAAGTAATATTCGGCATGCTAATTACATTGCCGGTTGCCAAATTGCATTATCTATTATAGTTTCCGAGATATGGACTATCGATAATTTACACCTTAGGCTCTGCTTCTAACTTGGGCCCAAATTGTAAAATGGTCTTACCTATTGGCGATTTCGTTCCAATTCACATTCCAAGTAATATTCTGCATGCTAATTACATTGCCGGTTGCCAAATTGCATTATCTCTTATAGTTTCCGAGATATGGACTATCGATAATTTACACCTTAGGCTCTGCTTCTAACTTGGGCCCAAATTGTAAAATGGTCTTATCTATTGGCGATTTCGTCCCAATTCACATTCCAAGTAATATTCGGCATGCTAATTACATTGCCGGTTGCGAAACTGCATTATCTCTTATAGTTTCCGAGATATGGACTATCGATAATTTACACCTTAGGCTCTGCTTCTAACTTGGGCCCAAATTGTAAAATGGTCTTATCTATTGGCGATTCCGTTCCAATTCACATTCCAAGTAATATTCGGCATGCTAATTACATTGCCGGTTGCCAAATTGCATTATCTCTTTTAGTTTCCGAGATATGGACTATCGATAATTTACACCTTAGGCTCTGCTTCTAACTTGGGCCCAAATTGTAAAATCGTCTTATCTATTGGCGATTTCGTTCCAATTCACATTCCAAGTAATAGTCGGCATGCTAATTACATTGCCAGTTGCCAAATTGCATTATCTCTTATAGTTCCCGAGATATGGACTATGGATAATTTACACCTTAGGCTCTGCTTCTAACTTGGGCACAAATTGTAAAATAGTCTTATCTATTGGCGATTTCATTCCAATTCACATTCCAAGTAATATTCGGCATGCTAATTACATTGCCGGTTGCCAAATTGCATTATCTCTTATAGTTTCCGAGATATGGACTATCGATAATTTACACCTTAGGCTCTGCTTCTAACTTGGGCCCAAATTGTAAAATGGTCTTATCTATTGGCGATTTCGTTCCAATTCACATTCCAAGTAATATTCGGCATGCTAATTACATTGCCGGTTGCCAAATTGCATTATCTTTTATAGTTTCCGAGATATGGACTATCGATAATTTACACCTTAGGCTCTGCTTCTAACTTGGGCCCAAATTGTAAAATGGTCTTATCTATTGGCGATTTCGTTCCAATTCACATTCCAAGTAATATTCGGCATGCTAATTACATTGCCGGTTGCCAAATTGAATTATCTCTTATAGTTTCCGAGATATGGACTATCGATAATTTACACCTTAGGCTCTGCTTCTAACTTGGGCCCAAATTGTAAAATGGTCTTATCTATTGGCGATTTCGTTCCAATTCACATTCCAAGTGGTATTCGGCATGCTAATTACATTGCCGGTTGCCAAATTGCATTATCTCTTATAGTTTCCGAGATATGGACAATCGATAATTTACACCTTAGGCTCTGCTTCTAACTTGGGCCCAAATTGTAAAATGGTCTTATCTATTGGCGATTTCGTTCCAATTCACATTCCAAGTAATATTCGGCATGCTAATTACATTGCCGGTTGCCAAATTGCATTATCTTTTATAGTTTCCGAGATATGGACTATCGATAATTTACACCTTAGGCTCTGCTTCTAACTTGGGCCCAAATTGTAAAATGGTCTTATCTATTGGCGATTTCGTCCCAATTCACATTCCAAGTAATATTCGGCATGCTAATTACATTGCCGGTTGCGAAACTGCATTATCTCTTATAGTTTCCGAGATATGGACTATCGATAATTTACACCTTAGGCTCTGCTACTAACTTGGGCCCAAATTGTAAAATGGTCTTATCTATTGGCAATTTCGTTCCAATTCACATTCCAAGTAATATTCGGCATGCTAATTACATTGCCTGTTGCCAAATTGCATTATCTCTTTTAGTTTCCGAGATATGGACTATCGATAATTTACACCTTAGGCTCTGCTTCTAACTTGGGCCCAAATTGTAAAATGGTCTTATCTATTGGCGATTTCGTTCCAATTCACATTCCAAGTAATATTCGGCATGCTAATTACATTGCCGGTTGCCAAATTGCATTATCTCTTATAGTTTCCGAGATATGGACTATCGATAATTTACACCTTAGGCTCTGCTTCTAACTTGGGCCCAAATTGTAAAATGGCCTTATCTATTGGCGATTTCGTTCCAATTCACATTCCAAGTAATATTCGGCATGCTAATTACATTGCCGGTTGCCAAATTGCATTATCTCTTATAGTTTCCGAGATATGGACTATGGATAATTTACACCTTAGGCTCTGCTTCTAACTTGGGCCCAAATTGTAAAATGGTCTTATCTATTGGCGATTTCGTTCCAATTTACATTCCAAGTAATATTCGGCATGCTAATTACATTGCCGATTGCCAAATTGCATTATCTCTTATAGTTTCCGAGATATGGACTATCGATAATTTACACCTTAGGCTCTGCTTCTAACTTGGGCCCAAATTGTAAAATGGTCTTATCTATTGGCGATTTCGTCCCAATTCACATTCCAAGTAATAATCGGCATGCTAATTACATTGCCGGTTGCGAAACTGCATTATCTCTTATAGTTTCCGAGATATGGACTATCGATAATTTACACCTTAGGCTCTGCTTCTAACTTGGGCCCAAATTGTAAAATGGTCTTATCTATTGGCAATTTCGTTCCAATTCACATTCCAAGTAATATTCGGCATGCTAATTACATTGCCGGTTGCCAAATTGCATTATCTCTTTTAGTTTCCGAGATATGGACTATCGATAATTTACACCTTAGGCTCTGCTTCTAACTTGGGCCCAAATTGTAAAATGGTCTTATCTATTGGCGATTTCGTTCCAATTCACATTCCAAGTAATATTCGGCATGCTAATTACATTGCCGGTTGCCAAATTGCATTATCTCTTATAGTTTCCGAGATATGGACTATCGATAATTTACACCTTAGGCTCTGCTTCTAACTTGGGCCCAAATTGTAAAATGGTCTTATCTATTGGCGATTTCATTCCAATTCACATTCCAAGTAATATTCGGCATGCTAATTACATTGCCGGTTGCCAAATTGCATTATCTATTATAGTTTCCGAGATATGGACTATCGATAATTTACACCTTAGGCTCTGCTTCTAACTTGGGCCCAAATTGTAAAATGGTCTTACCTATTGGCGATTTCGTTCCAATTCACATTCCAAGTAATATTCTGCATGCTAATTACATTGCCGGTTGCCAAATTGCATTATCTCTTATAGTTTCCGAGATATGGACTATCGATAATTTACACCTTAGGCTCTGCTTCTAACTTGGGCCCAAATTGTAAAATGGTCTTATCTATTGGCGATTTCGTCCCAATTCACATTCCAAGTAATATTCGGCATGCTAATTACATTGCCGGTTGCGAAACTGCATTATCTCTTATAGTTTCCGAGATATGGACTATCGATAATTTACACCTTAGGCTCTGCTTCTAACTTGGGCCCAAATTGTAAAATGGTCTTATCTATTGGCGATTCCGTTCCAATTCACATTCCAAGTAATATTCGGCATGCTAATTACATTGCCGGTTGCCAAATTGCATTATCTCTTTTAGTTTCCGAGATATGGACTATCGATAATTTACACCTTAGGCTCTGCTTCTAACTTGGGCCCAAATTGTAAAATCGTCTTATCTATTGGCGATTTCGTTCCAATTCACATTCCAAGTAATAGTCGGCATGCTAATTACATTGCCGGTTGCCAAATTGCATTATCTCTTATAGTTTCCGAGATATGGACTATCGATAATTTACACCTTAGGCTCTGCTTCTAACTTGGGCCCAAATTGTAAAATGGTCTTATCTATTGGCGATTTCGTTCCAATTCACATTCCAAGTAATATTCGGCATGCTAATTACATTGCCGGTTGCCAAATTGAATTATCTCTTATAGTTTCCGAGATATGGACTATCGATAATTTACACCTTAGGCTCTGCTTCTAACTTGGGCCCAAATTGTAAAATGGTCTTATCTATTGGCGATTTCGTTCCAATTCACATTCCAAGTGGTATTCGGCATGCTAATTACATTGCCGGTTGCCAAATTGCATTATCTCTTATAGTTTCCGAGATATGGACTATCGATAATTTACACCTTAGGCTCTGCTTCTAACTTGGGCCCAAATTGTAAAATGGTCTTATCTATTGGCGATTTCGTTCCAATTCACATTCCAAGTAATATTCGGCATGCTAATTACATTGCCGGTTGCCAAATTGCATTATCTCTTATAGTTTCCGAGATATGGACTATCGATAATTTACACCTTAGGCTCTGTTTCTAACTTGGGCCCAAATTGTAAAATGGTCTTATCTATTGGCGATTTCGTCCCAATTCACATTCCAAGTAATATTCGGCATGCTAATTACATTGCCGGTTGCGAAACTGCATTATCTCTTATAGTTTCCGAGATATGGACTATCGATAATTTACACCTTAGGCTCTGCTACTAACTTGGGCCCAAATTGTAAAATGGTCTTATCTATTGGCAATTTCGTTCCAATTCACATTCCAAGTAATATTCGGCATGCTAATTACATTGCCTGTTGCCAAATTGCATTATCTCTTTTAGTTTCCGAGATATGGACTATCGATAATTTACACCTTAGACTCTGCTTCTAACTTGGGCCCAAATTGTAAAATGGTCTTATCTATTGGCGATTTCGTTCCAATTCACATTCCAAGTAATATTCGGCATGCTAATTACATTGCCGGTTGCCAAATTGCATTATCTCTTATAGTTTCCGAGATATGGACTATCGATAATTTACACCTTAGGCTCTGCTTCTAACTTGGGCCCAAATTGTAAAATGGTCTTATCTATTGGCGATTTCGTTCCAATTCACATTCCAAGTAATATTCGGCATGCTAATTACATTGCCGGTTGCCAAATTGCATTATCTCTTATAGTTTCCGAGATATGGACTATCGATAATTTACACCTTAGGCTCTGCTTCTATCTTGGGCCCAAATTGTAAAATGGTCTTATCTATTGGCGATTTCGTTCCAATTCACATTCCAAGTAATATTCGGCATGCTAATTACATTGCCGGTTGCCAAATTGCATTATCTCTTATAGTTTCCAAGATACGGACTATCGATAATTTACACCTTAGGCTCTGCTTCTAACTTGGGCCCAAATTGTAAAATGGTCTTATCTATAGGCGATTTCGTTCCAATTCACACTCCAAGTAATATTCGGCATGCTAATTACATTGCCGGTTGCGAAATTGCATTATCTCTTATAGTTTCCGAGATATGGACTATCAATAATTTACACCTTAGGCTCTGCTTCTAACTTGGGCCCAAATTGTAAAATGGCCTTATCTATTGGCGATTTCGTTCCAATTCACATTCCAAGTAATATTCGGCATGCTAATTACATTGCCGGTTGCCAAATTGCATTATCTCTTATAGTTTCCGAGATATGGACTATGGATAATTTACACCTTAGGCTCTGCTTCTAACTTGGGCCCAAATTGTAAAATGGTCTTATCTATTGGCGATTTCGTTCCAATTTACATTCCAAGTAATATTCGGCATGCTAATTACATTGCCGATTGCCAAATTGCATTATCTCTTATAGTTTCCGAGATATGGACTATCGATAATTTACACCTTAGGCTCTGCTTCTAACTTGGGCCCAAATTGTAAAATGGTCTTATCTATTGGCGATTTCGTTCCAATTCACATTCCAAGTAATATTCGGCATGCTAATTACATTGCCGGTGGCCAAGTTGCATTATCTCTTATAGTTTCCGCGATATGGACTATCGATAATTTACACCTTAGGCTCTGCTTCTAACTTGGGCCCAAATTGTAAAATGGTCTTATCTATTGGCGATTTCGTCCCAATTCACATTCCAAGTAATATTCGGCATGCTAATTACATTGCCAGTTGCCAAATTGCATTATCTCTTATAGTTCCCGAGATATGGACTATGGATAATTTACACCTTAGGCTCTGCTTCTAACTTGGGCACAAATTGTAAAATAGTCTTATCTATTGGCGATTTCATTCCAATTCACATTCCAAGTAATATTCGGCATGCTAATTACATTGCCGGTTGCCAAATTGCATTATCTCTTATAGTTTCCGAGATATGGACTATCGATAATTTACACCTTAGGCTCTGCTTCTAACTTGGGCCCAAATTGTAAAATGGTCTTATCTATTGGCGATTTCGTTCCAATTCACATTCCAAGTAATATTCGGCATGCTAATTACATTGCCGGTTGCCAAATTGCATTATCTTTTATAGTTTCCGAGATATGGACTATGGATAATTTACACCTTAGGCTCTGCTTCTAACTTGGGCCCAAATTGTAAAATGGTCTTATCTATTGGCGATTTCGTTCCAATTTACATTCCAAGTAATATTCGGCATGCTAATTACATTGCCGATTGCCAAATTGCATTATCTCTTATAGTTTCCGAGATATGGACTATCGATAATTTACACCTTAGGCTCTGCTTCTAACTTGGGCCCAAATTGTAAAATGGTCTTATCTATTGGCGATTTCGTTCCAATTCACATTCCAAGTAATATTCGGCATGCTAATTACATTGCCGGTGGCCAAGTTGCATTATCTCTTATAGTTTCCGAGATATGGACTATCGATAATTTACACCTTAGGCTCTGCTTCTAACTTGGGCCCAAATTGTAAAATGGTCTTATCTATTGGCGATTTCGTCCCAATTCACATTCCAAGTAATATTCGGCATGCTAATTACATTGCCAGTTGCCAAATTGCATTATCTCTTATAGTTCCCGAGATATGGACTATGGATAATTTACACCTTAGGCTCTGCTTCTAACTTGGGCACAAATTGTAAAATAGTCTTATCTATTGGCGATTTCATTCCAATTCACATTCCAAGTAATATTCGGCATGCTAATTACATTGCCGGTTGCCAAATTGCATTATCTCTTATAGTTTCCGAGATATGGACTATCGATAATTTACACCTTAGGCTCTGCTTCTAACTTGGGCCCAAATTGTAAAATGGTCTTATCTATTGGCGATTTCGTTCCAATTCACATTCCAAGTAATATTCGGCATGCTAATTACATTGCCGGTTGCCAAATTGCATTATCTTTTATAGTTTCCGAGATATGGACTATCGATAATTTACACCTTAGGCTCTGCTTCTAACTTGGGCCCAAATTGTAAAATGGTCTTATCTATTGGCGATTTCGTTCCAATTCACATTCCAAGTAATATTCGGCATGCTAATTACATTGCCGGTTGCCAAATTGAATTATCTCTTATAGTTTCCGAGATATGGACTATCGATAATTTACACCTTAGGCTCTGTTTCTAACTTGGGCCCAAATTGTAAAATGGTCTTATCTATTGGCGATTTCGTTCCAATTCACATTCCAAGTGGTATTCGGCATGCTAATTACATTGCCGGTTGCCAAATTGCATTATCTCTTATAGTTTCCGAGATATGGACTATCGATAATTTACACCTTAGGCTCTGCTTCTAACTTGGGCCCAAATTGTAAAATGGTCTTATCTATTGGCGATTTCGTTCCAATTCACATTCCAAGTAATATTCGGCATGCTAATTACATTGCCGGTTGCCAAATTGCATTATCTTTTATAGTTTCCGAGATATGGACTATCGATAATTTACACCTTAGGCTCTGCTTCTAACTTGGGCCCAAATTGTAAAATGGTCTTATCTATTGGCGATTTCGTCCCAATTCACATTCCAAGTAATATTCGGCATGCTAATTACATTGCCGGTTGCGAAACTGCATTATCTCTTATAGTTTCCGAGATATGGACTATCGATAATTTACACCTTAGGCTCTGCTACTAACTTGGGCCCAAATTGTAAAATGGTCTTATCTATTGGCAATTTCGTTCCAATTCACATTCCAAGTAATATTCGGCATGCTAATTACATTGCCTGTTGCCAAATTGCATTATCTCTTTTAGTTTCCGAGATATGGACTATCGATAATTTACACCTTAGGCTCTGCTTCTAACTTGGGCCCAAATTGTAAAATGGTCTTATCTATTGGCGATTTCGTTCCAATTCACATTCCAAGTAATATTCGGCATGCTAATTACATTGCCGGTTGCCAAATTGCATTATCTCTTATAGTTTCCGAGATATGGACTATCGATAATTTACACCTTAGGCTCTGCTTCTAACTTGGGCCCAAATTGTAAAATGGCCTTATCTATTGGCGATTTCGTTCCAATTCACATTCCAAGTAATATTCGGCATGCTAATTACATTGCCGGTTGCCAAATTGCATTATCTCTTATAGTTTCCGAGATATGGACTATGGATAATTTACACCTTAGGCTCTGCTTCTAACTTGGGCCCATATTGTAAAATGGTCTTATCTATTGGCGATTTCGTTCCAATTTACATTCCAAGTAATATTCGGCATGCTAATTACATTGCCGATTGCCAAATTGCATTATCTCTTATAGTTTCCGAGATATGGACTATCGATAATTTACACCTTAGGCTCTGCTTCTAACTTGGGCCCAAATTGTAAAATGGTCTTATCTATTGGCGATTTCGTCCCAATTCACATTCCAAGTAATAATCGGCATGCTAATTACATTGCCGGTTGCGAAACTGCATTATCTCTTATAGTTTCCGAGATATGGACTATCGATAATTTACACCTTAGGCTCTGCTTCTAACTTGGGCCCAAATTGTAAAATGGTCTTATCTATTGGCAATTTCGTTCCAATTCACATTCCAAGTAATATTCGGCATGCTAATTACATTGCCGGTTGCCAAATTGCATTATCTCTTTTAGTTTCCGAGATATGGACTATCGATAATTTACACCTTAGGCTCTGCTTCTAACTTGGGCCCAAATTGTAAAATGGTCTTATCTATTGGCGATTTCGTTCCAATTCACATTCCAAGTGGTATTCGGCATGCTAATTACATTGCCGGTTGCCAAATTGCATTATCTCTTATAGTTTCCGAGATATGGACTATCGATAATTTACACCTTAGGCTCTGCTTCTAACTTGGGCCCAAATTGTAAAATGGTCTTATCTATTGGCGATTTCGTTCCAATTCACATTCCAAGTAATATTCGGCATGCTAATTACATTGCCGGTTGCCAAATTGCATTATCTCTTATAGTTTCCGAGATATGGACTATCGATAATTTACACCTTAGGCTCTGCTTCTAACTTGGGCCCAAATTGTAAAATGGTCTTATCTATTGGCGATTTCGTCCCAATTCACATTCCAAGTAATATTCGGCATGCTAATTACATTGCCGGTTGCGAAACTGCATTATCTCTTATAGTTTCCGAGATATGGACTATCGATAATTTACACCTTAGGCTCTGCTACTAACTTGGGCCCAAATTGTAAAATGGTCTTATCTATTGGCAATTTCGTTCCAATTCACATTCCAAGTAATATTCGGCATGCTAATTACATTGCCTGTTGCCAAATTGCATTATCTCTTTTAGTTTCCGAGATATGGACTATCGATAATTTACACCTTAGGCTCTGCTTCTAACTTGGGCCCAAATTGTAAAATGGTCTTATCTATTGGCGATTTCGTTCCAATTCACATTCCAAGTAATATTCGGCATGCTAATTACATTGCCGGTTGCCAAATTGCATTATCTCTTATAGTTTCCGAGATATGGACTATCGATAATTTACACCTTAGGCTCTGCTTCTAACTTGGGCCCAAATTGTAAAATGGCCTTATCTATTGGCGATTTCGTTCCAATTCACATTCCAAGTAATATTCGGCATGCTAATTACATTGCCGGTTGCCAAATTGCATTATCTCTTATAGTTTCCGAGATATGGACTATGGATAATTTACACCTTAGGCTCTGCTTCTAACTTGGGCCCAAATTGTAAAATGGTCTTATCTATTGGCGATTTCGTTCCAATTTACATTCCAAGTAATATTCGGCATGCTAATTACATTGCCGATTGCCAAATTGCATTATCTCTTATAGTTTCCGAGATATGGACTATCGATAATTTACACCTTAGGCTCTGCTTCTAACTTGGGCCCAAATTGTAAAATGGTCTTATCTATTGGCGATTTCGTCCCAATTCACATTCCAAGTAATAATCGGCATGCTAATTACATTGCCGGTTGCGAAACTGCATTATCTCTTATAGTTTCCGAGATATGGACTATCGATAATTTACACCTTAGGCTCTGCTTCTAACTTGGGCCCAAATTGTAAAATGGTCTTATCTATTGGCAATTTCGTTCCAATTCACATTCCAAGTAATACTCGGCATGCTAATTACATTGCCGGTTGCCAAATTGCATTATCTCTTTTAGTTTCCGAGATATGGACTATCGATAATTTACACCTTATGCTCTGCTTCTAACTTGGGCCCAAATTGTAAAATGGTCTTATCTATTGGCGATTTCGTTCCAATTCACATTCCAAGTAATATTCGGCATGCTAATTACATTGCCGGTTGCCAAATTGCATTATCTCTTATAGTTTCCGAGATATGGATTTTCGATAATTTACACCTTAGGCTCTGCTTCTAACTTGGGCCCAAATTGTAAAATGGCCTTATCTATTGGCGATTTCGTTCCAATTCACATTCCAAGTAATATTCGGCATGCTAATTACATTGCCGGTTGCCAAATTGCATTATCTCTTATAGTTTCCGAGATATGGACTATCGGTAATTTACACCTTAGGCTCTGCTTCTAACTTGGGCCCAAATTGTAAAATCGTCTTATCTATTGGCGATTTCGTTCCAATTCACATTCCAAGTAATATTCGGCATGCTAATTACATTGCCGGTTGCGAATCTGCATTATCTCTTATAGTTTCCGAGATATGGACTATCGATAATTTACACCTTAGGCTCTGCTTCTAACTTGGGCCCAAATTGTAAAATGGTCTTATCTATTGGCGATTTCGTTCCAATTCACATTCCAAGTAATATTCGGCATGCTAATTACATTGCCGGTTGCCAAATTGCATTATCTCTTTTAGTTTCCGAGATATGGACTATCGATAATTTACACCTTAGGCTCTGCTTCTAACTTGGGCCGAAATTGTAAAATGGTCTTATCTATTGGCGATTTCGTCCCAATTCACATTCCAAGTAATATTCGGCATGCTAATTACATTGCCGGTTGCGAAACTGCATTATCTCTTATAGTTTCCGAGATATGGACTATCGATAATTTACACCTTAGGCTCTGCTTCTAACTTGGGCCCAAATTGTAAAATGGTCTTATCTATTGGCGATTTCGTTCCAATTCACATTCCAAGTAATATTCGGCATGCTAATTACATTGCCGGTTGCCAAATTGCATTATCTCTTATAGTTTCCGAGATATGGACTATCGATAATTTACACCTTAGGCTCTGCTTCTAACTTGGGCCCAAATTGTAAAATGGCCTTATCTATTGGCGATTTCGTTCCAATTCACATTCCAAGTAATATTCGGCATGCTAATTACATTGCCGGTGGCCAAGTTGTATTATCTCTTATAGTTTCCGAGATATGGACTATCGATTATTTACACCTTAGGCTCTGCTTCTAACTTGGGCCCAAATTGTAAAATGGTCTTATCTATTGGCGATTTCGTCCCAATTCACATTCCAAGTAATATTCGGCATGCTAATTACATTGCCAGTTGCCAAATTGCATTATCTCTTATAGTTCCCGAGATATGGACTATGGATAATTTACACCTTAGGCTCTGCTTCTAACTTGGGCACAAATTGTAAAATAGTCTTATCTATTGGCGATTTCATTCCAATTCACATTCCAAGTAATATTCGGCATGCTAATTACATTGCCGGTTGCCAAATTGCATTATCTCTTATAGTTTCCGAGATATGGACTATCGATAATTTACACCTTAGGCTCTGCTTCTAACTTGGGCCCAAATTGTAAAATGGTCTTACCTATTGGCGATTTCGTTCCAATTCACATTCCAAGTAATATTCTGCATGCTAATTACATTGCCGGTTGCCAAATTGCATTATCTCTTATAGTTTCCGAGATATGGACTATCGATAATTTACACCTTAGGCTCTGCTTCTAACTTGGGCCCAAATTGTAAAATGGTCTTATCTATTGGCGATTTCGTCCCAATTCACATTCCAAGTAATATTCGGCATGCTAATTACATTGCCGGTTGCGAAACTGCATTATCTCTTATAGTTTCCGAGATATGGACTATCGATAATTTACACCTTAGGCTCTGCTTCTAACTTGGGCCCAAATTGTAAAATGGTCTTATCTATTGGCGATTTCGTTCCAATTCACATTCCAAGTAATATTCGGCATGCTAATTACATTGCCGGTTGCCAAATTGCATTATCTCTTTTAGTTTCCGAGATATGGACTATCGATAATTTACACCTTAGGCTCTGCTTCTAACTTGGGCCCAAATTGTAAAATCGTCTTATCTATTGGCGATTTCGTTCCAATTCACATTCCAAGTAATAGTCGGCATGCTAATTACATTGCCGGTTGCCAAATTGCATTATCTCTTATAGTTTCCGAGATATGGACTATCGATAATTTACACCTTAGGCTCTGCTTCTAACTTGGGCCCAAATTGTAAAATGGTCTTATCTATTGGCGATTTCGTTCCAATTCACATTCCAAGTAATATTCGGCATGCTAATTACATTGCCGGTTGCCAAATTGAATTATCTCTTATAGTTTCCGAGATATGGACTATCGATAATTTACACCTTAGGCTCTGCTTCTAACTTGGGCCCAAATTGTAAAATGGTCTTATCTATTGGCGATTTCGTTCCAATTCACATTCCAAGTGGTATTCGGCATGCTAATTACATTGCCGGTTGCCAAATTGCATTATCTCTTATAGTTTCCGAGATATGGACTATCGATAATTTACACCTTAGGCTCTGCTTCTAACTTGGGCCCAAATTGTAAAATGGTCTTATCTATTGGCGATTTCGTTCCAATTCACATTCCAAGTAATATTCGGCATGCTAATTACATTGCCGGTTGCCAAATTGCATTATCTCTTATAGTTTCCGAGATATGGACTATCGATAATTTACACCTTAGGCTCTGCTTCTAACTTGGGCCCAAATTGTAAAATGGTCTTATCTATTGGCGATTTCGTCCCAATTCACATTCCAAGTAATATTCGGCATGCTAATTACATTGCCGGTTGCGAAACTGCATTATCTCTTATAGTTTCCGAGATATGGACTATCGATAATTTACACCTTAGGCTCTGCTACTAACTTGGGCCCAAATTGTAAAATGGTCTTATCTATTGGCAATTTCGTTCCAATTCACATTCCAAGTAATATTCGGCATGCTAATTACATTGCCTGTTGCCAAATTGCATTATCTCTTTTAGTTTCCGAGATATGGACTATCGATAATTTACACCTTAGGCTCTGCTTCTAACTTGGGCCCAAATTGTAAAATGGTCTTATCTATTGGCGATTTCGTTCCAATTCACATTCCAAGTAATATTCGGCATGCTAATTACATTGCCGGTTGCCAAATTGCATTATCTCTTATAGTTTCCGAGATATGGACTATCGATAATTTACACCTTAGGCTCTGCTTCTAACTTGGGCCCAAATTGTAAAATGGCCTTATCTATTGGCGATTTCGTTCCAATTCACATTCCAAGTAATATTCGGCATGCTAATTACATTGCCGGTTGCCAAATTGCATTATCTCTTATAGTTTCCGAGATATGGACTATGGATAATTTACACCTTAGGCTCTGCTTCTAACTTGGGCCCAAATTGTAAAATGGTCTTATCTATTGGCGATTTCGTTCCAATTTACATTCCAAGTAATATTCGGCATGCTAATTACATTGCCGATTGCCAAATTGCATTATCTCTTATAGTTTCCGAGATATGGACTATCGATAATTTACACCTTAGGCTCTGCTTCTAACTTGGGCCCAAATTGTAAAATGGTCTTATCTATTGGCGATTTCGTCCCAATTCACATTCCAAGTAATAATCGGCATGCTAATTACATTGCCGGTTGCGAAACTGCATTATCTCTTATAGTTTCCGAGATATGGACTATCGATAATTTACACCTTAGGCTCTGCTTCTAACTTGGGCCCAAATTGTAAAATGGTCTTATCTATTGGCAATTTCGTTCCAATTCACATTCCAAGTAATATTCGGCATGCTAATTACATTGCCGGTTGCCAAATTGCATTATCTCTTTTAGTTTCCGAGATATGGACTATCGATAATTTACACCTTAGGCTCTGCTTCTAACTTGGGCCCAAATTGTAAAATGGTCTTATCTATTGGCGATTTCGTTCCAATTCACATTCCAAGTAATATTCGGCATGCTAATTACATTGCCGGTTGCCAAATTGCATTATCTCTTATAGTTTCCGAGATATGGATTTTCGATAATTTACACCTTAGGCTCTGCTTCTAACTTGGGCCCAAATTGTAAAATGGCCTTATCTATTGGCGATTTCGTTCCAATTCACATTCCAAGTAATATTCGGCATGCTAATTACATTGCCGGTTGCCAAATTGCATTATCTCTTATAGTTTCCGAGATATGGACTATCGGTAATTTACACCTTAGGCTCTGCTTCTAACTTGGGCCCAAATTGTAAAATCGTCTTATCTATTGGCGATTTCGTTCCAATTCACATTCCAAGTAATATTCGGCATGCTAATTACATTGCCGGTTGCGAATCTGCATTATCTCTTATAGTTTCCGAGATATGGACTATCGATAATTTACACCTTAGGCTCTGCTTCTAACTTGGGCCCAAATTGTAAAATGGTCTTATCTATTGGCGATTTCGTTCCAATTCACATTCCAAGTAATATTCGGCATGCTAATTACATTGCCGGTTGCCAAATTGCATTATCTCTTTTAGTTTCCGAGATATGGACTATCGATAATTTACACCTTAGGCTCTGCTTCTAACTTGGGCCCAAATTGTAAAATGGTCTTATCTATTGGCGATTTCGTCCCAATTCACATTCCAAGTAATATTCGGCATGCTAATTACATTGCCGGTTGCGAAACTGCATTATCTCTTATAGTTTCCGAGATATGGACTATCGATAATTTACACCTTAGGCTCTGCTTGTAACTTGGGCCCAAATTGTAAAATGGTCTTATCTATTGGCGATTTCGTTCCAATTCACATTCCAAGTAATATTCGGCATGCTAATTACATTGCCGGTTGCCAAATTGCATTATCTCTTATAGTTTCCGAGATATGGACTATGGATAATTTACACCTTAGGCTCTGCTTCTAACTTGGGCCCAAATTTTAAAATGGTCTTATCTATTGGCGATTTCGTTCCAATTCACATTCCAAGTAATATTCGGCATGCTAATTACATTGCCGGTTGCCAAATTGCATTATCTCTTATAGTTTCCGAGATATGGACTATCGATTATTTTTAACCTTAGGCTCTGCTTCTAACTTGGGCCCAAATTGTAAAATGGTCTTATCTATTGGCGATTTCGTTCCAATTCACATTTCAAGTAATATTCGGCATGCTAATTACATTGCCGGTTGCCAAATTGCATTATCTCTTATAGTTTCCGAGATATGGACTATCGATAATTTACACCTTAGGCTCTGCTTCTAACTTGGGCCCAAATTGTAAAATGGTCTTATCTATTGGCGATTTCGTCCCAATTCACATTCCAAGTAATAATCGGCATGCTAATTACATTGCCGGTTGCGAAACTGCATTATCTCTTATAGTTTCCGAGATATGGACTATCGATAATTTACACCTTAGGCTCTGCTTCTAACTTGGGCCCAAATTGTAAAATGGTCTTATCTATTGGCAATTTCGTTCCAATTCACATTCCAAGTAATATTCGGCATGCTAATTACATTGCCGGTTGCCAAATTGCATTATCTCTTTTAGTTTCCGAGATATGGATTATCGATAATTTACACCTTAGGCTCTGCTTCTAACTTGGGCCCAAATTGTAAAATGGTCTTATCTATTGGCGATTTCGTTCCAATTCACATTCCAAGTAATATTTGGCATGCTAATTACATTGCCGGTTGCCAAATTGCATTATCTCTTATAGTTTCCGAGATATGGATTTTCGATAATTTACACCTTAGGCTCTGCTTCTAACTTGGGCCCAAATTGTAAAATGGCCTTATCTATTGGCGATTTCGTTCCAATTCACATTCCAAGTAATATTCGGCATGCTAATTACATTGCCGGTTGCCAAATTGCATTATCTCTTATAGTTTCCGAGATATGGACTATCGGTAATTTACACCTTAGGCTCTGCTTCTAACTTGGGCCCAAATTGTAAAATCGTCTTATCTATTGGCGATTTCGTTCCAATTCACATTCCAAGTAATATTCGGCATGCTAATTACATTGCCGGTTGCGAATCTGCATTATCTCTTATAGTTTCCGAGATATGGACTATCGATAATTTACACCTTAGGCTCTGCTTCTAACTTGGGCCCAAATTGTAAAATGGTCTTATCTATTGGCGATTTCGTTCCAATTCACATTCCAAGTAATATTCGGCATGCTAATTACATTGCCGGTTGCCAAATTGCATTATCTCTTTTAGTTTCCGAGATATGGACTATCGATAATTTACACCTTAGGCTCTGCTTCTAACTTGGGCCCAAATTGTAAAATGGTCTTATCTATTGGCGATTTCGTCCCAATTCACATTCCAAGTAATATTCGGCATGCTAATTACATTGCCGGTTGCGAAACTGCATTATCTCTTATAGTTTCCGAGATATGGACTATCGATAATTTACACCTTAGGCTCTGCTTCTAACTTGGGCCCAAATTGTAAAATGGTCTTATCTATTGGCGATTTCGTTCCAATTCACATTCCAAGTAATATTCGGCATGCTAATTACATTGCCGGTTGCCAAATTGCATTATCTCTTATAGTTTCCGAGATATGGACTATGGATAATTTACACCTTAGGCTCTGCTTCTAACTTGGGCCCAAATTTTAAAATGGTCTTATCTATTGGCGATTTCGTTCCAATTCACATTCCAAGTAATATTCGGCATGCTAATTACATTGCCGGTTGCCAAATTGCATTATCTCTTATAGTTTCCGAGATATGGACTATCGATAATTTACACCTTAGGCTCTGCTTCTAACTTGGGCCCAAATTGTAAAATGGTCTTATCTATTGGCGATTTCATTCCAATTCACATTCCAAGTAATATTCGGCATGCTAATTACATTGCCGGTTGCCAAATTGCATTATCTCTTTTAGTTTCCGAGATATGGACTATCGATAATTTACACCTTAGGCTCTGCTTCTAACTTGGGCCCAAATTGTAAAATCGTCTTATCTATTGGCGATTTCGTTCCAATTCACATTCCAAGTAATATTCGGCATGCTAATTACATTGCCGGTTGCCAAATTGCATTATCTCTTATAGTTTCCGAGATATGGACTATCGATAATTTACACCTTAGGCTCTGCTTCTAACTTGGGCCCAAATTGTAAAATGGTCTTATCTATTGGCGATTTCGTTCCAATTCACATTCCAAGTAATATTCGGCATGCTAATTACATTGCCGGTTGCCAAATTGAATTATCTCTTATAGTTTCCGAGATATGGACTATCGATAATTTACACCTTAGGCTCTGCTTCTAACTTGGGCCCAAATTGTAAAATGGTCTTATCTATTGGCGATTTCGTTCCAATTCACATTCCAAGTGGTATTCGGCATGCTAATTACATTGCCGGTTGCCAAATTGCATTATCTCTTATAGTTTCCGAGATATGGACTATCGATAATTTACACCTTAGGCTCTGCTTCTAACTTGGGCCCAAATTGTAAAATGGTCTTATCTATTGGCGATTTCGTTCCAATTCACATTCCAAGTAATATTCGGCATGCTAATTACATTGCCGGTTGCCAAATTGCATTATCTCTTATAGTTTCCGAGATATGGACTATCGATAATTTACACCTTAGGCTCTGCTTCTAACTTGGGCCCAAATTGTAAAATGGCCTTATCTATTGGCGATTTCGTTCCAATTCACATTCCAAGTAATATTCGGCATGCTAATTACATTGCCGGTTGCCAAATTGCATTATCTCTTATAGTTTCCGAGATATGGACTAGGGATAATTTACACCTTAGGCTCTGCTTCTAACTTGGGCCCAAATTGTAAAATGGTCTTATCTATTGGCGATTTCGTTCCAATTTACATTCCAAGTAATATTCGGCATGCTAATTACATTGCCGATTGCCAAATTGCATTATCTCTTATAGTTTCCGAGATATGGACTATCGATAATTTACACCTTAGGCTCTGCTTCTAACTTGGGCCCAAATTGTAAAATGGTCTTATCTATTGGCGATTTCGTCCCAATTCACATCCCAAGTAATAATCGGCATGCTAATTACATTGCCGGTTGCGAAACTGCATTATCTCTTATAGTTTCCGAGATATGGACTATCGATAATTTACACCTTAGGCTCTGCTTCTAACTTGGGCCCAAATTGTAAAATGGTCTTATCTATTGGCAATTTCGTTCCAATTCACATTCCAAGTAATATTCGGCATGCTAATTACATTGCCGGTTGCCAAATTGCATTATCTCTTTTAGTTTCCGAGATATGGACTATCGATAATTTACACCTTAGGCTCTGCTTCTAACTTGGGCCCAAATTGTAAAATGGTCTTATCTATTGGCGATTTCGTTCCAATTCACATTCCAAGTAATATTCGGCATGCTAATTACATTGCCGGTTGCCAAATTGCATTATCTCTTATAGTTTCCGAGATATGGATTTTCGATAATTTACACCTTAGGCTCTGCTTCTAACTTGGGCCCAAATTGTAAAATGGCCTTATCTATTGGCGATTTCGTTCCAATTCACATTCCAAGTAATATTCGGCATGCTAATTACATTGCCGGTGGCCAAGTTGCATTATCTCTTATAGTTTCCGAGATATGGACTATCGATAATTTACACCTTAGGCTCTGCTTCTAACTTGGGCCCAAATTGTAAAATGGTCTTATCTATTGGCGATTTCGTCCCAATTCACATTCCAAGTAATATTCGGCATGCTAATTACATTGCCAGTTGCCAAATTGCATTATCTCTTATAGTTCCCGAGATATGGACTATGGATAATTTACACCTTAGGCTCTGCTTCTAACTTGGGCACAAATTGTAAAATAGTCTTATCTATTGGCGATTTCATTCCAATTCACATTCCAAGTAATATTCGGCATGCTAATTACATTGCCGGTTGCCAAATTGCATTATCTCTTATAGTTTCCGAGATATGGACTATCGATAATTTACACCTTAGGCTCTGCTTCTAACTTGGGCCCAAATTGTAAAATGGTCTTATCTATTGGCGATTTCGTTCCAATTCACATTCCAAGTAATATTCGGCATGCTAATTACATTGCCGGTTGCCAAATTGCATTATCTTTTATAGTTTCCGAGATATGGACTATCGATAATTTACACCTTAGGCTCTGCTTCTAACTTGGGCCCAAATTGTAAAATGGTCTTATCTATTGGCGATTTCGTTCCAATTCACATTCCAAGTAATATTCGGCATGCTAATTACATTGCCGGTTGCCAAATTGAATTATCTCTTATAGTTTCCGAGATATGGACTATCGATAATTTACACCTTAGGCTCTGCTTCTAACTTGGGCCCAAATTGTAAAATGGTCTTATCTATTGGCGATTTCGTTCCAATTCACATTCCAAGTGATATTCGGCATGCTAATTACATTGCCGGTTGCCAAATTGCATTATCTCTTATAGTTTCCGAGATATGGACTATCGATAATTTACACCTTAGGCTCTGCTTCTAACTTGGGCCCAAATTGTAAAATGGTCTTATCTATTGGCGATTTCGTTCCAATTCACATTCCAAGTAATATTCGGCATGCTAATTACATTGCCGGTTGCCAAATTGCATTATCTTTTATAGTTTCCGAGATATGGACTATCGATAATTTACACCTTAGGCTCTGCTTCTAACTTGGGCCCAAATTGTAAAATGGTCTTATCTATTGGCGATTTCGTCCCAATTCACATTCCAAGTAATATTCGGCATGCTAATTACATTGCCGTTTGCGAAACTGCATTATCTCTTATAGTTTCCGAGATATGGACTATCGATAATTTACACCTTAGGCTCTGCTACTAACTTGGGCCCAAATTGTAAAATGGTCTTATCTATTGGCAATTTCGTTCCAATTCACATTCCAAGTAATATTCGGCATGCTAATTACATTGCCTGTTGCCAAATTGCATTATCTCTTTTAGTTTCCGAGATATGGACTATCGATAATTTACACCTTAGGCTCTGCTTCTAACTTGGGCCCAAATTGTAAAATGGTCTTATCTATTGGCGATTTCGTTCCAATTCACATTCCAAGTAATATTCGGCATGCTAATTACATTGCCGGTTGCCAAATTGCATTATCTCTTATAGTTTCCGAGATATGGACTATCGATAATTTACACCTTAGGCTCTGCTTCTAACTTGGGCCCAAATTGTAAAATGGCCTTATCTATTGGCGATTTCGTTCCAATTCACATTCCAAGTAATATTCGGCATGCTAATTACATTGCCGGTTGCCAAATTGCATTATCTCTTATAGTTTCCGAGATATGGACTATGGATAATTTACACCTTAGGCTCTGCTTCTAACTTGGGCCCAAATTGTAAAATGGTCTTATCTATTGGCGATTTCGTTCCAATTTACATTCCAAGTAATATTCGGCATGCTAATTACATTGCCGATTGCCAAATTGCATTATCTCTTATAGTTTCCGAGATATGGACTATCGATAATTTACACCTTAGGCTCTGCTTCTAACTTGGGCCCAAATTGTAAAATGGTCTTATCTATTGGCGATTTCGTTCCAATTCACATTCCAAGTAATATTCGGCATGCTAATTACATTGCCGGTTGCCAAATTGCATTATCTCTTATAGTTTCCGATATATGGATTTTCGATAATTTACACCTTAGGCTCTGCTTCTAACTTGGGCCCAAATTGTAAAATGGCCTTATCTATTGGCGATTTCGTTCCAATTCACATTCCAAGTAATATTCGGCATGCTAATTACATTGCCGGTTGCCAAATTGCATTATCTCTTATAGTTTCCGAGATATGGACTATCGGTAATTTACACCTTAGGCTCTGCTTCTAACTTGGGCCCAAATTGTAAAATCGTCTTATCTATTGGCGATTTCGTTCCAATTCACATTCCAAGTAATATTTGGCATGCTAATTACATTGCCGGTTGCGAATCTGCATTATCTCTTATAGTTTCCGAGATATGGACTATCGATAATTTACACCTTAGGCTCTGCTTCTAACTTGGGCCCAAATTGTAAAATGGTCTTATCTATTGGCGATTTCGTTCCAATTCACATTCCAAGTAATATTCGGCATGCTAATTACATTGCCGGTTGCCAAATTGCATTATCTCTTTTAGTTTCCGAGATATGGACTATCGATAATTTACACCTTAGGCTCTGCTTCTAACTTGGGCCCAAATTGTAAAATGGTCTTATCTATTGGCGATTTCGTTCCAATTCACATTCCAAGTAATATTCGGCATGCTAATTACATTGCCGGTTGCCAAATTGCATTATCTCTTTTAGTTTCCGAGATATGGACTATCGATAATTTACACCTTAGGCTCTGCTTCTAACTTGGGCCCAAATTGTAAAATCGTCTTATCTATTGGCGATTTCGTTCCAATTCACATTCCAAGTAATAGTCGGCATGCTAATTACATTGCCGGTTGCCAAATTGCATTATCTCTTATAGTTTCCGAGATATGGACTATCGATAATTTACACCTTAGGCTCTGCTTCTAACTTGGGCCCAAATTGTAAAATGGTCTTATCTATTGGCGATTTCGTTCCAATTCACATTCCAAGTAATATTCGGCATGCTAATTACATTGCCGGTTGCCAAATTGAATTATCTGTTATAGTTTCCGAGATATGGACTATCGATAATTTACACCTTAGGCTCTGCTTCTAACTTGGGCCCAAATTGTAAAATGGTCTTATCTATTGGCGATTTCGTTCCAATTCACATTCCAAGTGGTATTCGGCATGCTAATTACATTGCCGGTTGCCAAATTGCATTATCTCTTATAGTTTCCGAGATATGGACTATCGATAATTTACACCTTAGGCTCTGCTTCTAACTTGGGCCCAAATTGTAAAATGGTCTTATCTATTGGCGATTTCGTTCCAATTCACATTCCAAGTAATATTCGGCATGCTAATTACATTGCCGGTTGCCAAATTGCATTATCTCTTATAGTTTCCGAGATATGGACTATCGATAATTTACACCTTAGGCTCTGCTTCTAACTTGGGCCCAAATTGTAAAATGGTCTTATCTATTGGCGATTTCGTCCCAATTCACATTCCAAGTAATATTCGGCATGCTAATTACATTGCCGGTTGCGAAACTGCATTATCTCTTATAGTTTCCGAGATATGGACTATCGATAATTTACACCTTAGGCTCTGCTACTAACTTGGGCCCAAATTGTAAAATGGTCTTATCTATTGGCAATTTCGTTCCAATTCACATTCCAAGTAATATTCGGCATGCTAA
This sequence comes from Rhynchophorus ferrugineus, assembly GCF_030347505.1. NCBI lineage: Eukaryota > Metazoa > Arthropoda > Insecta > Coleoptera > Curculionidae > Rhynchophorus > Rhynchophorus ferrugineus. The sequence goes on along the minus strand of NW_027472618.1, from coordinate 964,015 downwards.
TTACATTGCCTGTTGCCAAATTGCATTATCTCTTTTAGTTTCCGAGATATGGACTATCGATAATTTACACCTTAGGCTCTGCTTCTAACTTGGGCCCAAATTGTAAAATGGTCTTATCTATTGGCGATTTCGTTCCAATTCACATTCCAAGTAATATTCGGCATGCTAATTACATTGCCGGTTGCCAAATTGCATTATCTCTTATAGTTTCCGAGATATGGACTATCGATAATTTACACCTTAGGCTCTGCTTCTAACTTGGGCCCAAATTGTAAAATGGTCTTATCTATTGGCGATTTCGTTCCAATTTACATTCCAAGTAATATTCGGCATGCTAATTACATTGCCGATTGCCAAATTGCATTATCTCTTATAGTTTCCGAGATATGGACTATCGATAATTTACACCTTAGGCTCTGCTTCTAACTTGGGCCCAAATTGTAAAATGGTCTTATCTATTGGCGATTTCGTCCCAATTCACATTCCAAGTAATAATCGGCATGCTAATTACATTGCCGGTTGCGAAACTGCATTATCTCTTATAGTTTCCGAGATATGGACTATCGATAATTTACACCTTAGGCTCTGCTTCTAACTTGGGCCCAAATTGTAAAATGGTCTTATCTATTGGCAATTTCGTTCCAATTCACATTCCAAGTAATACTCGGCATGCTAATTACATTGCCGGTTGCCAAATTGCATTATCTCTTTTAGTTTCCGAGATATGGACTATCGATAATTTACACCTTAGGCTCTGCTTCTAACTTGGGCCCAAATTGTAAAATGGTCTTATCTATTGGCGATTTCGTTCCAATTCACATTCCAAGTAATATTCGGCATGCTAATTACATTGCCGGTTGCCAAATTGCATTATCTCTTATAGTTTCCGAGATATGGATTTTCGATAATTTACACCTTAGGCTCTGCTTCTAACTTGGGCCCAAATTGTAAAATGGCCTTATCTATTGGCGATTTCGTTCCAATTCACATTCCAAGTAATATTCGGCATGCTAATTACATTGCCGGTTGCCAAATTGCATTATCTCTTATAGTTTCCGAGATATGGACTATCGGTAATTTACACCTTAGGCTCTGCTTCTAACTTGGGCCCAAATTGTAAAATCGTCTTATCTATTGGCGATTTCGTTCCAATTCACATTCCAAGTAATATTCGGCATGCTAATTACATTGCCGGTTGCGAATCTGCATTATCTCTTATAGTTTCCGAGATATGGACTATCGATAATTTACACCTTAGGCTCTGCTTCTAACTTGGGCCCAAATTGTAAAATGGTCTTATCTATTGGCGATTTCGTTCCAATTCACATTCCAAGTAATATTCGGCATGCTAATTACATTGCCGGTTGCCAAATTGCATTATCTCTTTTAGTTTCCGAGATATGGACTATCGATAATTTACACCTTAGGCTCTGCTTCTAACTTGGGCCCAAATTGTAAAATGGTCTTATCTATTGGCGATTGCGTCCCAATTCACATTCCAAGTAATATTCGGCATGCTAATTACATTGCCGGTTGCGAAACTGCATTATCTCTTATAGTTTCCGAGATATGGACTATCGATAATTTACACCTTAGGCTCTGCTTCTAACTTGGGCCCAAATTGTAAAATGGTCTTATCTATTGGCGATTTCGTTCCAATTCACATTCCAAGTAATATTCGGCATGCTAATTACATTGCCGGTTGCCAAATTGCATTATCTCTTATAGTTTCCGAGATATGGACTATCGATAATTTACACCTTAGGCTCTGCTTCTAACTTGGGCCCAAATTGTAAAATGGCCTTATCTATTGGCGATTTCGTTCCAATTCACATTCCAAGTAATATTCGGCATGCTAATTACATTGCCGGTGGCCAAGTTGCATTATCTCTTATAGTTTCCGAGATATGGACTATCGATAATTTACACCTTAGGCTCTGCTTCTAACTTGGGCCCAAATTGTAAAATGGTCTTATCTATTGGCGATTTCGTCCCAATTCACATTCCAAGTAATATTCGGCATGCTAATTACATTGCCAGTTGCCAAATTGCATTATCTCTTATAGTTCCCGAGATATGGACTATGGATAATTTACACCTTAGGCTCTGCTTCTAACTTGGGCACAAATTGTAAAATAGTCTTATCTATTGGCGATTTCATTCCAATTCACATTCCAAGTAATATTCGGCATGCTAATTACATTGCCGGTTGCCAAATTGCATTATCTCTTATAGTTTCCGAGATATGGACTATCGATAATTTACACCTTAGGCTCTGCTTCTAACTTGGGCCCAAATTGTAAAATGGTCTTACCTATTGGCGATTTCGTTCCAATTCACATTCCAAGTAATATTCTGCATGCTAATTACATTGCCGGTTGCCAAATTGCATTATCTCTTATAGTTTCCGAGATATGGACTATCGATAATTTACACCTTAGGCTCTGCTTCTAACTTGGGCCCAAATTGTAAAATGGTCTTATCTATTGGCGATTTCGTCCCAATTCACATTCCAAGTAATATTCGGCATGCTAATTACATTGCCGGTTGCGAAACTGCATTATCTCTTATAGTTTCCGAGATATGGACTATCGATAATTTACACCTTAGGCTCTGCTTCTAACTTGGGCCCAAATTGTAAAATGGTCTTATCTATTGGCGATTTCGTTCCAATTCACATTCCAAGTAATATTCGGCATGCTAATTACATTGCCGGTTGCCAAATTGCATTATCTCTTTTAGTTTCCGAGATATGGACTATCGATAATTTACACCTTAGGCTCTGCTTCTAACTTGGGCCCAAATTGTAAAATCGTCTTATCTATTGGCGATTTCGTTCCAATTCACATTCCAAGTAATAGTCGGCATGCTAATTACATTGCCGGTTGCCAAATTGCATTATCTCTTATAGTTTCCGAGATATGGACTATCGATAATTTACACCTTAGGCTCTGCTTCTAACTTGGGCCCAAATTGTAAAATGGTCTTATCTATTGGCGCTTTCGTTCCAATTCACATTCCAAGTAATATTCGGCATGCTAATTACATTGCCGGTTGCCAAATTGAATTATCTCTTATAGTTTCCGAGATATGGACTATCGATAATTTACACCTTAGGCTCTGCTTCTAACTTGGGCCCAAATTGTAAAATGGTCTTATCTATTGGCGATTTCGTTCCAATTCACATTCCAAGTGGTATTCGGCATGCTAATTACATTGCCGGTTGCCAAATTGCATTATCTCTTATAGTTTCCGAGATATGGACTATCGATAATTTACACCTTAGGCTATGCTTCTAACTTGGGCCCAAATTGTAAAATGGTCTTATCTATTGGCGATTTCGTTCCAATTCACATTCCAAGTAATATTCGGCATGCTAATTACATTGCCGGTTGCCAAATTGCATTATCTCTTATAGTTTCCGAGATATGGACTATCGATAATTTACACCTTAGGCTCTGCTTCTAACTTGGGCCCAAATTGTAAAATGGTCTTATCTATTGGCGATTTCGTCCCAATTCACATTCCAAGTAATATTCGGCATGCTAATTACATTGCCGGTTGCGAAACTGCATTATCTCTTATAGTTTCCGAGATATGGACTATCGATAATTTACACCTTAGGCTCTGCTACTAACTTGGGCCCAAATTGTAAAATGGTCTTATCTATTGGCAATTTCGTTCCAATTCACATTCCAAGTAATATTCGGCATGCTAATTACATTGCCTGTTGCCAAATTGCATTATCTCTTTTAGTTTCCGAGATATGGACTATCGATAATTTACACCTTAGGCTCTGCTTCTAACTTGGGCCCAAATTGTAAAATGGTCTTATCTATTGGCGATTTCGTTCCAATTCACATTCCAAGTAATATTCGGCATGCTAATTACATTGCCGGTTGCCAAATTGCATTATCTCTTATAGTTTCCGAGATATGGACTATCGATAATTTACACCTTAGGCTCTGCTTCTAACTTGGGCCCAAATTGTAAAATGGCCTTATCTATTGGCGATTTCGTTCCAATTCACATTCCAAGTAATATTCGGCATACTAATTACATTGCCGGTTGCCAAATTGCATTATCTCTTATAGTTTCCGAGATATGGACTATGGATAATTTACACCTTAGGCTCTGCTTCTAACTTGGGCCCAAATTGTAAAATGGTCTTATCTATTGGCGATTTCGTTCCAATTTACATTCCAAGTAATATTCGGCATGCTAATTACATTGCCGATTGCCAAATTGCATTATCTCTTATAGTTTCCGAGATATGGACTATCGATAATTTACACCTTAGGCTCTGCTTCTAACTTGGGCCCAAATTGTAAAATGGTCTTATCTATTGGCGATTTCGTCCCAATTCACATTCCAAGTAATAATCGGCATGCTAATTACATTGCCGGTTGCGAAACTGCATTATCTCTTATAGTTTCCGAGATATGGACTATCGATAATTTACACCTTAGGCTCTGCTTCTAACTTGGGCCCAAATTGTAAAATGGTCTTATCTATTGGCAATTTCGTTCCAATTCACATTCCAAGTAATATTCGGCATGCTAATTACATTGCCGGTTGCCAAATTGCATTATCTCTTTTAGTTTCCGAGATATGGACTATCGATAATTTACACCTTAGGCTCTGCTTCTAACTTGGGCCCAAATTGTAAAATGGTCTTATCTATTGGCGATTTCGTTCCAATTCACATTCCAAGTAATATTCGGCATGCTAATTACATTGCCGGTTGCCAAATTGCATTATCTCTTATAGTTTCCGAGATATGGATTTTCGATAATTTACACCTTAGGCTCTGCTTCTAACTTGGGCCCAAATTGTAAAATGGCCTTATCTATTGGCGATTTTGTTCCAATTCACATTCCAAGTAATATTCGGCATGCTAATTACATTGCCGGTTGCCAAATTGCATTATCTCTTATAGTTTCCGAGATATGGACTATCGGTAATTTACACCTTAGGCTCTGCTTCTAACTTGGGCCCAAATTGTAAAATCGTCTTATCTATTGGCGATTTCGTTCCAATTCACATTCCAAGTAATATTCGGCATGCTAATTACATTGCCGGTTGCGAATCTGCATTATCTCTTATAGTTTCCGAGATATGGACTATCGATAATTTACACCTTAGGCTCTGCTTCTAACTTGGGCCCAAATTGTAAAATGGTCTTATCTATTGGCGATTTCGTTCCAATTCACATTCCAAGTAATATTCGGCATGCTAATTACATTGCCGGTTGCCAAATTGCATTATCTCTTTTAGTTTCCGAGATATGGACTATCGATAATTTACACCTTAGGCTCTGCTTCTAACTTGGGCCCAAATTGTAAAATGGTCTTATCTATTGGCGATTTCGTCCCAATTCACATTCCAAGTAATATTCGGCATGCTAATTACATTGCCGGTTGCGAAACTGCATTATCTCTTATAGTTTCCGAGATATGGACTATCGATAATTTACACCTTAGGCTCTGCTTCTAACTTGGGCCCAAATTGTAAAATGGTCTTATCTATTGGCGATTTCGTTCCAATTCACATTCCAAGTAATATTCGGCATGATAATTACATTGCCGGTTGCCAAATTGCATTATCTCTTATAGTTTCCGAGATATGGACTATGGATAATTTACACCTTAGGCTCTGCTTCTAACTTGGGCCCAAATTTTAAAATGGTCTTATCTATTGGCGATTTCGTTCCAATTCACATTCCAAGTAATATTCGGCATGCTAATTACATTGCCGGTTGCCAAATTGCATTATCTCTTATAGTTTCCGAGATATGGACTATCGATTATTTTTAACCTTAGGCTCTGCTTCTAACTTGGGCCCAAATTGTAAAATGGTCTTATCTATTGGCGATTTCGTTCCAATTCACATTTCAAGTAATATTCGGCATGCTAATTACATTGCCGGTTGCCAAATTGCATTATCTCTTATAGTTTCCGAGATATGGACTATCGATAATTTACACCTTAGGCTCTGCTTCTAACTTGGGCCCAAATTGTAAAATGGTCTTATCTATTGGCGATTTCGTCCCAATTCATATTCCAAGTAATAATCGGCATGCTAATTACATTGCCGGTTGCGAAACTGCATTATCTCTTATAGTTTCCGAGATATGGACTATCGATAATTTACACCTTAGGCTCTGCTTCTAACTTGGGCCCAAATTGTAAAATGGTCTTATCTATTGGCAATTTCGTTCCAATTCACATTCCAAGTAATATTCGGCATGCTAATTACATTGCCGGTTGCCAAATTGCATTATCTCTTTTAGTTTCCGAGATATGGACTATCGATAATTTACACCTTAGGCTCTGCTTCTAACTTGGGCCCAAATTGTAAAATGGTCTTATCTATTGGCGATTTCGTTCCAATTCACATTCCAAGTAATATTCGGCATGCTAATTACATTGCCGGTTGCCAAATTGCATTATCTCTTATAGTTTCCGAGATATGGATTTTCGATAATTTACACCTTAGGCTCTGCTTCTAACTTGGGCCCAAATTGTAAAATGGCCTTATCTATTGGCGATTTCGTTCCAATTCACATTCCAAGTAATATTCGGCATGCTAATTACATTGCCGGTTGCCAAATTGCATTATCTCTTATAGTTTCCGAGATATGGACTATCGGTAATTTACACCTTAGGCTCTGCTTCTAACTTGGGCCCAAATTGTAAAATCGTCTTATCTATTGGCGATTTCGTTCCAATTCACATTCCAAGTAATATTCGGCATGCTAATTACATTGCCGGTTGCGAATCTGCATTATCTCTTATAGTTTCCGAGATATGGACTATCGATAATTTACACCTTAGGCTCTGCTTCTAACTTGGGCCCAAATTGTAAAATGGTCTTATCTATTGGCGATTTCGTTCCAATTCACATTCCAAGTAATATTCGGCATGCTAATTACATTGCCGGTTGCCAAATTGCATTATCTCTTTTAGTTTCCGAGATATGGACTATCGATAATTTACACCTTAGGCTCTGCTTCTAACTTGGGCCCAAATTGTAAAATGGTCTTATCTATTGGCGATTTCGTCCCAATTCACATTCCAAGTAATATTCGGCATGCTAATTACATTGCCGGTTGCGAAACTGCATTATCTCTTATAGTTTCCGAGATATGGACTATCGATAATTTACACCTTAGGCTCTGCTTCTAACTTGGGCCCAAATTGTAAAATGGTCTTATCTATTGGCGATTTCGTTCCAATTCACATTCCAAGTAATATTCGGCATGCTAATTACATTGCCGGTTGCCAAATTGCATTATCTCTTATAGTTTCCGAGATATGGACTATGGATAATTTACACCTTAGGCTCTGCTTCTAACTTGGGCCCAAATTTTAAAATGGTCTTATCTATTGGCGATTTCGTTCCAATTCACATTCCAAGTAATATTCGGCATGCTAATTACATTGCCGGTTGCCAAATTGCATTATCTCTTATAGTTTCCGAGATATGGACTATCGATAATTTACACCTTAGGCTCTGCTTCTAACTTGGGCCCAAATTGTAAAATGGTCTTATCTATTGGCGATTTCATTCCAATTCACATTCCAAGTAATATTCGGCATGCTAATTACATTGCCGGTTGCCAAATTGCATTATCTCTTTTAGTTTCCGAGATATGGACTATCAATAATTTACACCTTAGGCTCTGCTTCTAACTTGGGCCCAAATTGTAAAATCGTCTTATCTATTGGCGATTTCGTTCCAATTCACATTCCAAGTAATATTCGGCATGCTAATTACATTGCCGGTTGCCAAATTGCATTATCTCTTATAGTTTCCGAGATATGGACTATCGATAATTTACACCTTAGGCTCTGCTTCTAACTTGGGCCCAAATTGTAAAATGGTCTTATCTATTGGCGATTTCGTTCCAATTCACATTCCAAGTAATATTCGGCATGCTAATTACATTGCCGGTTGCCAAATTGAATTATCTCTTATAGTTTCCGAGATATGGACTATCGATAATTTACACCTTAGGCTCTGCTTCTAACTTGGGCCCAAATTGCAAAATGGTCTTATCTATTGGCGATTTCGTTCCAATTCACATTCCAAGTGGTATTCGGCATGCTAATTACATTGCCGGTTGCCAAATTGCATTATCTCTTATAGTTTCCGAGATATGGACTATCGATAATTTACACCTTAGGCTCTGCTTCTAACTTGGGCCCAAATTGTAAAATGGTCTTATCTATTGGCGATTTCGTTCCAATTCACATTCCAAGTAATATTCGGCATGCTAATTACATTGCCGGTTGCCAAATTGCATTATCTCTTATAGTTTCCGAGATATGGACTATCGATAATTTACACCTTAGGCTCTGCTTCTAACTTGGGCCCAAATTGTAAAATGGCCTTATCTATTGGCGATTTCGTTCCAATTCACATTCCAAGTAATATTCGGCATGCTAATTACATTGCCGGTTGCCAAATTGCATTATCTCTTATAGTTTCCGAGATATGGACTATGGATAATTTACACCTTAGGCTCTGCTTCTAACTTGGGCCCAAATTGTAAAATGGTCTTATCTATTGGCGATTTCGTTCCAATTTACATTCCAAGTAATATTCGGCATGCTAATTACATTGCCGATTGCCAAATTGCATTATCTCTTATAGTTTCCGAGATATGGACTATCGATAATTTACACCTTAGGCTCTGCTTCTAACTTGGGCCCAAATTGTAAAATGGTCTTATCTATTGGCGATTTCGTCCCAATTCACATTCCAAGTAATAATCGGCATGCTAATTACATTGCCGGTTGCGAAACTGCATTATCTCTTATAGTTTCTGAGATATGGACTATCGATAATTTACACCTTAGGCTCTGCTTCTAACTTGGGCCCAAATTGTAAAATGGTCTTATCTATTGGCAATTTCGTTCCAATTCACATTCCAAGTAATATTCGGCATGCTAATTACATTGCCGGTTGCCAAATTGCATTATCTCTTTTAGTTTCCGAGATATGGACTATCGATAATTTACACCTTAGGCTCTGCTTCTAACTTGGGCCCAAATTGTAAAATGGTCTTATCTATTGGCGATTTCGTTCCAATTCACATTCCAAGTAATATTCGGCATGCTAATTACATTGCCGGTTGCCAAATTGCATTATCTCTTATAGTTTCCGAGATATGGATTTTCGATAATTTACACCTTAGGCTCTGCTTCTAACTTGGGCCCAAATTGTAAAATGGCCTTATCTATTGGCGATTTCGTTCCAATTCACATTCCAAGTAATATTCGGCATGCTAATTACATTGCCGGTTGCCAAATTGCATTATCTCTTATAGTTTCCGAGATATGGACTATCGGTAATTTACACCTTAGGCTCTGCTTCTAACTTGGGCCCAAATTGTAAAATCGTCTTATCTATTGGCGATTTCGTTCCAATTCACATTCCAAGTAATATTCGGCATGCTAATTACATTGCCGGTTGCGAATCTGCATTATCTCTTATAGTTTCCGAGATATGGACTATCGATAATTTACACCTTAGGCTCTGCTTCTAACTTGGGCCCAAATTGTAAAATGGTCTTATCTATTGGCGATTTCGTTCCAATTCACATTCCAAGTAATATTCGGCATGCTAATTACATTGCCGGTTGCCAAATTGCATTATCTCTTTTAGTTTCCGAGATATGGACTATCGATAATTTACACCTTAGGCTCTGCTTCTAACTTGGGCCCAAATTGTAAAATGGTCTTATCTATTGGCGATTTCGTCCCAATTCACATTCCAAGTAATATTCGGCATGCTAATTACATTGCCGGTTGCGAAACTGCATTATCTCTTATAGTTTCCGAGATATGGACTATCGATAATTTACACCTTAGGCTCTGCTTCTAACTTGGGCCCAAATTGTAAAATGGCCTTATCTATTGGCGATTTCGTTCCAATTCACATTCCAAGTAATATTCGGCATGCTAATTACATTGCCGGTGGCCAAGTTGCATTATCTCTTATAGTTTCCGAGATATGGACTATCGATAATTTACACCTTAGGCTCTGCTTCTAACTTGGGCCCAAATTGTAAAATGGTCTTATCTATTGGCGATTTCGTCCCAATTCACATTCCAAGTAATATTCGGCATGCTAATTACATTGCCAGTTGCCAAATTGCATTATCTCTTATAGTTCCCGAGATATGGACTATGGATAATTTACACCTTAGGCTCTGCTTCTAACTTGTTCACAAATTGTAAAATAGTCTTATCTATTGGCGATTTCATTCCAATTCACATTCCAAGTAATATTCGGCATGCTAATTACATTGCCGGTTGCCAAATTGCATTATCTCTTATAGTTTCCGAGATATGGACTATCGATAATTTACACCTTAGGCTCTGCTTCTAACTTGGGCCCAAATTGTAAAATGGTCTTACCTATTGGCGATTTCGTTCCAATTCACATTCCAAGTAATATTCTGCATGCTAATTACATTGCCGGTTGCCAAATTGCATTATCTCTTATAGTTTCCGAGATATGGACTATCGATAATTTACACCTTAGGCTCTGCTTCTAACTTGGGCCCAAATTGTAAAATGGTCTTATCTATTGGCGATTTCGTCCCAATTCACATTCCAAGTAATATTCGGCATGCTAATTACATTGCCGGTTGCGAAACTGCATTATCTCTTATAGTTTCCGAGATATGGACTATCGATAATTTACACCTTAGGCTCTGCTTCTAACTTGGGCCCAAATTGTAAAATGGTCTTATCTATTGGCGATTTCGTTCCAATTCACATTCCAAGTAATATTCGGCATGCTAATTACATTGCCGGTTGCCAAATTGCATTATCTCTTTTAGTTTCCGAGATATGGACTATCGATAATTTACACCTTAGGCTCTGCTTCTAACTTGGGCCCAAATTGTAAAATCGTCTTATCTATTGGCGATTTCGTTCCAATTCACATTCCAAGTAATAGTCGGCATGCTAATTACATTGCCGGTTGCCAAATTGCATTATCTCTTATAGTTTCCGAGATATGGACTATCGATAATTTACACCTTAGGCTCTGCTTCTAACTTGGGCCCAAATTGTAAAATGGCCTTATCTATTGGCGATTTCGTTCCAATTCACATTCCAAGTAATATTCGGCATGCTAATTACATTGCCGGTTGCCAAATTGCATTATCTCTTATAGTTTCCGAGATATGGACTATGGATAATTTACACCTTAGGCTCTGCTTCTAACTTGGGCCCAAATTGTAAAATGGTCTTATCTATTGGCGATTTCGTTCCAATTTACATTCCAAGTAATATTCGGCATGCTAATTACATTGCCGATTGCCAAATTGCATTATCTCTTATAGTTTCCGAGATATGGACTATCGATAATTTACACCTTAGGCTCTGCTTCTAACTTGGGCCCAAATTGTAAAATGGTCTTATCTATTGGCGATTTCGTCCCAATTCACATTCCAAGTAATAATCGGCATGCTAATTACATTGCCGGTTGCGAAACTGCATTATCTCTTATAGTTTCTGAGATATGGACTATCGATAATTTACACCTTAGGCTCTGCTTCTAACTTGGGCCCAAATTGTAAAATGGTCTTATCTATTGGCAATTTCGTTCCAATTCACATTCCAAGTAATATTCGGCATGCTAATTACATTGCCGGTTGCCAAATTGCATTATCTCTTTTAGTTTCCGAGATATGGACTATCGATAATTTACACCTTAGGCTCTGCTTCTAACTTGGGCCCAAATTGTAAAATGGTCTTATCTATTGGCGATTTCGTTCCAATTCACATTCCAAGTAATATTCGGCATGCTAATTACATTGCCGGTTGCCAAATTGCATTATCTCTTATAGTTTCCGAGATATGGATTTTCGATAATTTACACCTTAGGCTCTGCTTCTAACTTGGGCCCAAATTGTAAAATGGCCTTATCTATTGGCGATTTCGTTCCAATTCACATTCCAAGTAATATTCGGCATGCTAATTACATTGCCGGTTGCCAAATTGCATTATCTCTTATAGTTTCCGAGATATGGACTATCGGTAATTTACACCTTAGGCTCTGCTTCTAACTTGGGCCCAAATTGTAAAATCGTCTTATCTATTGGCGATTTCGTTCCAATTCACATTCCAAGTAATATTCGGCATGCTAATTACATTGCCGGTTGCGAATCTGCATTATCTCTTATAGTTTCCGAGATATGGACTATCGATAATTTACACCTTAGGCTCTGCTTCTAACTTGGGCCCAAATTGTAAAATGGTCTTATCTATTGGCGATTTCGTTCCAATTCACATTCCAAGTAATATTCGGCATGCTAATTACATTGCCGGTTGCCAAATTGCATTATCTCTTTTAGTTTCCGAGATATGGACTATCGATAATTTACACCTTAGGCTCTGCTTCTAACTTGGGCCCAAATTGTAAAATGGTCTTATCTATTGGCGATTTCGTCCCAATTCACATTCCAAGTAATATTCGGCATGCTAATTACATTGCCGGTTGCGAAACTGCATTATCTCTTATAGTTTCCGAGATATGGACTATCGATAATTTACACCTTAGGCTCTGCTTCTAACTTGGGCCCAAATTGTAAAATGGCCTTATCTATTGGCGATTTCGTTCCAATTCACATTCCAAGTAATATTCGGCATGCTAATTACATTGCCGGTGGCCAAGTTGCATTATCTCTTATAGTTTCCGAGATATGGACTATCGATAATTTACACCTTAGGCTCTGCTTCTAACTTGGGCCCAAATTGTAAAATGGTCTTATCTATTGGCGATTTCGTCCCAATTCACATTCCAAGTAATATTCGGCATGCTAATTACATTGCCAGTTGCCAAATTGCATTATCTCTTATAGTTCCCGAGATATGGACTATGGATAATTTACACCTTAGGCTCTGCTTCTAACTTGTTCACAAATTGTAAAATAGTCTTATCTATTGGCGATTTCATTCCAATTCACATTCCAAGTAATATTCGGCATGCTAATTACATTGCCGGTTGCCAAATTGCATTATCTCTTATAGTTTCCGAGATATGGACTATCGATAATTTACACCTTAGGCTCTGCTTCTAACTTGGGCCCAAATTGTAAAATGGTCTTACCTATTGGCGATTTCGTTCCAATTCACATTCCAAGTAATATTCTGCATGCTAATTACATTGCCGGTTGCCAAATTGCATTATCTCTTATAGTTTCCGAGATATGGACTATCGATAATTTACACCTTAGGCTCTGCTTCTAACTTGGGCCCAAATTGTAAAATGGTCTTATCTATTGGCGATTTCGTCCCAATTCACATTCCAAGTAATATTCGGCATGCTAATTACATTGCCGGTTGCGAAACTGCATTATCTCTTATAGTTTCCGAGATATGGACTATCGATAATTTACACCTTAGGCTCTGCTTCTAACTTGGGCCCAAATTGTAAAATGGTCTTATCTATTGGCGATTTCGTTCCAATTCACATTCCAAGTAATATTCGGCATGCTAATTACATTGCCGGTTGCCAAATTGCATTATCTCTTTTAGTTTCCGAGATATGGACTATCGATAATTTACACCTTAGGCTCTGCTTCTAACTTGGGCCCAAATTGTAAAATCGTCTTATCTATTGGCGATTTCGTTCCAATTCACATTCCAAGTAATAGTCGGCATGCTAATTACATTGCCGGTTGCCAAATTGCATTATCTCTTATAGTTTCCGAGATATGGACTATCGATAATTTACACCTTAGGCTCTGCTTCTAACTTGGGCCCAAATTGTAAAATGGTCTTATCTATTGGCGATTTCGTTCCAATTCACATTCCAAGTAATATTCGGCATGCTAATTACATTGCCGGTTGCCAAATTGAATTATCTCTTATAGTTTCCGAGATATGGACTATCGATAATTTACACCTTAGGCTCTGCTTCTAACTTGGGCCCAAATTGTAAAATGGTCTTATCTATTGGCGATTTCGTTCCAATTCACATTCCAAGTGGTATTCGGCATGCTAATTACATTGCCGGTTGCCAAATTGCATTATCTCTTATAGTTTCCGAGATATGGACTATCGATAATTTACACCTTAGGCTCTGCTTCTAACTTGGGCCCAAATTGTAAAATGGTCTTATCTATTGGCGATTTCGTCCCAATTCACATTCCAAGTAATATTCGGCATGCTAATTACATTGCCGGTTGCGAAACTGCATTATCTCTTATAGTTTCCGAGATATGGACTATCGATAATTTACACCTTAGGCTCTGCTACTAACTTGGGCCCAAATTGTAAAATGGTCTTATCTATTGGCAATTTCGTTCCAATTCACATTCCAAGTAATATTCGGCATGCTAATTACATTGCCTGTTGCCAAATTGCATTATCTCTTTTAGTTTCCGAGATATGGACTATCGATAATTTACACCTTAGGCTCTGCTTCTAACTTGGGCCCAAATTGTAAAATGGTCTTATCTATTGGCGATTTCGTTCCAATTCACATTCCAAGTAATATTCGGCATGCTAATTACATTGCCGGTTGCCAAATTGCATTATCTCTTATAGTTTCCGAGATATGGACTATCGATAATTTACACCTTAGGCTCTGCTTCTAACTTGGGCCCAAATTGTAAAATGGCCTTATCTATTGGCGATTTCGTTCCAATTCACATTCCAAGTAATATTCGGCATGCTAATTACATTGCCGGTTGCCAAATTGCATTATCTCTTATAGTTTCCGAGATATGGACTATGGATAATTTACACCTTAGGCTCTGCTTCTAACTTGGGCCCAAATTGTAAAATGGTCTTATCTATTGGCGATTTCGTTCCAATTTACATTCCAAGTAATATTCGGCATGCTAATTACATTGCCGATTGCCAAATTGCATTATCTCTTATAGTTTCCGAGATATGGACTATCGATAATTTACACCTTAGGCTCTGCTTCTAACTTGGGCCCAAATTGTAAAATGGTCTTATCTATTGGCGATTTCGTCCCAATTCACATTCCAAGTAATAATCGGCATGCTAATTACATTGCCGGTTGCGAAACTGCATTATCTCTTATAGTTTCCGAGATATGGACTATCGATAATTTACACCTTAGGCTCTGCTTCTAACTTGGGCCCAAATTGTAAAATGGTCTTATCTATTGGCAATTTCGTTCCAATTCACATTCCAAGTAATATTCGGCATGCTAATTACATTGCCGGTTGCCAAATTGCATTATCTCTTTTAGTTTCCGAGATATGGACTATCGATAATTTACACCTTAGGCTCTGCTTCTAACTTGGGCCCAAATTGTAAAATGGTCTTATCTATTGGCGATTTCGTTCCAATTCACATTCCAAGTAATATTCGGCATGCTAATTACATTGCCGGTTGCCAAATTGCATTATCTCTTATAGTTTCCGAGATATGGATTTTCGATAATTTACACCTTAGGCTCTGCTTCTAACTTGGGCCCAAATTGTAAAATGGCCTTATCTATTGGCGATTTCGTTCCAATTCACATTCCAAGTAATATTCGGCATGCTAATTACATTGCCGGTTGCCAAATTGCATTATCTCTTATAGTTTCCGAGATATGGACTATCGGTAATTTACACCTTAGGCTCTGCTTCTAACTTGGGCCCAAATTGTAAAATCGTCTTATCTATTGGCGATTTCGTTCCAATTCACATTCCAAGTAATATTCGGCATGCTAATTACATTGCCGGTTGCGAATCTGCATTATCTCTTATAGTTTCCGAGATATGGACTATCGATAATTTACACCTTAGGCTCTGCTTCTAACTTGGGCCCAAATTGTAAAATGGTCTTATCTATTGGCGATTTCGTTCCAATTCACATTCCAAGTAATATTCGGCATGCTAATTACATTGCCGGTTGCCAAATTGCATTATCTCTTTTAGTTTCCGAGATATGGACTATCGATAATTTACACCTTAGGCTCTGCTTCTAACTTGGGCCCAAATTGTAAAATGGTCTTATCTATTGGCGATTTCGTCCCAATTCACATTCCAAGTAATATTCGGCATGCTAATTACATTGCCGGTTGCGAAACTGCATTATCTCTTATAGTTTCCGAGATATGGACTATCGATAATTTACACCTTAGGCTCTGCTTCTAACTTGGGCCCAAATTGTAAAATGGTCTTATCTATTGGCGATTTCGTTCCAATTCACATTCCAAGTAATATTCGGCATGCTAATTACATTGCCGGTTGCCAAATTGCATTATCTCTTATAGTTTCCGAGATATGGACTATGGATAATTTACACCTTAGGCTCTGCTTCTAACTTGGGCCCAAATTTTAAAATGGTCTTATCTATTGGCGATTTCGTTCCAATTCACATTCCAAGTAATATTCGGCATGCTAATTACATTGCCGGTTGCCAAATTGCATTATCTCTTATAGTTTCCGAGATATGGACTATCGATTATTTTTAACCTTAGGCTCTGCTTCTAACTTGGGCCCAAATTGTAAAATGGTCTTATCTATTGGCGATTTCGTTCCAATTCACATTTCAAGTAATATTCGGCATGCTAATTACATTGCCGGTTGCCAAATTGCATTATCTCTTATAGTTTCCGAGATATGGACTATCGATAATTTACACCTTAGGCTCTGCTTCTAACTTGGGCCCAAATTGTAAAATGGTCTTATCTATTGGCGATTTCGTCCCAATTCACATTCCAAGTAATAATCGGCATGCTAATTAAATTGCCGGTTGCGAAACTGCATTATCTCTTATAGTTTCCGAGATATGGACTATCGATAATTTACACCTTAGGCTCTGCTTCTAACTTGGGCCCAAATTGTAAAATGGTCTTATCTATTGGCAATTTCGTTCCAATTCACATTCCAAGTAATATTCGGCATGCTAATTACATTGCCGGTTGCCAAATTGCATTATCTCTTTTAGTTTCCGAGATATGGACTATCGATAATTTTCACCTTAGGCTCTGCTTCTAACTTGGGCCCAAATTGTAAAATGGTCTTATCTATTGGCGATTTCGTTCCAATTCACATTCCAAGTAATATTCGGCATGCTAATTACATTGCCGGTTGCCAAATTGCATTATCTCTTATAGTTTCCGAGATATGGATTTTCGATAATTTACACCTTAGGCTCTGCTTCTAACTTGGGCCCAAATTGTAAAATGGCCTTATCTATTGGCGATTTCGTTCCAATTCACATTCCAAGTAATATTCGGCATGCTAATTACATTGCCGGTTGCCAAATTGCATTATCTCTTATAGTTTCCGAGATATGGACTATCGGTAATTTACACCTTAGGCTCTGCTTCTAACTTGGGCCCAAATTGTAAAATCGTCTTATCTATTGGCGATTTCGTTCCAATTCACATTCCAAGTAATATTCGGCATGCTAATTACATTGCCGGTTGCGAATCTGCATTATCTCTTATAGTTTCCGAGATATGGACTATCGATAATTTACACCTTAGGCTCTGCTTCTAACTTGGGCCCAAATTGTAAAATGGTCTTATCTATTGGCGATTTCGTTCCAATTCACATTCCGAGTAATATTCGGCATGCTAATTACATTGCCGGTTGCCAAATTGCATTATCTCTTTTAGTTTCCTAGATATGGACTATCGATAATTTACACCTTAGGCTCTGCTTCTAACTTGGGCCCAAATTGTAAAATGGTCTTATCTATTGGCGATTTCGTCCCAATTCACATTCCAAGTAATATTCGGCATGCTAATTACATTGCCGGTTGCGAAAATGCATTATCTCTTATAGTTTCCGAGATATGGACTATCGATAATTTACACCTTAGGCTCTGCTTCTAACTTGGGCCCAAATTGTAAAATGGTCTTATCTATTGGCGATTTCGTTCCAATTCACATTCCAAGTAATATTCGGCATGCTAATTACATTGCCGGTTGCCAAATTGCATTATCTCTTATAGTTTCCGAGATATGGACTATGGATAATTTACACCTTAGGCTCTGCTTCTAACTTGGGCCCAAATTTTAAAATGGTCTTATCTATTGGCGATTTCGTTCCAATTCACATTCCAAGTAATATTCGGCATGCTAATTACATTGCCGGTTGCCAAATTGCATTATCTCTTATAGTTTCCGAGATATGGACTATCGATAATTTACACCTTAGGCTCTGCTTCTAACTTGGGCCCAAATTGTAAAATGGTCTTATCTATTGGCGATTTCATTCCAATTCACATTCCAAGTAATATTCGGCATGCTAATTACATTGCCGGTTGCCAAATTGCATTATCTCTTTTAGTTTCCGAGATATGGACTATCGATAATTTACACCTTAGGCTCTGCTTCTAACTTGGGCCCAAATTGTAAAATCGTCTTATCTATTGGCGATTTCGTTCCAATTCACATTCCAAGTAATATTCGGCATGCTAATTACATTGCCGGTTGCCAAATTGCATTATCTCTTATAGTTTCCGAGATATGGACTATCGATAATTTACACCTTAGGCTCTGCTTCTAACTTGGGCCCAAATTGTAAAATGGTCTTATCTATTGGCGATTTCGTTCCAATTCACATTCCAAGTAATATTCGGCATGCTAATTACATTGCCGGTTGCCAAATTGAATTATCTCTTATAGTTTCCGAGATATGGACTATCGATAATTTACACCTTAGGCTCTGCTTCTAACTTGGGCCCAAATTGTAAAATGGTCTTATCTATTGGCGATTTCGTTCCAATTCACATTCCAAGTGGTATTCGGCATGCTAATTACATTGCCGGTTGCCAAATTGCATTATCTCTTATAGTTTCCGAGATATGGACTATCGATAATTTACACATTAGGCTCTGCTTCTAACTTGGGCCCAAATTGTAAAATGGTCTTATCTATTGGCGATTTCGTTCCAATTCACATTCCAAGTAATATTGGGCATGCTAATTACATTGCCGGTTGCCAATTTGCATTATCTCTTATAGTTTCCGAGATATGGACTATCGATAATTTACACCTTAGGCTCTGCTTCTAACTTGGGCCCAAATTGTAAAATGGTCTTATCTATTGGCGATTTCGTCCCAATTCACATTCCAAGTAATATTCGGCATGCTAATTACATTGCCAGTTGCCAAATTGCATTATCTCTTATAGTTCCCGAGATATGGACTATGGATAATTTACACCTTAGGCTCTGCTTCTAACTTGGGCACAAATTGTAAAATAGTCTTATCTATTGGCGATTTCATTCCAATTCACACTCCAAGTAATATTCGGCATGCTAATTACATTGCCGGTTGCCAAATTGCATTATCTCTTATAGTTTCCGAGATATGGACTATCGATAATTTAC
Organism: Rhynchophorus ferrugineus; assembly: GCF_030347505.1. NCBI lineage: Eukaryota > Metazoa > Arthropoda > Insecta > Coleoptera > Curculionidae > Rhynchophorus > Rhynchophorus ferrugineus. The sequence goes on along the minus strand of NW_027472618.1, from coordinate 944,679 downwards.
ACCTTAGGCTCTGCTTCTAACTTGGGCCCAAATTGTAAAATGGTCTTACCTATTGGCGATTTCGTTCCAATTCACATTCCAAGTAATATTCGGCATGCTAATTACATTGCCGGTTGCCAAATTGCATTATCTCTTATAGTTTCCGAGATATGGACTATCGATAATTTACACCTTAGGCTCTGCTTCTAACTTGGGCCCAAATTGTAAAATGGTCTTATCTATTGGCGATTTCCTTCCAATTCACATTCCAAGTAATATTCGGCATGCTAATTACATTGCCGGTTGCCAAATTGCATTATCTCTTTTAGTTTCCGAGATATGGACTATCGATAATTTACACCTTAGGCTCTGCTTCTAACTTGGGCCCAAATTGTAAAATCGTCTTATCTATAGGCGATTTCGTTCCAATTCACATTCCAAGTAATATTCGGCATGCTAATTACATTGCCGGTTGCCAAATTGCATTATCTCTTATAGTTTCCGAGATATGGACTATCGATAATTTACACCTTAGGCTCTGCTTCTAACTTGGGCCCAAATTGTAAAATGGTCTTATCTATTGGCGATTTCGTTCCAATTCACATTCCAAGTAATATTCGGCATGCTAATTACATTGCCGGTTGCCAAATTGAATTATCTCTTATAGTTTCCGAGATATGGACTATCGATAATTTACACCTTAGGCTCTGCTTCTAACTTGGGCCCAAATTGTAAAATGGTCTTATCTATTGGCGATTTCGTTCCAATTCACATTCCAAGTGGTATTCGGCATGCTAATTACATTGCCGGTTGCCAAATTGCATTATCTCTTATAGTTTCCGAGATATGGACTATCGATAATTTACACATTAGGCTCTGCTTCTAACTTGGGCCCAAATTGTAAAATGGTCTTATCTATTGGCGATTTCGTTCCAATTCACATTCCAAGTAATATTCGGCATGCTAATTACATTGCCGGTTGCCAATTTGCATTATCTATTATAGTTTCCGAGATATGGACTATCGATAATTTACACCTTAGGCTCTGCTTCTAACTTGGGCCCAAATTGTAAAATGGTCTTATCTATTGGCGATTTCGTCCCAATTCACATTCCAAGTAATATTCGGCATGCTAATTACATTGCCGGTTGCGAAACTGCATTATCTCTTATAGTTTCCGAGATATGGACTATCGATAATTTACACCTTAGGCTCTGCTTCTAACTTGGGCCCAAATTGTAAAATGGTCTTATCTATTGGCAATTTCGTTCCAATTCACATTCCAAGTAATATTCGGCATGCTAATTACATTGCCGGTTGCCAAATTGCATTATCTCTTTTAGTTTCCGAGATATGGACTATCGATAATTTACACCTTAGGCTCTGCTTCTAACTTGGGCCCAAATTGTAAAATGGTCTTATCTATTGGCGATTTCGTTCCAATTCACATTCCAAGTAATATTCGGCATGCTAATTACATTGCCGGTTGCCAAATTGCATTATCTCTTATAGTTTCCGAGATATGGACTATCGATAATTTACACCTTAGGCTCTGCTTCTAACTTGGGCCCAAATTGTAAAATGGCCTTATCTACTGGCGATTTCGTTCCAATTCACATTCCAAGTAATATTCGGCATGCTAATTACATTGCCGGTTGCCAAATTGCATTATCTCTTATAGTTTCCGAGATATGGACTATCGATAATTTACACCTTAGGCTCTGCTTCTAACTTGGGCCCAAATTGTAAAATGGTCTTATCTATTGGCGATTTCGTTCCAATTCACATTCCAAGTAATATTCGGCATGCTAATTACATTGCCGGTTGCCAAATTGCATTATCTCTTATAGTTTCCGAGATATGGACTATCGATAATTTACACCTTAGGCTCTGCTTCTAACTTGGGCCCAAATTGTAAAATGGTCTTATCTATTGGCGATTTCGTTCCAATTCACATTCCAAGTAATATTCGGCATGCTAATTACATTGCCGGTTGCCAAATTGCATTATCTCTTATAGTTTCCGAGATATGGACTATCGATTATTTACACCTTAGGCTCTGCTTCTAACTTGGGCCCAAATTGTAAAATGGTCTTATCTATTGGCGATTTCGTTCCAATTCACATTCCAAGTTATATTCGGCATGCTAATTACATTGCCGGTTGCCAAATTGCATTATCTCTTATAGTTTCCGAGATATGGACTATGGATAATTTACACCTTAGGCTCTGCTTCTAACTTGGGCCCAAATTGTAAAATGGTCTTATCTATTGGCGATTTCGTTCCAATTCACATTCCAAGTAATATTCGGCATGCTAATTACATTGCCGGTTGCCAAATTGCATTATCTCTTATAGTTTCCGAGATATGGACTATGGATTATTTACACCTTAAGCTCTGCTTCTAACTTGGGCCCAAATTGTAAAATGGTCTTATCTATTGGCGATTTCGTTCCAATTTACATTCCAAGTAATATTCGGCATGCTAATTACATTGCCGGTTGCCAAATTGCATTATCTCTTATAGTTTCCGAGATATGGACTATCGATAATTTACACCTTAGGCTCTGCTTCTAACTTGGGCCCAAATTGTAAAATGGTCTTATCTATTGGCGATTTCGTTCCAATTAACATTCCAAGTAATATTCGGCATGCTAATTACATTGCCGGTGGCCAAGTTGCATTATCTCTTATAGTTTCCGAGATATGGACTATCGATAATTTACACCTTAGGCTCTGCTTCTAACTTGGGCCCAAATGGTAAAATGGTCTTATCTATTGGCGATTTCGTTCCAATTCACATTCCAAGTAATATTCGGCATGCTAATTACATTGCCGGTTCCCAAATTGCATTATCTCTTATAGTTTCCGAGATATGGACTATCGATTATTTTTAACCTTAGGCTCTGCTTCTAACTTGGGCCCAAACTGTAAAATGGTCTTATCTATTGGCGATTTCGTTCCAATTCACATTCCAAGTAGTATTCGGCATGCTAATTACATTGCCGGTTACCAAATTGAATTATCTCCTATAGTTTCCGAGATATGGACTATCGATAATTTACACCTTAGGCTCTGCTTCTAACTTGGGCCCAAATTGTAAAATGGTCTTACCTATTGGCGATTTCGTTCCAATTCACATTCCAAGTAATATTCGGCATGCTAATTACATTGCCGGTGGCCAAGTTGCATTATCTCTTATAGTTTCCGAGATATGGACTATCGATAATTTACACCTTAGGCTCTGCTTCTAACTTGGGCCCAAATTGTAAAATGGTCTTATCTATTGGCGATTTCGTTCCAATTCACATTCCAAGTAATATTCGGCATGCTAATTACATTGCCGGTTCCCAAATTCCATTATCTCTTATAGTTTCCGAGATATGGACTATCGATTATTTTTAACCTTAGGCTCTGCTTCTAACTTGGGCCCAAACTGTAAAATGGTCTTATCTATTGACGATTTCGTTCCAATTCACATTCCAAGTAGTATTCGGCATGCTAATTACATTGCCGGTTGCCAAATTGCATTATCTCTTATAGTTTCCGAGATATGGACTATCGATAATTTACACCTTAGGCTCTGCTTCTAACTTGGGCCCAAATTGTAAAATGGTCTTATCTATTGGCGATTTCGTCCCAATTCACATTCCAAGTAATATTCGGCATGCTAATTACATTGCCAGTTGCCAAATTGCATTATCTCTTATAGTTCCCGAGATATGGACTATGGATAATTTACACCTTAGGCTCTGCTTCTAACTTGGGCACAAATTGTAAAATAGTCTTATCTATTGGCGATTTCATTCCAATTCACATTCCAAGTAATATTCGGCATGCTAATTACATTGCCGGTTGCCAAATTGCATTATCTCTTATAGTTTCCGAGATATGGACTATCGATAATTTACACCTTAGGCTCTGCTTCTAACTTGGGCCCAAATTGTAAAATGGTCTTACCTATTGGCGATTTCGTTCCAATTCACATTCCAAGTAATATTCGGCATGCTAATTACATTGCCGGTTGCCAAATTGCATTATCTCTTATAGTTTCCGAGATATGGACTATCGATAATTTACAAATTAGGCTCTGCTTCTAACTTGGGCCCAAATTGTAAAATGGTCTTATCTATTGGCGATTTCCTTCCAATTCACATTCCAAGTAATATTCGGCATGCTAATTACATTGCCGGTTGCCAAATTGCATTATCTCTTATAGTTTCCGAGATATGGACTATCGATAATTTACACCTTAGGCTCTGCTTCTAACTTGGGCCCAAATTGTAATATGGTCTTATCTATTGGCGATTTCGTTCCAATTCACATTCCAAGTAATATTCGGCATACTAATTACATTGCCGGTTGCCAAATTGCATTATCTCTTATAGTTTCCGAGATATGGACTATCGATAATTTACACCTTAGGCTCTGCTTCTAACTTGGGCCCAAATTGTAAAATGGTCTTATCTATTGGCGATTTCGTTCCAATTCACATTCCAAGTAATATTCGGCATGCTAATTACATTGCCGGTTGCCAAATTGCATTATCTCTTATAGTTTCCGAGATATGGACTATCGATAATTTACACCTTAGGCTCTGCTTCTAACTTGGGCCCAAATTGTAAAATGGTCTTATCTATTGGCGATTTCGTTCCAATTCACATTCCAAGTAATATTCGGCATGCTAATTACATTGCCGGTTGCCAAATTGCATTATCTCTTATAGTTTCCGAGATATGGACTATCGATAATTTACACCTTAGGCTCTGCTTCTAACTTGGGCCCAAATTGTAAAATGGTCTTATCTATTGGCGATTTCGTTCCAATTCACATTCCAAGTAATATTCGGCATGCTAATTACATTGCCGGTTGCCAAATAGCATTATCTCTTATAGTTTCCAAGATACGGACTATCGATAATTTACACCTTAGGCTCTGCTTCTAACTTGGGCCCAAATTGTAAAATGGTCTTATCTATAGGCGATTTCGTTCCAATTCACACTCCAAGTAATATTCGGCATGCTAATTACATTGCCGGTTGCGAAATTGCATTATCTCTTATAGTTTCCGAGATATCGACTATCAATAATTTACACCTTAGGCTCTGCTTCTAACTTGGGCCCAAATTGTAAAATGGCCTTATCTATTGGCGATTTCGTTCCAATTCACATTCCAAGTAATATTCGGCATGCTAATTACATTGCCGGTTGCCAAATTGCATTATCTCTTATAGTTTCCGAGATATGGACTATGGATAATTTACACCTTAGGCTCTGCTTCTAACTTGGGCCCAAATTGTAAAATGGTCTTATCTATTGGCGATTTCGTTCCAATTTACATTCCAAGTAATATTCGGCATGCTAATTACATTGCCGATTGCCAAATTGCATTATCTCTTATAGTTTCCGAGATATGGACTATCGATAATTTACACCTTAGGCTCTGCTTCTAACTTGGGCCCAAATTGTAAAATGGTCTTATCTATTGGCGATTTCGTTCCAATTCACATTCCAAGTAATATTCGGCATGCTAATTACATTGCCGGTGGCCAAGTTGCATTATCTCTTATAGTTTCCGAGATATGGACTATCGATAATTTACACCTTAGGCTCTGCTTCTAACTTGGGCCCAAATTGTAAAATGGTCTTATCTATTGGCGATTTCGTCCCAATTCACATTCCAAGTAATATTCGGCATGCTAATTACATTGCCAGTTGCCAAATTGCATTATCTCTTATAGTTCCCGAGATATGGACTATGGATAATTTACACCTTAGGCTCTGCTTCTAACTTGGGCACAAATTGTAAAATAGTCTTATCTATTGGCGATTTCATTCCAATTCACATTCCAAGTAATATTCGGCATGCTAATTACATTGCCGGTTGCCAAATTGCATTATCTCTTATAGTTTCCGAGATATGGACTATCGATAATTTACACCTTAGGCTCTGCTTCTAACTTGGGCCCAAATTGTAAAATGGTCTTATCTATTGGCGATTTCGTTCCAATTCACATTCCAAGTAATATTCGGCATGCTAATTACATTGCCGCTTGCCAAATTGCATTATCTCTTATAGTTTCCGAGATATGGACTATCGGTAATTTACTCCTTAGGCTCTGCTTCTAACTTGGGCCCAAATTGTAAAATCGTCTTATCTATTGGCGATTTCGTTCCAATTCACATTCCAAGTAATATTCGGCATGCTAATTACATTGCCGGTTGCCAAATTGCATTATCTCTTATAGTTTCCGAGATATGGACTATCGATAATTTACACCTTAGGCTCTGCTTCTAACTTGGGCCCAAATTGTAAAATGGTCTTATCTATTGGCGATTTCATTCCAATTCACATTCCAAGTAATATTCGGCATGCTAATTACATTGCCGGTTGCCAAATTGCATTATCTATTATAGTTTCCGAGATATGGACTATCGATAATTTACACCTTAGGCTCTGCTTCTAACTTGGGCCCAAATTGTAAAATGGTCTTACCTATTGGCGATTTCGTTCCAATTCACATTCCAAGTAATATTCTGCATGCTAATTACATTGCCGGTTGCCAAATTGCATTATCTCTTATAGTTTCCGAGATATGGACTATCGATAATTTACACCTTAGGCTCTGCTTCTAACTTGGGCCCAAATTGTAAAATGGTCTTATCTATTGGCGATTTCGTCCCAATTCACATTCCAAGTAATATTCGGCATGCTAATTACATTGCCGGTTGCGAAACTGCATTATCTCTTATAGTTTCCGAGATATGGACTATCGATAATTTACACCTTAGGCTCTGCTTCTAACTTGGGCCCAAATTGTAAAATGGTCTTATCTATTGGCGATTTCGTTCCAATTCACATTCCAAGTAATATTCGGCATGCTAATTACATTGCCGGTTGCCAAATTGCATTATCTCTTTTAGTTTCCGAGATATGGACTATCGATAATTTACACCTTAGGCTCTGCTTCTAACTTGGGCCCAAATTGTAAAATCGTCTTATCTATTGGCGATTTCGTTCCAATTCACATTCCAAGTAATAGTCGGCATGCTAATTACATTGCCGGTTGCCAAATTGCATTATCTCTTATAGTTTCCGAGATATGGACTATCGATAATTTACGCCTTAGGCTCTGCTTCTAACTTGGGCCCAAATTGTAAAATGGTCTTATCTATTGGCGATTTCGTTCCAATTCACATTCCAAGTAATATTCGGCATGCTAATTACATTGCCGTTTGCCAAATTGAATTATCTCTTATAGTTTCCGAGATATGGACTATCGATAATTTACACCTTAGGCTCTGCTTCTAACTTGGGCCCAAATTGTAAAATGGTCTTATCTATTGGCGATTTCGTTCCAATTCACATTCCAAGTGGTATTCGGCATGCTAATTACATTGCCGGTTGCCAAATTGCATTATCTCTTATAGTTTCCGAGATATGGACTATCGATAATTTACACCTTAGGCTCTGCTTCTAACTTGGGCCCAAATTGTAAAATGGTCTTATCTATTGGCGATTTCGTTCCAATTCACATTCCAAGTAATATTCGGCATACTAATTACATTGCCGGTTGCCAAATTGCATTATCTCTTATAGTTTCCGAGATATGGACTATCGATAATTTACACCTTAGGCTCTGCTTCTAACTTGGGCCCAAATTGTAAAATGGTCTTATCTATTGGCGATTTCGTCCCAATTCACATTCCAAGTAATATTCGGCATGCTAATTACATTGCCGGTTGCGAAACTGCATTATCTCTTATAGTTTCCGAGATATGGACTATCGATAATTTACACCTTAGGCTCTGCTACTAACTTGGGCCCAAATTGTAAAATGGTCTTATCTATTGGCAATTTCGTTCCAATTCACATTCCAAGTAATATTCGGCATGCTAATTACATTGCCGGTTGCCAAATTGCATTATCTCTTTTAGTTTCCGAGATATGGACTATCGATAATTTACACCTTAGGCTCTGCTTCTAACTTGGGCCCAAATTGTAAAATGGTCTTATCTATTGGCGATTTCGTTCCAATTCACATTCCAAGTAATATTCGGCATGCTAATTACATTGCCGGTTGCCAAATTGCATTATCTCTTATAGTTTCCGAGATATGGACTATCGATAATTTACACCTTAGGCTCTGCTTCTAACTTGGGCCCAAATTGTAAAATGGTCTTATCTATTGGCGATTTCATTCCAATTCACATTCCAAGTAATATTCGGCATGCTAATTACATTGCCGGTTGCCAAATTGCATTATCTATTATAGTTTCCGAGATATGGACTATCGATAATTTACACCTTAGGCTCTGCTTCTAACTTGGGCCCAAATTGTAAAATGGTCTTACCTATTGGCGATTTCGTTCCAATTCACATTCCAAGTAATATTCTGCATGCTAATTACATTGCCGGTTGCCAAATTGCATTATCTCTTATAGTTTCCGAGATATGGACTATCGATAATTTACACCTTAGGCTCTGCTTCTAACTTGGGCCCAAATTGTAAAATGGTCTTATCTATTGGCGATTTCGTCCCAATTCACATTCCAAGTAATATTCGGCATGCTAATTACATTGCCGGTTGCGAAACTGCATTATCTCTTATAGTTTCCGAGATATGGACTATCGATAATTTACACCTTAGGCTCTGCTTCTAACTTGGGCCCAAATTGTAAAATGGTCTTATCTATTGGCGATTTCGTTCCAATTCACATTCCAAGTAATATTCGGCATGCTAATTACATTGCCGGTTGCCAAATTGCATTATCTCTTATAGTTTCCGAGATATGGACTATCAATAATTTACACCTTAGGCTCTGCTTCTAACTTGGGCCCAAATTGTAAAATGGCCTTATCTATTGGCGATTTCGTTCCAATTCACATTCCAAGTAATATTCGGCATGCTAATTACATTGCCGGTTGCCAAATTGCATTATCCCTTATAGTTTCCGAGATATGGACTATGGATAATTTACACCTTAGGCTCTGCTTCTAACTTGGGCCCAAATTGTAAAATGGTCTTATCTATTGGCGATTTCGTTCCAATTTACATTCCAAGTAATATTCGGCATGCTAATTACATTGCCGATTGCCAAATTGCATTATCTCTTATAGTTTCCGAGATATGGACTATCGATAATTTACACCTTAGGCTCTGCTTCTAACTTGGGCCCAAATTGTAAAATGGTCTTATCTATTGGCGATTTCGTTCCAATTCACATTCCAAGTAATATTCGGCATGCTAATTACATTGCCGGTGGCCAAGTTGCATTATCTCTTATAGTTTCCGAGATATGGACTATCGATAATTTACACCTTAGGCTCTGCTTCTAACTTGGGCCCAAATTGTAAAATGGTCTTATCTATTGGCGATTTCGTCCCAATTCACATTCCAAGTAATATTCGGCATGCTAATTACATTGCCAGTCGCCAAATTGCATTATCTCTTATAGTTCCCGAGATATGGACTATGGATAATTTACACCTTAGGCTCTGCTTCTAACTTGGGCACAAATTGTAAAATAGTCTTATCTATTGGCGATTTCATTCCAATTCACATTCCAAGTAATATTCGGCATGCTAATTACATTGCCGGTTGCCAAATTGCATTATCTCTTATAGTTTCCGAGATATGGACTATCGATAATTTACACCTTAGGCTCTGCTTCTAACTTGGGCCCAAATTGTAAAATGGTCTTATCTATTGGCGATTTCGTTCCAATTCACATTCCAAGTAATATTCGGCATGCTAATTACATTGCCGCTTGCCAAATTGCATTATCTCTTATAGTTTCCGAGATATGGACTATCGGTAATTTACACCTTAGGCTCTGCTTCTAACTTGGGCCCAAATTGTAAAATCGTCTTATCTATTGGCGATTTCGTTCCAATTCACATTCCAAGTAATATTCGGCATGCTAATTACATTGCCGGTTGCCAAATTGCATTATCTCTTATAGTTTCCGAGATATGGACTATCGATAATTTACACCTTAGGCTCTGCTTCTAACTTGGGCCCAAATTGTAAAATGGTCTTACCTATTGGCGATTTCGTTCCAATTCACATTCCAAGTAATATTCTGCATGCTAATTACATTGCCGGTTGCCAAATTGCATTATCTCTTATAGTTTCCGAGATATGGACTATCGATAATTTACACCTTAGGCTCTGCTTCTAACTTGGGCCCAAATTGTAAAATGGTCTTATCTATTGGCGATTTCGTCCCAATTCACATTCCAAGTAATATTCGGCATGCTAATTACATTGCCGGTTGCGAAACTGCATTATCTCTTATAGTTTCCGAGATATGGACTATCGATAATTTACACCTTAGGCTCTGCTTCTAACTTGGGCCCAAATTGTAAAATGGTCTTATCTATTGGCGATTTCGTTCCAATTCACATTCCAAGTAATATTCGGCATGCTAATTACATTGCCGGTTGCCAAATTGCATTATCTCTTTTAGTTTCCGAGATATGGACTATCGATAATTTACACCTTAGGCTCTGCTTCTAACTTGGGCCCAAATTGTAAAATCGTCTTATCTATTGGCGATTTCGTTCCAATTCACATTCCAAGTAATAGTCGGCATGCTAATTACATTGCCGGTTGCCAAATTGCATTATCTCTTATAGTTTCCGAGATATGGACTATCGATAATTTACGCCTTAGGCTCTGCTTCTAACTTGGGCCCAAATTGTAAAATGGTCTTATCTATTGGCGATTTCGTTCCAATTCACATTCCAAGTAATATTCGGCATGCTAATTACATTGCCGTTTGCCAAATTGAATTATCTCTTATAGTTTCCGAGATATGGACTATCGATAATTTACACCTTAGGCTCTGCTTCTAACTTGGGCCCAAATTGTAAAATGGTCTTATCTATTGGCGATTTCGTTCCAATTCACATTCCAAGTGGTATTCGGCATGCTAATTACATTGCCGGTTGCCAAATTGCATTATCTCTTATAGTTTCCGAGATATGGACTATCGATAATTTACACCTTAGGCTCTGCTTCTAACTTGGGCCCAAATTGTAAAATGGTCTTATCTATTGGCGATTTCGTTCCAATTCACATTCCAAGTAATATTCGGCATACTAATTACATTGCCGGTTGCCAAATTGCATTATCTCTTATAGTTTCCGAGATATGGACTATCGATAATTTACACCTTAGGCTCTGCTTCTAACTTGGGCCCAAATTGTAAAATGGTCTTATCTATTGGCGATTTCGTCCCAATTCACATTCCAAGTAATATTCGGCATGCTAATTACATTGCCGGTTGCGAAACTGCATTATCTCTTATAGTTTCCGAGATATGGACTATCGATAATTTACACCTTAGGCTCTGCTACTAACTTGGGCCCAAATTGTAAAATGGTCTTATCTATTGGCAATTTCGTTCCAATTCACATTCCAAGTAATATTCGGCATGCTAATTACATTGCCGGTTGCCAAATTGCATTATCTCTTTTAGTTTCCGAGATATGGACTATCGATAATTTACACCTTAGGCTCTGCTTCTAACTTGGGCCCAAATTGTAAAATGGTCTTATCTATTGGCGATTTCGTTCCAATTCACATTCCAAGTAATATTCGGCATGCTAATTACATTGCCGGTTGCCAAATTGCATTATCTCTTATAGTTTCCGAGATATGGACTATCGATAATTTACACCTTAGGCTCTGCTTCTAACTTGGGCCCAAATTGTAAAATGGTCTTATCTATTGGCGATTTCATTCCAATTCACATTCCAAGTAATATTCGGCATGCTAATTACATTGCCGGTTGCCAAATTGCATTATCTATTATAGTTTCCGAGATATGGACTATCGATAATTTACACCTTAGGCTCTGCTTCTAACTTGGGCCCAAATTGTAAAATGGTCTTACCTATTGGCGATTTCGTTCCAATTCACATTCCAAGTAATATTCTGCATGCTAATTACATTGCCGGTTGCCAAATTGCATTATCTCTTATAGTTTCCGAGATATGGACTATCGATAATTTACACCTTAGGCTCTGCTTCTAACTTGGGCCCAAATTGTAAAATGGTCTTATCTATTGGCGATTTCGTCCCAATTCACATTCCAAGTAATATTCGGCATGCTAATTACATTGCCGGTTGCGAAACTGCATTATCTCTTATAGTTTCCGAGATATGGACTATCGATAATTTACACCTTAGGCTCTGCTTCTAACTTGGGCCCAAATTGTAAAATGGTCTTATCTATTGGCGATTTCGTTCCAATTCACATTCCAAGTAATATTCGGCATGCTAATTACATTGCCGGTTGCCAAATTGCATTATCTCTTATAGTTTCCGAGATATGGACTATCAATAATTTACACCTTAGGCTCTGCTTCTAACTTGGGCCCAAATTGTAAAATGGCCTTATCTATTGGCGATTTCGTTCCAATTCACATTCCAAGTAATATTCGGCATGCTAATTACATTGCCGGTTGCCAAATTGCATTATCCCTTATAGTTTCCGAGATATGGACTATGGATAATTTACACCTTAGGCTCTGCTTCTAACTTGGGCCCAAATTGTAAAATGGTCTTATCTATTGGCGATTTCGTTCCAATTTACATTCCAAGTAATATTCGGCATGCTAATTACATTGCCGATTGCCAAATTGCATTATCTCTTATAGTTTCCGAGATATGGACTATCGATAATTTACACCTTAGGCTCTGCTTCTAACTTGGGCCCAAATTGTAAAATGGTCTTATCTATTGGCGATTTCGTTCCAATTCACATTCCAAGTAATATTCGGCATGCTAATTACATTGCCGGTGGCCAAGTTGCATTATCTCTTATAGTTTCCGAGATATGGACTATCGATAATTTACACCTTAGGCTCTGCTTCTAACTTGGGCCCAAATTGTAAAATGGTCTTATCTATTGGCGATTTCGTCCCAATTCACATTCCAAGTAATATTCGGCATGCTAATTACATTGCCAGTCGCCAAATTGCATTATCTCTTATAGTTCCCGAGATATGGACTATGGATAATTTACACCTTAGGCTCTGCTTCTAACTTGGGCACAAATTGTAAAATAGTCTTATCTATTGGCGATTTCATTCCAATTCACATTCCAAGTAATATTCGGCATGCTAATTACATTGCCGGTTGCCAAATTGCATTATCTCTTATAGTTTCCGAGATATGGACTATCGATAATTTACACCTTAGGCTCTGCTTCTAACTTGGGCCCAAATTGTAAAATGGTCTTATCTATTGGCGATTTCGTTCCAATTCACATTCCAAGTAATATTCGGCATGCTAATTACATTGCCGCTTGCCAAATTGCATTATCTCTTATAGTTTCCGAGATATGGACTATCGGTAATTTACACCTTAGGCTCTGCTTCTAACTTGGGCCCAAATTGTAAAATCGTCTTATCTATTGGCGATTTCGTTCCAATTCACATTCCAAGTAATATTCGGCATGCTAATTACATTGCCGGTTGCCAAATTGCATTATCTCTTATAGTTTCCGAGATATGGACTATCGATAATTTACACCTTAGGCTCTGCTTCTAACTTGGGCCCAAATTGTAAAATGGTCTTATCTATTGGCGATTTCATTCCAATTCACATTCCAAGTAATATTCGGCATGCTAATTACATTGCCGGCTGCCAAATTGCATTATCTATTATAGTTTCCGAGATATGGACTATCGATAATTTACACCTTAGGCTCTGCTTCTAACTTGGGCCCAAATTGTAAAATGGTCTTACCTATTGGCGATTTCGTTCCAATTCACATTCCAAGTAATATTCTGCATGCTAATTACATTGCCGGTTGCCAAATTGCATTATCTCTTATAGTTTCCGAGATATGGACTATCGATAATTTACACCTTAGGCTCTGCTTCTAACTTGGGCCCAAATTGTAAAATGGTCTTATCTATTGGCGATTTCGTCCCAATTCACATTCCAAGTAATATTCGGCATGCTAATTACATTGCCGGTTGCGAAACTGCATTATCTCTTATAGTTTCCGAGATATGGACTATCGATAATTTACACCTTAGGCTCTGCTTCTAACTTGGGCCCAAATTGTAAAATGGTCTTATCTATTGGCGATTCCGTTCCAATTCACATTCCAAGTAATATTCGGCATGCTAATTACATTGCCGGTTGCCAAATTGCATTATCTCTTTTAGTTTCCGAGATATGGACTATCGATAATTTACACCTTAGGCTCTGCTTCTAACTTGGGCCCAAATTGTAAAATCGTCTTATCTATTGGCGATTTCGTTCCAATTCACATTCCAAGTAATAGTCGGCATGCTAATTACATTGCCGGTTGCCAAATTGCATTATCTCTTATAGTTTCCGAGATATGGACTATCGATAATTTACACCTTAGGCTCTGCTTCTAACTTGGGCCCAAATTGTAAAATGGTCTTATCTATTGGCGATTTCGTCCCAATTCACATTCCAAGTAATATTCGGCATGCTAATTACATTGCCGGTTGCGAAACTGCATTATCTCTTATAGTTTCCGAGATATGGACTATCGATAATTTACACCTTAGGCTCTGCTACTAACTTGGGCCCAAATTGTAAAATGGTCTTATCTATTGGCAATTTCGTTCCAATTCACATTCCAAGTAATATTCGGCATGCTAATTACATTGCCGGTTGCCAAATTGCATTATCTCTTTTAGTTTCCGAGATATGGACTATCGATAATTTACACCTTAGGCTCTGCTTCTAACTTGGGCCCAAATTGTAAAATGGTCTTATCTATTGGCGATTTCGTTCCAATTCACATTCCAAGTAATATTCGGCATGCTAATTACATTGCCGGTTGCCAAATTGCATTATCTCTTATAGTTTCCGAGATATGGACTATCGATAATTTACACCTTAGGCTCTGCTTCTAACTTGGGCCCAAATTGTAAAATGGTCTTATCTATTGGCGATTTCATTCCAATTCACATTCCAAGTAATATTCGGCATGCTAATTACATTGCCGGTTGCCAAATTGCATTATCTATTATAGTTTCCGAGATATGGACTATCGATAATTTACACCTTAGGCTCTGCTTCTAACTTGGGCCCAAATTGTAAAATGGTCTTACCTATTGGCGATTTCGTTCCAATTCACATTCCAAGTAATATTCTGCATGCTAATTACATTGCCGGTTGCCAAATTGCATTATCTCTTATAGTTTCCGAGATATGGACTATCGATAATTTACACCTTAGGCTCTGCTTCTAACTTGGGCCCAAATTGTAAAATGGTCTTATCTATTGGCGATTTCGTCCCAATTCACATTCCAAGTAATATTCGGCATGCTAATTACATTGCCGGTTGCGAAACTGCATTATCTCTTATAGTTTCCGAGATATGGACTATCGATAATTTACACCTTAGGCTCTGCTTCTAACTTGGGCCCAAATTGTAAAATGGTCTTATCTATTGGCGATTTCGTTCCAATTCACATTCCAAGTAATATTCGGCATGCTAATTACATTGCCGGTTGCCAAATTGCATTATCTCTTATAGTTTCCGAGATATGGACTATCAATAATTTACACCTTAGGCTCTGCTTCTAACTTGGGCCCAAATTGTAAAATGGCCTTATCTATTGGCGATTTCGTTCCAATTCACATTCCAAGTAATATTCGGCATGCTAATTACATTGCCGGTTGCCAAATTGCATTATCTCTTATAGTTTCCGAGATATGGACTATGGATAATTTACACCTTAGGCTCTGCTTCTAACTTGGGCCCAAATTGTAAAATGATCTTATCTATTGACGATTTCGTTCCAATTTACATTCCAAGTAATATTCGGCATGCTAATTACATTGCCGATTGCCAAATTGCATTATCTCTTATAGTTTCCGAGATATGGACTATCGATAATTTACACCTTAGGCTCTGCTTCTAACTTGGGCCCAAATTGTAAAATGGTCTTATCTATTGGCGATTTCGTTCCAATTCACATTCCAAGTAATATTCGGCATGCTAATTACATTGCCGGTGGCCAAGTTGCATTATCTCTTATAGTTTCCGAGATATGGACTATCGATAATTTACACCTTAGGCTCTGCTTCTAACTTGGGCCCAAATTGTAAAATGGTCTTATCTATTGGCGATTTCGTTCCAATTCACATTCCAAGTAATATTCGGCATGCTAATTACATTGCCGCTTGCCAAATTGCATTATCTCTTATAGTTTCCGAGATATGGACTATCGGTAATTTACACCTTAGGCTCTGCTTCTAACTTGGGCCCAAATTGTAAAATCGTCTTATCTATTGGCGATTTCGTTCCAATTCACATTCCAAGTAATATTCGGCATGCTAATTACATTGCCGGTTGCCAAATTGCATTATCTCTTATAGTTTCCGAGATATGGACTATCGATAATTTACACCTTAGGCTCTGCTTCTAACTTGGGCCCAAATTGTAAAATGGTCTTATCTATTGGCGATTTCATTCCAATTCACATTCCAAGTAATATTCGGCATGCTAATTACATTGCCGGTTGCCAAATTGCATTATCTATTATAGTTTCCGAGATATGGACTATCGATAATTTACACCTTAGGCTCTGCTTCTAACTTGGGCCCAAATTGTAAAATGGTCTTACCTATTGGCGATTTCGTTCCAATTCACATTCCAAGTAATATTCTGCATGCTAATTACATTGCCGGTTGCCAAATTGCATTATCTCTTATAGTTTCCGAGATATGGACTATCGATAATTTACACCTTAGGCTCTGCTTCTAACTTGGGCCCAAATTGTAAAATGGTCTTATCTATTGGCGATTTCGTCCCAATTCACATTCCAAGTAATATTCGGCATGCTAATTACATTGCCGGTTGCGAAACTGCATTATCTCTTATAGTTTCCGAGATATGGACTATCGATAATTTACACCTTAGGCTCTGCTTCTAACTTGGGCCCAAATTGTAAAATGGTCTTATCTATTGGCGATTCCGTTCCAATTCACATTCCAAGTAATATTCGGCATGCTAATTACATTGCCGGTTGCCAAATTGCATTATCTCTTTTAGTTTCCGAGATATGGACTATCGATAATTTACACCTTAGGCTCTGCTTCTAACTTGGGCCCAAATTGTAAAATCGTCTTATCTATTGGCGATTTCGTTCCAATTCACATTCCAAGTAATAGTCGGCATGCTAATTACATTGACGGTTGCCAAATTGCATTATCTCTTATAGTTTCCGAGATATGGACTATCGATAATTTACACCTTAGGCTCTGCTTCTAACTTGGGCCCAAATTGTAAAATGGTCTTATCTATTGGCGATTTCGTTCCAATTCACATTCCAAGTAATATTCGGCATGCTAATTACATTGCCGGTTGCCAAATTGAATTATCTCTTATAGTTTCCGAGATATGGACTATCGATAATTTACACCTTAGGCTCTGCTTCTAACTTGGGCCCAAATTGTAAAATGGTCTTATCTATTGGCGATTTCGTTCCAATTCACATTCCAAGTGGTATTCGGCATGCTAATTACATTGCCGGTTGCCAAATTGCATTATCTCTTATAGTTTCCGAGATATGGACTATCGATAATTTACACCTTAGGCTCTGCTTCTAACTTGGGCCCAAATTGTAAAATGGTCTTATCTATTGGCGATTTCGTTCCAATTCACATTCCAAGTAATATTCGGCATGCTAATTACATTGCCGGTTGCCAAATTGCATTATCTCTTATAGTTTCCGAGATATGGACTATCGATAATTTACACCTTAGGCTCTGCTTCTAACTTGGGCCCAAATTGTAAAATGGTCTTATCTATTGGCGATTTCGTCCCAATTCACATTCCAAGTAATATTCGGCATGCTAATTACATTGCCGGTTGCGAAACTGCATTATCTCTTATAGTTTCCGAGATATGGACTATCGATAATTTACACCTTAGGCTCTGCTACTAACTTGGGCCCAAATTGTAAAATGGTCTTATCTATTGGCAATTTCGTTCCAATTCACATTCCAAGTAATATTCGGCATGCTAATTACATTGCCTGTTGCCAAATTGCATTATCTCTTTTAGTTTCCGAGATATGGACTATCGATAATTTACACCTTAGGCTCTGCTTCTAACTTGGGCCCAAATTGTAAAATGGTCTTATCTATTGGCGATTTCGTTCCAATTCACATTCCAAGTAATATTCGGCATGCTAATTACATTGCCGGTTGCGAAATTGCATTATCTCTTATAGTTTCCGAGATATGGACTATCGATAATTTACACCTTAGGCTCTGCTTCTAACTTGGGCCCAAATTGTAAAATGGCCTTATCTATTGGCGATTTCGTTCCAATTCACATTCCAAGTAATATTCGGCATGCTAATTACATTGCCGGTTGCCAAATTGCATTATCTCTTACAGTTTCCGAGATATGGACTATCGATAATTTACACCTTAGGCTCTGCTTCTAACTTGGGCCCAAATTGTAAAATGGTCTTATCTATTGGCGATTTCGTTCCAATTCACATTCCAAGTAATATTCGGCATGCTAATTACATTGCCGGTTGCCAAATTGCATTATCTCTTATAGTTTCCGAGATATGGACTATCGATAATTTACACCTTAGGCTCTGCTTCTAACTTGGGCCCAAATTGTAAAATGGTCTTATCTATTGGCGATTTCGTTCCAATTCACATTCCAAGTAATATTCGGCATGCTAATTACATTGCCGGTTGCCAAATTGCATTATCTCTTATAGTTTCCGAGATATGGACTATCGATAATTTACACCTTAGGCTCTGCTTCTATCTTGGGCCCAAATTGTAAAATGGTCTTATCTATTGGCGATTTCGTTCCAATTCACATTCCAAGTAATATTCGGCATGCTAATTACATTGCCGGTTGCCAAATTGCATTATCTCTTATAGTTTCCAAGATACGGACTATCGATAATTTACACCTTAGGCTCTGCTTCTAACTTGGGCCCAAATTGTAAAATGGTCTTATCTATAGGCGATTTCGTTCCAATTCACACTCCAAGTAATATTCGGCATGCTAATTACATTGCCGGTTGCGAAATTGCATTATCTCTTATAGTTTCCGAGATATGGACTATCAATAATTTACACCTTAGGCTCTGCTTCTAACTTGGGCCCAAATTGTAAAATGGCCTTATCTATTGGCGATTTCGTTCCAATTCACATTCCAAGTAATATTCGGCATGCTAATTACATTGCCGGTTGCCAAATTGCATTATCTCTTATAGTTTCCGAGATATGGACTATGGATAATTTACACCTTAGGCTCTGCTTCTAACTTGGGCCCAAATTGTAAAATGGTCTTATCTATTGGCGATTTCGTTCCAATTTACATTCCAAGTAATATTCGGCATGCTAATTACATTGCCGATTGCCAAATTGCATTATCTCTTATAGTTTCCGAGATATGGACTATCGATAATTTACACCTTAGGCTCTGCTTCTAACTTGGGCCCAAATTGTAAAATGGTCTTATCTATTGGCGATTTCGTTCCAATTCACATTCCAAGTAATATTCGGCATGCTAATTACATTGCCGGTGGCCAAGTTGCATTATCTCTTATAGTTTCCGAGATATGGACTATCGATAATTTACACCTTAGGCTCTGCTTCTAACTTGGGCCCAAATTGTAAAATGGTCTTATCTATTGGCGATTTCGTCCCAATTCACATTCCAAGTAATATTCGGCATGCTAATTACATTGCCAGTTGCCAAATTGCATTATCTCTTATAGTTCCCGAGATATGGACTATGGATAATTTACACCTTAGGCTCTGCTTCTAACTTGGGCACAAATTGTAAAATAGTCTTATCTATTGGCGATTTCATTCCAATTCACATTCCAAGTAATATTCGGCATGCTAATTACATTGCCGGTTGCCAAATTGCATTATCTCTTATAGTTTCCGAGATATGGACTATCGATAATTTACACCTTAGGCTCTGCTTCTAACTTGGGCCCAAATTGTAAAATGGTCTTACCTATTGGCGATTTCGTTCCAATTCACATTCCAAGTAATATTCTGCATGCTAATTACATTGCCGGTTGCCAAATTGCATTATCTCTTATAGTTTCCGAGATATGGACTATCGATAATTTACACCTTAGGCTCTGCTTCTAACTTGGGCCCAAATTGTAAAATGGTCTTATCTATTGGCGATTTCGTCCCAATTCACATTCCAAGTAATATTCGGCATGCTAATTACATTGCCGGTTGCGAAACTGCATTATCTCTTATAGTTTCCGAGATATGGACTATCGATAATTTACACCTTAGGCTCTGCTTCTAACTTGGGCCCAAATTGTAAAATGGTCTTATCTATTGGCGATTTCGTTCCAATTCACATTCCAAGTAATATTCGGCATGCTAATTACATTGCCGGTTGCCAAATTGCATTATCTCTTTTAGTTTCCGAGATATGGACTATCGATAATTTACACCTTAGGCTCTGCTTCTAACTTGGGCCCAAATTGTAAAATCGTCTTATCTATTGGCGATTTCGTTCCAATTCACATTCCAAGTAATAGTCGGCATGCTAATTACATTGCCGGTTGCCAAATTGCATTATCTCTTATAGTTTCCGAGATATGAACTATCGATAATTTACACCTTAGGCTCTGCTTCTAACTTGGGCCCAAATTGTAAAATGGTCTTATCTATTGGCGATTTCGTTCCAATTCACATTCCAAGTAATATTCGGCATGCTAATTACATTGCCGGTTGCCAAATTGAATTATCTCTTATAGTTTCCGAGATATGGACTATCGATAATTTACACCTTAGGCTCTGCTTCTAACTTGGGCCCAAATTGTAAAATGGTCTTATCTATTGGCGATTTCGTTCCAATTCACATTCCAAGTGGTATTCGGCATGCTAATTACATTGCCGGTTGCCAAATTGCATTATCTCTTATAGTTTCCGAGATATGGACTATCGATAATTTACACCTTAGGCTCTGCTTCTAACTTGGGCCCAAATTGTAAAATGGTCTTATCTATTGGCGATTTCGTTCCAATTCACATCCCAAGTAATATTCGGCATGCTAATTACATTGCCGGTTGCCAAATTGCATTATCTCTTATAGTGTCCGAGATATGGACTATCGATAATTTACACCTTAGGCTCTGCTTCTAACTTGGGCCCAAATTGTAAAATGGTCTTATCTATTGGCGATTTCGTCCCAATTCACATTCCAAGTAATATTCGGCATGCTAATTACATTGCCGGTTGCGAAACTGCATTATCTCTTATAGTTTCCGAGATATGGACTATCGATAATTTACACCTTAGGCTCTGCTACTAACTTGGGCCCAAATTGTAAAATGGTCTTATCTATTGGCAATTTCGTTCCAATTCACATTCCAAGTAATATTCGGCATGCTAATTACATTGCCTGTTGCCAAATTGCATTATCTCTTTTAGTTTCCGAGATATGGACTATCGATAATTTACACCTTAGGCTCTGCTTCTAACTTGGGCCCAAATTGTAAAATGGTCTTATCTATTGGCGATTTCGTTCCAATTCACATTCCAAGTAATATTCGGCATGCTAATTACATTGCCGGTTGCCAAATTGCATTATCTCTTATAGTTTCCGAGATATGGACTATCGATAATTTACACCTTAGGCTCTGCTTCTAACTTGGGCCCAAATTGTAAAATGGCCTTATCTATTGGCGATTTCGTTCCAATTCACATTCCAAGTAATATTCGGCATGCTAATTACATTGCCGGTTGCCAAATTGCATTATCTCTTATAGTTTCCGAGATATGGACTATGGATAATTTACACCTTAGGCTCTGCTTCTAACTTGGGCCCAAATTGTAAAATGGTCTTATCTATTGGCGATTTCGTTCCAATTTACATTCCAAGTAATATTCGGCATGCTAATTACATTGCCGATTGCCAAATTGCATTATCTCTTATAGTTTCCGAGATATGGACTATCGATAATTTACACCTTAGGCTCTGCTTCTAACTTGGGCCCAAATTGTAAAATGGTCTTATCTATTGGCGATTTCGTCCCAATTCACATTCCAAGTAATAATCGGCATGCTAATTACATTGCCGGTTGCGAAACTGCATTATCTCTTATAGTTTCCGAGATATGGACTATCGATAATTTACACCTTAGGCTCTGCTTCTAACTTGGGCCCAAATTGTAAAATGGTCTTATCTATTGGCAATTTCGTTCCAATTCACATTCCAAGTAATATTCGGCATGCTAATTACATTGCCGGTTGCCAAATTGCATTATCTCTTTTAGTTTCCGAGATATGGACTATCGATAATTTACACCTTAGGCTCTGCTTCTAACTTGGGCCCAAATTGTAAAATGGTCTTATCTATTGGCGATTTCGTTCCAATTCACATTCCAAGTAATATTCGGCATGCTAATTACATTGCCGGTTGCCAAATTGCATTATCTCTTATAGTTTCCGAGATATGGATTTTCGATAATTTACACCTTAGGCTCTGCTTCTAACTTGGGCCCAAATTGTAAAATGGCCTTATCTATTGGCGATTTCGTTCCAATTCACATTCCAAGTAATATTCGGCATGCTAATTACATTGCCGGTTGCCAAATTGCATTATCTCTTATAGTTTCCGAGATATGGACTATCGGTAATTTACACCTTAGGCTCTGCTTCTAACTTGGGCCCAAATTGTAAAATCGTCTTATCTATTGGCGATTTCGTTCCAATTCACATTCCAAGTAATATTCGGCATGCTAATTACATTGCCGGTTGCGAATCTGCATTATCTCTTATAGTTTCCGAGATATGGACTATCGATAATTTACACCTTAGGCTCTGCTTCTAACTTGGGCCCAAATTGTAAAATGGTCTTATCTATTGGCGATTTCGTTCCAATTCACATTCCAAGTAATATTCGGCATGCTAATTACATTGCCAGTTGCCAAATTGCATTATCTCTTTTAGTTTCCGAGATATGGACTATCGATAATTTACACCTTAGGCTCTGCTTCTAACTTGGGCCCAAATTGTAAAATGGTCTTATCTATTGGCGATTTCGTTCCAATTCACATTCCAAGTAATATTCGGCATGCTAATTACATTGCCGGTTGCCAAATTGCATTATCTCTTTTAGTTTCCGAGATATGGACTATCGATAATTTACACCTTAGGCTCTGCTTCTAACTTGGGCCCAAATTGTAAAATCGTCTTATCTATTGGCGATTTCGTTCCAATTCACATTCCAAGTAATAGTCGGCATGCTAATTACATTGCCGGTTGCCAAATTGCATTATCTCTTATAGTTTCCGAGATATGGACTATCGATAATTTACACCTTAGGCTCTGCTTCTAACTTGGGCCCAAATTGTAAAATGGTCTTATCTATTGGCGATTTCGTTCCAATTCACATTCCAAGTAATATTCGGCATGCTAATTACATTGCCGGTTGCCAAATTGAATTATCTCTTATAGTTTCCGAGATATGGACTATCGATAATTTACACCTTAGGCTCTGCTTCTAACTTGGGCCCAAATTGTAAAATGGCCTTATCTATTGGCGATTTCGTTCCAATTCACATTCCAAGTAATATTCGGCATGCTAATTACATTGCCGGTTGCCAAATTGCATTATCTCTTATAGTTTCCGAGATATGGACTATCGGTAATTTACACCTTAGGCTCTGCTTCTAACTTGGGCCCAAATTGTAAAATCGTCTTATCTATTGGCGATTTCGTTCCAATTAACATTCCAAGTAATATTCGGCATGCTAATTACATTGCCGGTTGCGAATCTGCATTATCTCTTATAGTTTCCGAGATATGGACTATCGATAATTTACACATTAGGCTCTGCTTCTAACTTGGGCCCAAATTGTAAAATGGTCTTATCTATTGGCGATTTCGTTCCAATTCACATTCCAAGTAATATTCGGCATGCTAATTACATTGCCGGTTGCCAAATTGCATTATCTCTTTTAGTTTCCGAGATATGGACTATCGATAATTTACACCTTAGGCTCTGCTTCTAACTTGGGCCCAAATTGTAAAATGGTATTATCTATTGGCGATTTCGTCCCAATTCACATTCCAAGTAATATTCGGCATGCTAATTACATTGCCGGTTGCGAAACTGCATTATCTCTTATAGTTTCCGAGATATGGACTATCGATAATTTACACCTTAGGCTCTGCTTCTAACTTGGGCCCAAATTGTAAAATGGTCTTATCTATTGGCGATTTCGTTCCAATTCACATTCCAAGTAATATTCGGCATGCTAATTACATTGCCGGTTGCCAAATTGCATTATCTCTTATAGTTTCCGAGATATGGACTATCGATAATTTACACCTTAGGCTCTGCTTCTAACTTGGGCCCAAATTGTAAAATGGCCTTATCTATTGGCGATTTCGTTCCAATTCACATTCCAAGTAATATTCGGCATGCTAATTACATTGCCGGTGGCCAAGTTGCATTATCTCTTATAGTTTCCGAGATATGGACTATCGATAATTTACACCTTAGGCTCTGCTTCTAACTTGGGCCCAAATTGTAAAATGGTCTTATCTATTGGCGATTTCGTCCCAATTCACATTCCAAGTAATATTCGGCATGCTAATTACATTGCCAGTTGCCAAATTGCATTATCTCTTATAGTTCCCGAGATATGGACTATGGATAATTTACACCTTAGGCTCTGCTTCTAACTTGGGCACAAATTGTAAAATAGTCTTATCTATTGGCGATTTCATTCCAATTCACATTCCAAGTAATATTCGGCATGCTAATTACATTGCCGGTTGCCAAATTGCATTATCTCTTATAGTTTCCGAGATATGGACTATCGATAATTTACACCTTAGGCTCTGCTTCTAACTTGGGCCCAAATTGTAAAATGGTCTTACCTATTGGCGATTTCGTTCCAATTCACATTCCAAGTAATATTCTGCATGCTAATTACATTGCCGGTTGCCAAATTGCATTATCTCTTATAGTTTCCGAGATATGGACTATCGATAATTTACACCTTAGGTTTTGCTTCTAACTTGGGCCCAAATTGTAAAATGGTCTTATCTATTGGCGATTTCGTCCCAATTCACATTCCAAGTAATATTCGGCATGCTAATTACATTGCCGGTTGCGAAACTGCATTATCTCTTATAGTTTCCGAGATATGGACTATCGATAATTTACACCTTAGGCTCTGCTTCTAACTTAGGCCCAAATTGTAAAATGGTCTTATCTATTGGCGATTTCGTTCCAATTCACATTCCAAGTAATATTCGGCATGCTAATTACATTGCCGGTTGCCAAATTGCATTATCTCTTTTAGTTTCCGAGATATGGACTATCGATAATTTACACCTTAGGCTCTGCTTCTAACTTGGGCCCAAATTGTAAAATCGTCTTATCTATTGGCGATTTCGTTCCAATTCACATTCCAAGTAATAGTCGGCATGCTAATTACATTGCCGGTTGCCAAATTGCATTATCTCTTATAGTTTCCGAGATATGGACTATCGATAATTTACACCTTAGGCTCTGCTTCTAACTTGGGCCCAAATTGTAAAATGGTCTTATCTATTGGCGATTTCGTTCCAATTCACATTCCAAGTAATATTCGGCATGCTAATTACATTGCCGGTTGCCAAATTGAATTATCTCTTATAGTTTCCGAGATATGGACTATCGATAATTTACACCTTAGGCTCTGCTTCTAACTTGGGCCCAAATTGTAAAATGGTCTTATCTATTGGCGATTTCGTTCCAATTCACATTCCAAGTGGTATTCGGCATGCTAATTACATTGCCGGTTGCCAAATTGCATTATCTCTTATAGTTTCCGAGATATGGACTATCGATAATTTACACCTTAGGCTCTGCTTCTAACTTGGGCCCAAATTGTAAAATGGTCTTATCTATTGGCGATTTCGTTCCAATTCACATTCCAAGTAATATTCGGCATGCTAATTACATTGCCGGTTGCCAAATTGCATTATCTCTTATAGTTTCCGAGATATGGACTATCGATAATTTACACCTTAGGCTCTGCTTCTAACTTGGGCCCAAATTGTAAAATGGTCTTATCTATTGGCGATTTCGTCCCAATTCACATTCCAAGTAATATTCGGCATGCTAATTACATTGCCGGTTGCGAAACTGCATTATCTCTTATAGTTTCCGAGATATGGACTATCGATAATTTACACCTTAGGCTCTGCTACTAACTTGGGCCCAAATTGTAAAATGGTCTTATCTATTGGCAATTTCGTTCCAATTCACATTCCAAGTAATATTCGGCATGCTAATTACATTGCCTGTTGCCAAATTGCATTATCTCTTTTAGTTTCCGAGATATGGACTATCGATAATTTACACCTTAGGCTCTGCTTCTAACTTGGGCCCAAATTGTAAAATGGTCTTATCTATTGGCGATTTCGTTCCAATTCACATTCCAAGTAATATTCGGCATGCTAATTACATTGCCGGTTGCCAAATTGCATTATCTCTTATAGTTTCCGAGATATGGACTATCGATAATTTACACCTTAGGCTCTGCTTCTAACTTGGGCCCAAATTGTAAAATGGCCTTATCTATTGGCGATTTCGTTCCAATTCACATTCCAAGTAATATTCGGCATGCTAATTACATTGCCGGTTGCCAAATTGCATTATCTCTTATAGTTTCCGAGATATGGACTATGGATAATTTACACCTTAGGCTCTGCTTCTAACTTGGGCCCAAATTGTAAAATGGTCTTATCTATTGGCGATTTCGTTCCAATTTACATTCCAAGTAATATTCGGCATGCTAATTACGTTGCCGATTGCCAAATTGCATTATCTCTTATAGTTTCCGAGATATGGACTATCGATAATTTACACCTTAGGCTCTGCTTCTAACTTGGGCCCAAATTGTAAAATGGTCTTATCTATTGGCGATTTCGTCCCAATTCACATTCCAAGTAATAATCGGCATGCTAATTACATTGCCGGTTGCGAAACTGCATTATCTCTTATAGTTTCCGAGATATGGACTATCGATAATTTACACCTTAGGCTCTGCTTCTAACTTGGGCCCAAATTGTAAAATGGTCTTATCTATTGGCAATTTCGTTCCAATTCACATTCCAAGTAATATTCGGCATGCTAATTACATTGCCGGTTGCCAAATTGCATTATCTCTTTTAGTTTCCGAGATATGGACTATCGATAATTTACACCTTAGGCTCTGCTTCTAACTTGGGCCCAAATTGTAAAATGGTCTTATCTATTGGCGATTTCGTTCCAATTCACATTCCAAGTAATATTCGGCATGCTAATTACATTGCCGGTTGCCAAATTGCATTATCTCTTATAGTTTCCGAGATATGGATTTTCGATAATTTACACCTTAGGCTCTGCTTCTAACTTGGGCCCAAATTGTAAAATGGCCTTATCTATTGGCGATCTCGTTCCAATTCACATTCCAAGTAATATTCGGCATGCTAATTACATTGCCGGTTGCCAAATTGCATTATCTCTTATAGTTTCCGAGATATGGACTATCGGTAATTTACACCTTAGGCTCTGCTTCTAACTTGGGCCCAAATTGTAAAATCGTCTTATCTATTGGCGATTTCGTTCCAATTCACATTCCAAGTAATATTCGGCATGCTAATTACATTGCCGGTTGCGAATCTGCATTATCTCTTATAGTTTCCGAGATATGGACTATCGATAATTTACACCTTAGGCTCTGCTTCTAACTTGGGCCCAAATTGTAAAATGGTCTTATCTATTGGCGATTTCGTTCCAATTCACATTCCAAGTAATATTCGGCATGCTAATTACATTGCCGGTTGCCAAATTGCATTATCTCTTTTAGTTTCCGAGATATGGACTATCGATAATTTACACCTTAGGCTCTGCTTCTAACTTGGGCACAAATTGTAAAATGGTCTTATCTATTGGCGATTTCGTCCCAATTCACATTCCAAGTAATATTCGGCATGCTAATTACATTGCCGGTTGCGAAACTGCATTATCTCTTATAGTTTCCGAGATATGGACTATCGATAATTTACACCTTAGGCTCTGCTTCTAACTTGGGCCCAAATTGTAAAATGGTCTTATCTATTGGCGATTTCGTTCCAATTCACATTCCAAGTAATATTCGGCATGCTAATTACATTGCCGGTTGCCAAATTGCATTATCTCTTATAGTTTCCGAGATATGGACTATGGATAATTTACACCTTAGGCTCTGCTTCTAACTTGGGCCCAAATTTTAAAATGGTCTTATCTATTGGCGATTTCGTTCCAATTCACATTCCAAGTAATATTCGGCATGCTAATTACATTGCCGGTTGCCAAATTGCATTATCTCTTATAGTTTCCGAGATATGGACTATCGATTATTTTTAACCTTAGGCTCTGCTTCTAACTTGGGCCCAAATTGTAAAATGGTCTTATCTATTGGCGATTTCGTTCCAATTCACATTTCAAGTAATATTCGGCATGCTAATTACATTGCCGGTTGCCAAATTGCATTATCTCTTATAGTTTCCGAGATATGGACTATCGATAATTTACACCTTAGGCTCTGCTTCTAACTTGGGCCCAAATTGTAAAATGGTCTTATCTATTGGCGATTTCGTCCCAATTCACATTCCAAGTAATAATCGGCATGCTAATTACATTGCCGGTTGCGAAACTGCATTATCTCTTATAGTTTCCGAGATATGGACTATCGATAATTTACACCTTAGGCTCTGCTTCTAACTTGGGCCCAAATTGTAAAATGGTCTTATCTATTGGCAATTTCGTTCCAATTCACATTCCAAGTAATATTCGGCATGCTAATTACATTGCCGGTTGCCAAATTGCATTATCTCTTTTAGTTTCCGAGATATGGACTATCGATAATTTACACCTTAGGCTCTGCTTCTAACTTGGGCCCAAATTGTAAAATGGTCTTATCTATTGGCGATTTCGTTCCAATTCACATTCCAAGTAATATTCGGCATGCTAATTACATTGCCGGTTGCCAAATTGCATTATCTCTTATAGTTTCCGAGATATGGATTTTCGATAATTTACACCTTAGGCTCTGCTTCTAACTTGGGCCCAAATTGTAAAATGGCCTTATCTATTGGCGATTTCGTTCCAATTCACATTCCAAGTAATATTCGGCATGCTAATTACATTGCCGGTTGCCAAATTGCATTATCTCTTATAGTTTCCGAGATATGGACTATCGGTAATTTACACCTTAGGCTCTGCTTCTAACTTGGGCCCAAATTGTAAAATCGTCTTATCTATTGGCGATTTCGTTCCAATTCACATTCCAAGTAATATTCGGCATGCTAATTACATTGCCGGTTGCGAATCTGCATTATCTCTTATAGTTTCCGAGATATGGACTATCGATAATTTACACCTTAGGCTCTGCTTCTAACTTGGGCCCAAATTGTAAAATGGTCTTATCTATTGGCGATTTCGTTCCAATTCACATTCCAAGTAATATTCGGCATGCTAATTACATTGCCGGTTGCCAAATTGCATTATCTCTTTTAGTTTCCGAGATATGGACTATCGATAATTTACACCTTAGGCTCTGCTTCTAACTTGGGCCCAAATTGTAAAATGGTCTTATCTATTGGCGATTTCGTCCCAATTCACATTCCAAGTAATATTCGGCATGCTAATTACATTGCCGGTTGCGAAACTGCATTATCTCTTATAGTTTCCGAGATATGGACTATCGATAATTTACACCTTAGGCTCTGCTTCTAACTTGGGCCCAAATTGTAAAATGGTCTTATCTATTGGCGATTTCGTTCCAATTCACATTCCAAGTAATATTCGGCATGCTAATTACATTGCCGGTTGCCAAATTGCATTATCTCTTATAGTTTCCGAGATATGGACTATGGATAATTTACACCTTAGGCTCTGCTTCTAACTTGGGCCCAAATTTTAAAATGGTCTTATCTATTGGCGATTTCGTTCCAATTCACATTCCAAGTAATATTCGGCATGCTAATTACATTGCCGGTTGCCAAATTGCATTATCTCTTATAGTTTCCGAGATATGGACTATCGATAATTTACACCTTAGGCTCTGCTTCTAACTTGGGCCCAAATTGTAAAATGGTCTTATCTATTGGCGATTTCATTCCAATTCACATTCCAAGTAATATTCGGCATGCTAATTACATTGCCGGTTGCCAAATTGCATTATCTCTTTTAGTTTCCGAGATATGGACTATCGATAATTTACACCTTAGGCTCTGCTTCTAACTTGGGCCCAAATTGTAAAATCGTCTTATCTATTGGCGATTTCGTTCCAATTCACATTCCAAGTAATATTCGGCATGCTAATTACATTGCCGGTTGCCAAATTGCATTATCTCTTATAGTTTCCGAGATATGGACTATCGATAATTTACACCTTAGGCTCTGCTTCTAACTTGGGCCCAAATTGTAAAATGGTCTTATCTATTGGCGATTTCGTTCCAATTCACATTCCAAGTAATATTCGGCATGCTAATTACATTGCCGGTTGCCAAATTGAATTATCTCTTATAGTTTCCGAGATATGGACTATCGATAATTTACACCTTAGGCTCTGCTTCTAACTTGGGCCCAAATTGTAAAATGGTCTTATCTATTGGCGATTTCGTTCCAATTCACATTCCAAGTGGTATTCGGCATGCTAATTACATTGCCGGTTGCCAAATTGCATTATCTCTTATAGTTTCCGAGATATGGACTATCGATAATTTACACATTAGGCTCTGCTTCTAACTTGGGCCCAAATTGTAAAATGGTCTTATCTATTGGCGATTTCGTTCCAATTCACATTCCAAGTAATATTGGGCATGCTAATTACATTGCCGGTTGCCAATTTGCATTATCTCTTATAGTTTCCGAGATATGGACTATCGATAATTTACACCTTAGGCTCTGCTTCTAACTTGGGCCCAAATTGTAAAATGGTCTTATCTATTGGCGATTTCGTCCCAATTCACATTCCAAGTAATATTCGGCATGCTAATTACATTGCCAGTTGCCAAATTGCATTATCTCTTATAGTTCCCGAGATATGGACTATGGATAATTTACACCTTAGGCTCTGCTTCTAACTTGGGCACAAATTGTAAAATAGTCTTATCTATTGGCGATTTCATTCCAATTCACACTCCAAGTAATATTCGGCATGCTAATTACATTGCCGGTTGCCAAATTGCATTATCTCTTATAGTTTCCGAGATATGGACTATCGATAATTTACACCTTAGGCTCTGCTTCTAACTTGGGCCCAAATTGTAAAATGGTCTTACCTATTGGCGATTTCGTTCCAATTCACATTCCAAGTAATATTCGGCATGCTAATTACATTGCCGGTTGCCAAATTGCATTATCTCTTATAGTTTCCGAGATATGGACTATCGATAATTTACACCTTAGGCTCTGCTTCTAACTTGGGCCCAAATTGTAAAATGGTCTTATCTATTGGCGATTTCCTTCCAATTCACATTCCAAGTAATATTCGGCATGCTAATTACATTGCCGGTTGCCAAATTGCATTATCTCTTTTAGTTTCCGAGATATGGACTATCGATAATTTACACCTTAGGCTCTGCTTCTAACTTGGGCCCAAATTGTAAAATCGTCTTATCTATTGGCGATTTCGTTCCAATTCACATTCCAAGTAATATTCGGCATGCTAATTACATTGCCGGTTGCCAAATTGCATTATCTCTTATAGTTTCCGAGATATGGACTATCGATAATTTACACCTTAGGCTCTGCTTCTAACTTGGGCCCAAATTGTAAAATGGTCTTATCTATTGGCGATTTCGTTCCAATTCACATTCCAAGTAATATTCGGCATGCTAATTACATTGCCGGTTGCCAAATTGAATTATCTCTTATAGTTTCAGAGATATGGACTATCGATAATTTACACCTTAGGCTCTGCTTCTAACTTGGGCCCAAATTGTAAAATGGTCTTATCTATTGGCGATTTCGTTCCAATTCACATTCCAAGTGGTATTCGGCATGCTAATTACATTGCCGGTTGCCAAATTGCATTATCTCTTATAGTTTCCGAGATATGGACTATCGATAATTTACACCTTAGGCTCTGCTTCTAACTTGGGCCCAAATTGTAAAATGGTCTTATCTATTGGCGATTTCGTCCCAATTCACATTCCAAGTAATATTCGGCATGCTAATTACATTGCCGGTTGCGAAACTGCATTATCTCTTAGAGTTTCCGAGATATGGACTATCGATTATTTACACCTTAGGCTCTGCTTCTAACTTGGGCCCAAATTGTAAAATGGTCTTATCTATTGGCAATTTCGTTCCAATTCACATTCCAAGTAATATTCGGCATGCTAATTACATTGCCGGTTGCCAAATTGCATTATCTCTTTTAGTTTCCGAGATATGGACTATCGATAATTTACACCTTAGGCTCTGCTTCTAACTTGGGCCCAAATTGTAAAATGGTCTTATCTATTGGCGATTTCGTTCCAATTCACATTCCAAGTAATATTCGGCATGCTAATTACATTGCCGGTTGCCAAATTGCATTATCTCTTATAGTTTCCGAGATATGGACTATCGATAATTTACACCTTAGGCTCTGCTTCTAACTTGGGCCCAAATTGTAAAATGGCCTTATCTACTGGCGATTTCGTTCCAATTCACATTCCAAGTAATATTCGGCATGCTAATTACATTGCCGGTTGCCAAATTGCATTATCTCTTATAGTTTCCGAGATATGGACTATCGATAATTTACACCTTAGGCTCTGCTTCTAACTTGGGCCCAAATTGTAAAATGGTCTTATCTATTGGCGATTTCGTTCCAATTCACATTCCAAGTAATATTCGGCATGCTAATTACATTGCCGGTTGCCAAATTGCATTATCTCTTATAGTTTCCGAGATATGGACTATCGATAATTTACACCTTAGGCTCTGCTTCTAACTTGGGCCCAAATTGTAAAATGGTCTTATCTATTGGCGATTTCGTTCCAATTCACATTCCAAGTAATATTCGGCATGCTAATTACATTGCCGGTTGCCAAATTGCATTATCTCTTATAGTTTCCGAGATATGGACTATCGATAATTTACACCTTAGGCTCTGCTTCTAACTTGGGCCCAAATTGTAAAATGGTCTTATCTATTGGCGATTTCGTTCCAATTCACATTCCAAGTAATATTCGGCATGCTAATTACATTGCCGGTTGCCAAATTGCATTATCTCTTATAGTTTCCGAGATATGGACTATGGATAATTTACACCTTAGGCTCTGCTTCTAACTTGGGCCCAAATTGTAAAATGGTCTTATCTATTGGCGATTTCGTTCCAATTCACATTCCAAGTAATATTCGGCATGCTAATTACATTGCCGGTTGCCAAATTGCATTATCTCTTATAGTTTCCGAGATATGGACTATGGATAATTTACACCTTAGGCTCTGCTTCTAACTTGGGCCCAAATTGTAAAATGGTCTTATCTATTGGCGATTTCGTTCCAATTTACATTCCAAGTAATATTCGGCATGCTAATTACATTGCCGGTTGCCAAATTGCATTATCTCTTATAGTTCCCGAGATATGGACTATGGATAATTTACACCTTAGGCTCTGCTTCTAACTTGGGCCCAAATTGTAAAATGGTCTTATCTATTGGCGATTTCGTTCCAATTCACATTCCAAGTAATATTCGGCATGCTAATTACATTGCCGGTTCCCAAATTGCATTATCTCTTATAGTTTCCGAGATATGGACTATCGATTATTTTTAACCTTAGGCTCTGCTTCTAACTTGGGCCCAAACTGTAAAATGGTCTTATCTATTGACGATTTCGTTCCAATTCACATTCCAAGTAGTATTCGGCATGCTAATTACATTGCCGGTTGCCAAATTGCATTATCTCTTATAGTTTCCGAGATATGGACTATCGATAATTTACACCTTAGGCTCTGCTTCTAACTTGGGCCCAAATTGTAAAATGGTCTTATCTATTGGCGATTTCGTCCCAATTCACATTCCAAGTAATATTCGGCATGCTAATTACATTGCCAGTTGCCAAATTGCATTATCTCTTATAGTTCCCGAGATATGGACTATGGATAATTTACACCTTAGGCTCTGCTTCTAACTTGGGCACAAATTGTAAAATAGTCTTATCTATTGGCGATTTCATTCCAATTCACATTCCAAGTAATATTCGGCATGCTAATTACATTGCCGGTTGCCAAATTGCATTATCTCTTATAGTTTCCGAGATATGGACTATCGATAATTTACACCTTAGGCTCTGCTTCTAACTTGGGCCCAAATTGTAAAATGGTCTTACCTATTGGCGATTTCGTTCCAATTCACATTCCAAGTAATATTCGGCATGCTAATTACATTGCCGGTTGCCAAATTGCATTATCTCTTATAGTTTCCGAGATATGGACTATCGATAATTTACAAATTAGGCTCTGCTTCTAACTTGGGCCCAAATTGTAAAATGGTCTTATCTATTGGCGATTTCCTTCCAATTCACATTCCAAGTAATATTCGGCATGCTAATTACATTGCCGGTTGCCAAATTGCATTATCTCTTATAGTTTCCGAGATATGGACTATCGATAATTTACACCTTAGGCTCTGCTTCTAACTTGGGCCCAAATTGTAATATGGTCTTATCTATTGGCGATTTCGTTCCAATTCACATTCCAAGTAATATTCGGCATACTAATTACATTGCCGGTTGCCAAATTGCATTATCTCTTATAGTTTCCGAGATATGGACTATCGATAATTTACACCTTAGGCTCTGCTTCTAACTTGGGCCCAAATTGTAAAATGGTCTTATCTATTGGCGATTTCGTTCCAATTCACATTCCAAGTAATATTCGGCATGCTAATTACATTGCCGGTTGCCAAATTGCATTATCTCTTATAGTTTCCGAGATATGGACTATCGATAATTTACACCTTAGGCTCTGCTTCTAACTTGGGCCCAAATTGTAAAATGGTCTTATCTATTGGCGATTTCGTTCCAATTCACATTCCAAGTAATATTCGGCATGCTAATTACATTGCCGGTTGCCAAATTGCATTATCTCTTATAGTTTCCGAGATATGGACTATCGATAATTTACACCTTAGGCTCTGCTTCTAACTTGGGCCCAAATTGTAAAATGGTCTTATCTATTGGCGATTTCGTTCCAATTCACATTCCAAGTAATATTCGGCATGCTAATTACATTGCCGGTTGCCAAATAGCATTATCTCTTATAGTTTCCAAGATACGGACTATCGATAATTTACACCTTAGGCTCTGCTTCTAACTTGGGCCCAAATTGTAAAATGGTCTTATCTATAGGCGATTTCGTTCCAATTCACACTCCAAGTAATATTCGGCATGCTAATTACATTGCCGGTTGCGAAATTGCATTATCTCTTATAGTTTCCGAGATATGGACTATCAATAATTTACACCTTAGGCTCTGCTTCTAACTTGGGCCCAAATTGTAAAATGGCCTTATCTATTGGCGATTTCGTTCCAATTCACATTCCAAGTAATATTCGGCATGCTAATTACATTGCCGGTTGCCAAATTGCATTATCTCTTATAGTTTCCGAGATATGGACTATGGATAATTTACACCTTAGGCTCTGCTTCTAACTTGGGCCCAAATTGTAAAATGGTCTTATCTATTGGCGATTTCGTTCCAATTTACATTCCAAGTAATATTCGGCATGCTAATTACATTGCCGATTGCCAAATTGCATTATCTCTTATAGTTTCCGAGATATGGACTATCGATAATTTACACCTTAGGCTCTGCTTCTAACTTGGGCCCAAATTGTAAAATGGTCTTATCTATTGGCGATTTCGTTCCAATTCACATTCCAAGTAATATTCGGCATGCTAATTACATTGCCGGTGGCCAAGTTGCATTATCTCTTATAGTTTCCGAGATATGGACTATCGATAATTTACACCTTAGGCTCTGCTTCTAACTTGGGCCCAAATTGTAAAATGGTCTTATCTATTGGCGATTTCGTCCCAATTCACATTCCAAGTAATATTCGGCATGCTAATTACATTGCCAGTTGCCAAATTGCATTATCTCTTATAGTTCCCGAGATATGGACTATGGATAATTTACACCTTAGGCTCTGCTTCTAACTTGGGCACAAATTGTAAAATAGTCTTATCTATTGGCGATTTCATTCCAATTCACATTCCAAGTAATATTCGGCATGCTAATTACATTGCCGGTTGCCAAATTGCATTATCTCTTATAGTTTCCGAGATATGGACTATCGATAATTTACACCTTAGGCTCTGCTTCTAACTTGGGCCCAAATTGTAAAATGGTCTTATCTATTGGCGATTTCGTTCCAATTCACATTCCAAGTAATATTCGGCATGCTAATTACATTGCCGCTTGCCAAATTGCATTATCTCTTATAGTTTCCGAGATATGGACTATCGGTAATTTACACCTTAGGCTCTGCTTCTAACTTGGGCCCAAATTGTAAAATCGTCTTATCTATTGGCGATTTCGTTCCAATTCACATTCCAAGTAATATTCGGCATGCTAATTACATTGCCGGTTGCCAAATTGCATTATCTCTTATAGTTTCCGAGATATGGACTATCGATAATTTACACCTTAGGCTCTGCTTCTAACTTGGGCCCAAATTGTAAAATGGTCTTATCTATTGGCGATTTCATTCCAATTCACATTCCAAGTAATATTCGGCATGCTAATTACATTGCCGGTTGCCAAATTGCATTATCTATTATAGTTTCCGAGATATGGACTATCGATAATTTACACCTTAGGCTCTGCTTCTAACTTGGGCCCAAATTGTAAAATGGTCTTACCTATTGGCGATTTCGTTCCAATTCACATTCCAAGTAATATTCTGCATGCTAATTACATTGCCGGTTGCCAAATTGCATTATCTCTTATAGTTTCCGAGATATGGACTATCGATAATTTACACCTTAGGTTCTGCTTCTAACTTGGGCCCAAATTGTAAAATGGTCTTATCTATTGGCGATTTCGTTCCAATTCACATTCCAAGTAATATTCGGCATACTAATTACATTGCCGGTTGCCAAATTGCATTATCTCTTATAGTTTCCGAGATATGGACTATCGATAATTTACACCTTAGGCTCTGCTTCTAACTTGGGCCCAAATTGTAAAATGGTCTTATCTATTGGCGATTTCGTTCCAATTCACATTCCAAGTAATATTCGGCATGCTAATTACATTGCCGGTTGCCAAATTGCATTATCTCTTATAGTTTCCGAGATATGGACTATCGATAATTTACACCTTAGGCTCTGCTTCTAACTTGGGCCCAAATTGTAAAATGGTCTTATCTATTGGCGATTTCGTTCCAATTCACATTCCAAGTAATATTCGGCATGCTAATTACATTGCCGGTTGCCAAATTGCATTATCTCTTATAGTTTCCGAGATATGGACTATGGATAATTTACACCTTAGGCTCTGCTTCTAACTTGGGCCCAAATTGTAAAATGGTCTTATCTATTGGCGATTTCGTTCCAATTCACATTCCAAGTAATATTCGGCATGCTAATTACATTGCCGGTTGCCAAATTGCATTATCTCTTATAGTTTCCGAGATATGGACTATGGATAATTTACACCTTAGGCTCTGCTTCTAACTTGGGCCCAAATTGTAAAATGGTCTTATCTATTGGCGATTTCGTTCCAATTTACATTCCAAGTAATATTCGGCATGCTAATTACATTGCCGGTTGCCAAATTGCATTATCTCTTATAGTTTCCGAGATATGGACTATCGATAATTTACACCTTAGGCTCTGCTTCTAACTTGGGCCCAAATTGTAAAATGGTCTTATCTATTGGCGATTTCGTTCCAATTCACATTCCAAGTAATATTCGGCATGCTAATTACATTGCCGGTGGCCAAGTTGCATTATCTCTTATAGTTTCCGAGATATGGACTATCGATAATTTACACCTTAGGCTCTGCTTCTAACTTGGGCCCAAATGGTAAAATGGACTTATCTATTGGCGATTTCGTTCCAATTCACATTCCAAGTAATATTCGGCATGCTAATTACATTGCCGGTTCCCAAATTGCATTATCTCTTATAGTTTCCGAGATATGGACTATCGATTATTTTTAACCTTAGGCTCTGCTTCTAACTTGGGCCCAAACTGTAAAATGGTCTTATCTATTGGCGATTTCGTTCCAATTCACATTCCAAGTAATATTCGGCATGCTAATTACATTGCCGGTTGCCAAATTGCATTATCTCTTATAGTTTCCGAGATATGGACTATCGATAATTTACACCTTAGGCTCTGCTTCTAACTTGGGCCCAAATTGTAAAATGGTCTTACCTATTGGCGATTTCGTTCCAATTCACATTCCAAGTAATATTCGGCATGCTAATTACATTGCCGGTTGCCAAATTGCATTATCTCTTATAGTTTCCGAGATATGGACTATCGATAATTTACAAATTAGGCTCTGCTTCTAACTTGGGCCCAAATTGTAAAATGGTCTTATCTATTGGCGATTTCCTTCCAATTCACATTCCAAGTAATATTCGGCATGCTAATTACATTGCCGGTTGCCAAATTGCATTATCTCTTATAGTTTCCGAGATATGGACTATCGATAATTTACACCTTAGGCTCTGCTTCTAACTTGGGCCCAAATTGTAATATGGTCTTATCTATTGGCGATTTCGTTCCAATTCACATTCCAAGTAATATTCGGCATACTAATTACATTACCGGTTGCCAAATTGCATTATCTCTTATAGTTTCCGAGATATGGACTATCGATAATTTACACCTTAGGCTCTGCTTCTAACTTGGGCCCAAATTGTAAAATGGTCTTATCTATTGGCGATTTCGTTCCAATTCACATTCCAAGTAATATTCGGCATGCTAATTACATTGCCGGTTGCCAAATTGCATTATCTCTTATAGTTTCCGAGATATGGACTATCGATAATTTACAAATTAGGCTCTGCTTCTTACTTGGGCCCAAATTGTAAAATGGTCTTATCTATTGGCGATTTCCTTCCAATTCACATTCCAAGTAATATTCGGCATGCTAATTACATTGCCGGTTGCCAAATTGCATTATCTCTTATAGTTTCCGAGATATGGACTATCGATAATTTACACCTTAGGCTCTGCTTCTAACTTGGGCCCAAATTGTAATATGGTCTTATCTATTGGCGATTTCGTTCCAATTCACATTCCAAGTAATATTCGGCATACTAATTACATTGCCGGTTGCCAAATTGCATTATCTCTTATAGTTTCCGAGATATGGACTATCGATAATTTACACCTTAGGCTCTGCTTCTAACTTGGGCCCAAATTGTAAAATGGTCTTATCTATTGGCGATTTCGTTCCAATTCACATTCCAAGTAATATTCGGCATGCTAATTACATTGCCGGTTGCCAAATTGCATTATCTCTTATAGTTTCCGAGATATGGACTATCGATAATTTACACCTTAGGCTCTGCTTCTAACTTGGGCCCAAATTGTAAAATGGTCTTATCTATTGGCGATTTCGTTCCAATTCACATTCCAAGTAATATTCGGCATGCTAATTACATTGCCGGTTGCCAAATTGCATTATCTCTTATAGTTTCCGAGATATGGACTATCGATAATTTACACCTTAGGCTCTGCTTCTAACTTGGGCCCAAATTGTAAAATGGTCTTATCTATTGGCGATTTCGTTCCAATTCACATTCCAAGTAATATTCGGCATGCTAATTACATTGCCGGTTGCCAAATAGCATTATCTCTTATAGTTTCCAAGATACGGACTATCGATAATTTACACCTTAGGCTCTGCTTCTAACTTGGGCCCAAATTGTAAAATGGTCTTATCTATAGGCGATTTCGTTCCAATTCACACTCCAAGTAATATTCGGCATGCTAATTACATTGCCGGTTGCGAAATTGCATTATCTCTTATAGTTTCCGAGATATGGACTATCAATAATTTACACCTTAGGCTCTGCTTCTAACTTGGGCCCAAATTGTAAAATGGCCTTATCTATTGGCGATTTCGTTCCAATTCACATTCCAAGTAATATTCGGCATGCTAATTACATTGCCGGTTGCCAAATTGCATTATCTCTTATAGTTTCCGAGATATGGACTATGGATAATTTACACCTTAGGCTCTGCTTCTAACTTGGGCCCAAATTGTAAAATGGTCTTATCTATTGGCGATTTCGTTCCAATTTACATTCCAAGTAATATTCGGCATGCTAATTACATTGCCGATTGCCAAATTGCATTATCTCTTATAGTTTCCGAGATATGGACTATCGATAATTTACACCTTAGGCTCTGCTTCTAACTTGGGCCCAAATTGTAAAATGGTCTTATCTATTGGCGATTTCGTTCCAATTCACATTCCAAGTAATATTCGGCATGCTAATTACATTGCCGGTGGCCAAGTTGCATTATCTCTTATAGTTTCCGAGATATGGACTATCGATAATTTACACCTTAGGCTCTGCTTCTAACTTGGGCCCAAATTGTAAAATGGTCTTATCTATTGGCGATTTCGTCCCAATTCACATTCCAAGTAATATTCGGCATGCTAATTACATTGCCAGTTGCCAAATTGCATTATCTCTTATAGTTCCCGAGATATGGACTATGGATAATTTACACCTTAGGCTCTGCTTCTAACTTGGGCACAAATTGTAAAATAGTCTTATCTATTGGCGATTTCATTCCAATTCACATTCCAAGTAATATTCGGCATGCTAATTACATTGCCGGTTGCCAAATTGCATTATCTCTTATAGTTTCCGAGATATGGACTATCGATAATTTACACCTTAGGCTCTGCTTCTAACTTGGGCCCAAATTGTAAAATGGTCTTATCTATTGGCGATTTCGTTCCAATTCACATTCCAAGTAATATTCGGCATGCTAATTACATTGCCGCTTGCCAAATTGCATTATCTCTTATAGTTTCCGAGATATGGACTATCGGTAATTTACACCTTAGGCTCTGCTTCTAACTTGGGCCCAAATTGTAAAATCGTCTTATCTATTGGCGATTTCGTTCCAATTCACATTCCAAGTAATATTCGGCATGCTAATTACATTGCCGGTTGCCAAATTGCATTATCTCTTATAGTTTCCGAGATATGGACTATCGATAATTTACACCTTAGGCTCTGCTTCTAACTTGGGCCCAAATTGTAAAATGGTCTTATCTATTGGCGATTTCGTTCCAATTCACATTCCAAGTAATATTCGGCATGCTAATTACATTGCCGGTTGCCAAATAGCATTATCTCTTATAGTTTCCAAGATACGGACTATCGATAATTTACACCTTAGGCTCTGCATCTAACTTGGGCCCAAATTGTAAAATGGTCTTATCTATAGGCG
This sequence comes from Rhynchophorus ferrugineus, assembly GCF_030347505.1. Taxonomy (NCBI): domain Eukaryota; kingdom Metazoa; phylum Arthropoda; class Insecta; order Coleoptera; family Curculionidae; genus Rhynchophorus; species Rhynchophorus ferrugineus. The sequence continues at coordinate 903,211 of NW_027472618.1, read as the reverse complement.
ATTTCGTTCCAATTCACACTCCAAGTAATATTCGGCATGCTAATTACATTGCCGGTTGCGAAATTGCATTATCTCTTATAGTTTCCGAGATATGGACTATCAATAATTTACACCTTAGGCTCTGCTTCTAACTTGGGCCCAAATTGTAAAATGGCCTTATCTATTGGCGATTTCGTTCCAATTCACATTCCAAGTAATATTCGGCATGCTAATTACATTGCCGGTTGCCAAATTGCATTATCTCTTATAGTTTCCGAGATATGGACTATGGATAATTTACACCTTAGGCTCTGCTTCTAACTTGGGCCCAAATTGTAAAATGGTCTTATCTATTGGCGATTTCGTTCCAATTTACATTCCAAGTAATATTCGGCATGCTAATTACATTGCCGATTGCCAAATTGCATTATCTCTTATAGTTTCCGAGATATGGACTATGGATAATTTACACCTTAGGCTCTGCTTCTAACTTGGGCCCAAATTGTAAAATGGCCTTATCTATTGGCGATTTCGTTCCAATTCACATTCCAAGTAATATTCGGCATGCTAATTACATTGCCGGTTGCCAAATTGCATTATCTCTTATAGTTTCCGAGATATGGACTATGGATAATTTACACCTTAGGCTCTGCTTCTAACTTGGGCCCAAATTGTAAAATGGTCTTATCTATTGGCGATTTCGTTCCAATTCACATTCCAAGTAATATTCGGCATGCTAATTACATTGCCGGTGGCCAAGTTGCATTATCTCTTATAGTTTCCGAGATATGGACTATCGATAATTTACACCTTAGGCTCTGCTTCTAACTTGGGCCCAAATTGTAAAATGGTCTTATCTATTGGCGATTTCGTCCCAATTCACATTCCAAGTAATATTCGGCATGCTAATTACATTGCCAGTTGCCAAATTGCATTATCTCTTATAGTTCCCGAGATATGGACTATGGATAATTTACACCTTAGGCTCTGCTTCTAACTTGGGCACAAATTGTAAAATAGTCTTATCTATTGGCGATTTCATTCCAATTCACATTCCAAGTAATATTCGGCATGCTAATTACATTGCCGGTTGCCAAATTGCATTATCTCTTATAGTTTCCGAGATATGGACTATCGATAATTTACACCTTAGGCTCTGCTTCTAACTTGGGCCCAAATTGTAAAATGGTCTTATCTATTGGCGATTTCGTTCCAATTCACATTCCAAGTAATATTCGGCATGCTAATTACATTGCCGCTTGCCAAATTGCATTATCTCTTATAGTTTCCGAGATATGGACTATCGGTAATTTACACCTTAGGCTCTGCTTCTAACTTGGGCCCAAATTGTAAAATCGTCTTATCTATTGGCGATTTCGTTCCAATTCACATTCCAAGTAATATTCGGCATGCTAATTACATTGCCGGTTGCCAAATTGCATTATCTCTTATAGTTTCCGAGATATGGACTATCGATAATTTACACCTTAGGCTCTGCTTCTAACTTGGGCCCAAATTGTAAAATGGTCTTATCTATTGGCGATTTCATTCCAATTCACATTCCAAGTAATATTCGGCATGCTAATTACATTGCCGGTTGCCAAATTGCATTATCTATTATAGTTTCCGAGATATGGACTATCGATAATTTACACCTTAGGCTCTGCTTCTAACTTGGGCCCAAATTGTAAAATGGTCTTACCTATTGGCGATTTCGTTCCAATTCACATTCCAAGTAATATTCTGCATGCTAATTACATTGCCGGTTGCCAAATTGCATTATCTCTTATAGTTTCCGAGATATGGACTATCGATAATTTACACCTTAGGCTCTGCTTCTAACTTGGGCCCAAATTGTAAAATGGTCTTATCTATTGGCGATTTCGTCCCAATTCACATTCCAAGTAATATTCGGCATGCTAATTACATTGCCGGTTGCGAAACTGCATTATCTCTTATAGTTTCCGAGATATGGACTATCGATAATTTACACCTTAGGCTCTGCTTCTAACTTGGGCCCAAATTGTAAAATTGTCTTATCTATTGGCGATTTCGTTCCAATTCACATTCCAAGTAATATTCGGCATGCTAATTACATTGCCGGTTGCCAAATTGCATTATCTCTTTTAGTTTCCGAGATATGGACTATCGATAATTTACACCTTAGGCTCTGCTTCTAACTTGGGCCCAAATTGTAAAATCGTCTTATCTATTGGCGATTTCGTTCCAATTCACATTCCAAGTAATAGTCGGCATGCTAATTACATTGCCGGTTGCCAAATTGCATTATCTCTTATAGTTTCCGAGATATGGACTATCGATAATTTACACCTTAGGCTCTGCTTCTAACTTGGGCCCAAATTGTAAAATGGTCTTATCTATTGGCGATTTCGTTCCAATTCACATTCCAAGTAATATTCGGCATGCTAATTACATTGCCGTTTGCCAAATTGAATTATCTCTTATAGTTTCCGAGATATGGACTATCGATAATTTACACCTTAGGCTCTGCTTCTAACTTGGGCCCAAATTGTAAAATGGTCTTATCTATTGGCGATTTCGTTCCAATTCACATTCCAAGTGGTATTCGGCATGCTAATTACATTGCCGGTTGCCAAATTGCATTATCTCTTATAGTTTCCGAGATATGGACTATCGATAATTTACACCTTAGGCTCTGCTTCTAACTTGGGCCCAAATTGTAAAATGGTCTTATCTATTGGCGATTTCGTTCCAATTCACATTCCAAGTAATATTCGGCATGCTAATTACATTGCCGGTTGCCAAATTGCATTATCTCTTATAGTTTCCGAGATATGGACTATCGATAATTAACACCTTAGGCTCTGCTTCTAACTTGGGCCCAAATTGTAAAATGGTCTTATCTATTGGCGATTTCGTCCCAATTCACATTCCAAGTAATATTCGGCATGCTAATTACATTGCCGGTTGCGAAACTGCATTATCTCTTATAGTTTCCGAGATATGGACTATCGATAATTTACACCTTAGGCTCTGCTACTAACTTGGGCCCAAATTGTAAAATGGTCTTATCTATTGGCAATTTCGTTCCAATTCACATTCCAAGTAATATTCGGCATGCTAATTACATTGCCGGTTGCCAAATTGCATTATCTCTTTTAGTTTCCGAGATATGGACTATCGATAATTTACACCTTAGGCTCTGCTTCTAACTTGGGCCCAAATTGTAAAATGGTCTTATCTATTGGCGATTTCGTTCCAATTCACATTCCAAGTAATATTCGGCATGCTAATTACATTGCCGGTTGCCAAATTGCATTATCTCTTATAGTTTCCGAGATATGGACTATCGATAATTTACACCTTAGGCTCTGCTTCTAACTTGGGCCCAAATTGTAAAATGGTCTTATCTATTGGCGATTTCATTCCAATTCACATTCCAAGTAATATTCGGCATGCTAATTACATTGCCGGTTGCCAAATTGCATTATCTCTTATAGTTTCCGAGATATGGACTATCGATAATTTACACCTTAGGCTCTGCTTCTAACTTGGGCCCAAATTGTAAAATGGTCTTATCTATTGGCGATTTCATTCCAATTCACATTCCAAGTAATATTCGGCATGCTAATTACATTGCCGGTTGCCAAATTGCATTATCTCTTTTAGTTTCCGAGGTATGGACTATCGATAATTTACACCTTAGGCTCTGCTTCTAACTTGGGCCCAAATTGTAAAATGGTCTTATCTATTGGCGATTTCGTTCCAATTCACATTCCAAGTAATATTTGGCATGCTAATTACATTGCCGGTTGCCAAATTGAATTATCTCTTATAGTTTCCGAGATATGGACTATCGATAATTTACACCTTAGGCTCTGCTTCTAACTTGGGCCCAAATTGTAAAATGGTCTTATCTATTGGCGATTTCGTTCCAATTCACATTCCAAGTGGTATTCGGCATGCTAATTACATTGCCGGTTGCCAAATTGCATTATCTCTTATAGTTTCCGAGATATGGACTATCGATAATTTACACCTAAGGCTCTGCTTCTAACTTGGGCCCAAATTGTAAAATGGTCTTATCTATTGGCGATTTCGTTCCAATTCACATTCCAAGTAATATTCGGCATGCTAATTACATTGCCGGTTGCCAATTTGCATTATCTCTTATAGTTTCCGAGATATGGACTATCGATAATTTACATCTTAGGCTCTGCTTCTAACTTGGGCCCAAATTGTAAAATGGTCTTATCTATTGGCGATTTCGTCCCAATTCACATTCCAAGTAATATTCGGCATGCTAATTACATTGCCGGTTGCGAAACTGCATGATCTCTTATAGTTTCCGAGATATGGACTATCGATAATTTACACCTTAGGCTCTGCTTCTAACTTGGGCCCAAATTGTAAAATGGTCTTATCTATTGGCGATTTCGTTCCAATTCACATTCCAAGTAATATTCGGCATGCTAATTACATTGCCGGTTGCCAAATTGCATTATCTCTTATAGTTTCCGAGATATGGACTATGGATAATTTACACCTTAGGCTCTGCTTCTAACTTGGGCCCAAATTTTAAAATGGTCTTATCTATTGGCGATTTCGTTCCAATTCACATTCCAAGTAATATTCGGCATGCTAATTACATTGCCGGTTTCCAAATTGCATTATCTCTTATAGTTTCCGAGATATGGACTATCGATAATTTACACCTTAGGCTCTGCTTCTAACTTGGGCCCAAATTGTAAAATGGTCTTATCTATTGGCGATTTCATTCCAATTCACATTCCAAGTAATATTCGGCATGCTAATTACATTGCCGGTTGCCAAATTGCATTATCTCTTTTAGTTTCCGAGGTATGGACTATCGATAATTTACACCTTAGGCTCTGCTTCTAACTTGGGCCCAAATTGTAAAATCGTCTTATCTATTGGCGATTTCGTTCCAATTCACATTCCAAGTAATATTCGGCATGCTAATTACATTGCCGGTTGCCAAATTGCATTATCTCTTATAGTTTCCGAGATATGGACTATCGATAATTTACACCTTAGGCTCTGCTTCTAACTTGGGCCCAAATTGTAAAATCGTCTTATCTATTGGCGATTTCGTTCCAATTCACATTCCAAGTAATATTCGGCATGCTAATTACATTGCCGGTTGCCAAATTGCATTATCTCTTATAGTTTCCGAGATATGGACTATCGATAATTTACACCTTAGGCTCTGCTTCTAACTTGGGCCCAAATTGTAAAATCGTCTTATCTATTGGCGATTTCGTTCCAATTCACATTCCAAGTAATATTCGGCATGCTAATTACATTGCCGGTTGCGAATCTGCATTATCTCTTATAGTTTCCGAGATATGGACTATCGATAATTTACACCTTAGGCTCTGCTTCTAACTTGGGCCCAAATTGTAAAATGGTCTTATCTATTGGCGATTTCGTTCCAATTCACATTCCAAGTAATATTCGGCATGCTAATTACATTGCCGGTTGCCAAATTGCATTATCTCTTTTAGTTTCCGAGATATGGACTATCGATAATTTACACCTTAGGCTCTGCTTCTAACTTGGGCCCAAATTGTAAAATCGTCTTATCTATTGGCGATTTCGTTCCAATTCACATTCCAAGTAATATTCGGCATGCTAATTACATTGCCGGTTGCCAAATTGCATTATCTCTTATAGTTTCCGAGATATGGACTATCGATAATTTACACCTTAGGCTCTGCTTCTAACTTGGGCCCAAATTGTAAAATGGTCTTATCTATTGGCGATTTCGTTCCAATTCACATTCCAAGTAATATTCGGCATGCTAATTACATTGCCGGTTGCCAAATTGAATTATCTCTTATAGTTTCCGAGATATGGACTATCGATAATTTACACCTTAGGCTCTGCTTCTAACTTGGGCCCAAATTGTAAAATGGTCTTATCTATTGGCGATTTCGTTCCAATTCACATTCCAAGTGGTATTCGGCATGCTAATTACATTGCCGGTTGCCAAATTGCATTATCTCTTATAGTTTCCGAGATATGGACTATCGATAATTTACACCTAAGGCTCTGCTTCTAACTTGGGCCCAAATTGTAAAATGGTCTTATCTATTGGCGATTTCGTTCCAATTCACATTCCAAGTAATATTCGGCATGCTAATTACATTGCCGGTTGCCAATTTGCATTATCTCTTATAGTTTCCGAGATATGGACTATCGATAATTTACACCTTAGGCTCTGCTTCTAACTTGGGCCCAAATTTTAAAATGGTCTTATCTATTGGCGATTTCGTCCCAATTCACATTCCAAGTAATATTCGGCATGCTAATTACATTGCCGGTTGCGAAACTGCATGATCTCTTATAGTTTCCGAGATATGGACTATCGATAATTTACACCTTAGGCTCTGCTTCTAACTTGGGCCCAAATTGTAAAATGGTCTTATCTATTGGCGATTTCGTTCCAATTCACATTCCAAGTAATATTCGGCATGCTAATTACATTGCCGGTTGCCAAATTGCATTATCTCTTATAGTTTCCGAGATATGGACTATGGATAATTTACACCTTAGGCTCTGCTTCTAACTTGGGCCCAAATTTTAAAATGGTCTTATCTATTGGCGATTTCGTTCCAATTCACATTCCAAGTAATATTCGGCATGCTAATTACATTGCCGGTTGCCAAATTGCATTATCTCTTATAGTTTCCGAGATATGGACTATCGATAATTTACACCTTAGGCTCTGCTTCTAACTTGGGCCCAAATTGTAAAATGGTCTTATCTATTGGCGATTTCATTCCAATTCACATTCCAAGTAATATTCGGCATGCTAATTACATTGCCGGTTGCCAAATTGCATTATCTCTTTTAGTTTCCGAGGTATGGACTATCGATAATTTACACCTTAGGCTCTGCTTCTAACTTGGGCCCAAATTGTAAAATCGTCTTATCTATTGGCGATTTCGTTCCAATTCACATTCCAAGTAATATTCGGCATGCTAATTACATTGCCGGTTGCCAAATTGCATTATCTCTTATAGTTTCCGAGATATGGACTATCGATAATTTACACCTTAGGCTCTGCTTCTAACTTGGGCCCAAATTGTAAAATGGTCTTATCTATTGGCGATTTCGTTCCAATTCACATTCCAAGTAATATTCGGCATGCTAATTACATTGCCGGTTGCCAAATTGAATTATCTCTTATAGTTTCCGAGATATGGACTATCGATAATTTACACCTTAGGCTCTGCTTCTAACTTGGGCCCAAATTGTAAAATGGTCTTATCTATTAGCGATTTCGTTCCAATTCACATTCCAAGTGGTATTCGGCATGCTAATTACATTGCCGGTTGCCAAATTGCATTATCTCTTATAGTTTCCGAGATATGGACTATCGATAATTTACACCTTAGGCTCTGCTTCTAACTTGGGCCCAAATTGTAAAATGGTCTTATCTATTGGCGATTTCGTTCCAATTCACATTCCAAGTAATATTCGGCATGCTAATTACATTGCCGGTTGCCAATTTGCATTATCTCTTATAGTTTCCGAGATATGGACTATCGATAATTTACACCTTAGGCTCTGCTTCTAACTTGGGCCCAAATTGTAAAATGGTCTTATCTATTGGCGATTTCGTCCCAATTCACATTCCAAGTAATATTCGGCATGCTAATTACATTGCCGGTTGCGAAACTGCATTATCTCTTATAGTTTCCGAGATATGGACTATCGATAATTTACACCTTAGGCTCTGCTTCTAACTTGGGCCCAAATTGTAAAATGGTCTTATCTATTGGCAATTTCGTTCCAATTCACATTCCAAGTAATATTCGGCATGCTAATTACATTGCCGGTTGCCAAATTGCATTATCTCTTTTAGTTTCCGAGATATGGACTATCGATAATTTACACCTTAGGCTCTGCTTCTAACTTGGGCCCAAATTGTAAAATGGTCTTATCTATTGGCGATTTCGTTCCAATTCACATTCCAAGTAATATTCGGCATGCTAATTACATTGCCGGTTGCCAAATTGCATTATCTCTTATAGTTTCCGAGATATGGACTATCGATAATTTACACCTTAGGCTCTGCTTCTAACTTGGGCCCAAATTGTAAAATGGCCTTATCTACTGGCGATTTCGTTCCAATTCACATTCCAAGTAATATTCGGCATGCTAATTACATTGCCGGTTGCCAAATTGCATTATCTCTTATAGTTTCCGAGATATGGACTATCGATAATTTACACCTTAGGCTCTGCTTCTAACTTGGGCCCAAATTGTAAAATGGTCTTATCTATTGGCGATTTCGTTCCAATTCACATTCCAAGTAATATTCGGCATGCTAATTACATTGCCGGTTGCCAAATTGCATTATCTCTTATAGTTTCCGAGATATGGACTATCGATAATTTACACCTTAGGCTCTGCTTCTAACTTGGGCCCAAATTGTAAAATGGTCTTATCTATTGGCGATTTCGTTCCAATTCACATTCCAAGTAATATTCGGCATGCTAATTACATTGCCGGTTGCCAAATTGCATTATCTCTTATAGTTTCCGAGATATGGACTATCGATAATTTACACCTTAGGCTCTGCTTCTAACTTGGGCCCAAATTGTAAAATGGTCTTATCTATTGGCAATTTCGTTCCAATTCACATTCCAAGTAATATTCGGCATGCTAATTACATTGCCGGTTGCCAAATTGCATTATCTCTTTTAGTTTCCGAGATATGGACTATCGATAATTTACACCTTAGGCTCTGCTTCTAACTTGGGCCCAAATTGTAAAATGGTCTTATCTATTGGCGATTTCGTTCCAATTCACATTCCAAGTAATATTCGGCATGCTAATTACATTGCCGGTTGCCAAATTGCATTATCTCTTATAGTTTCCGAGATATGGACTATCGATAATTTACACCTTAGGCTCTGCTTCTAACTTGGGCCCAAATTGTAAAATGGCCTTATCTACTGGCGATTTCGTTCCAATTCACATTCCAAGTAATATTCGGCATGCTAATTACATTGCCGGTTGCCAAATTGCATTATCTCTTATAGTTTCCGAGATATGGACTATCGATAATTTACACCTTAGGCTCTGCTTCTAACTTGGGCCCAAATTGTAAAATGGTCTTATCTATTGGCGATTTCGTTCCAATTCACATTCCAAGTAATATTCGGCATGCTAATTACATTGCCGGTTGCCAAATTGCATTATCTCTTATAGTTTCCGAGATATGGACTATCGATAATTTACACCTTAGGCTCTGCTTCTAACTTGGGCCCAAATTGTAAAATGGTCTTATCTATTGGCGATTTCGTTCCAATTCACATTCCAAGTAATATTCGGCATGCTAATTACATTGCCGGTTGCCAAATTGCATTATCTCTTATAGTTTCCGGGATATGGACTATCGATAATTTACACCTTAGGCTCTGCTTCTAACTTGGGCCCAAATTGTAAAATGGTCTTATCTATTGGCGATTTCGTTCCAATTCACATTCCTAGTAATATTCGGCATGCTAATTACATTGCCGGTTGCCAAATTGCATTATCTCTTATAGTTTCCGAGATATGGACTATGGATAATTTACACCTTAGGCTCTGCTTCTAACTTGGGCCCAAATTGTAAAATGGTCTTATCTATTGGCGATTTCGTTCCAATTCACATTCCAAGTAATATTCGGCATGCTAATTACATTGCCGGTTGCCAAATTGCATTATCTCTTATAGTTTCCGAGATATGGACTATGGATAATTTACACCTTAGGCTCTGCTTCTAACTTGGGCCCAAATTGTAAAATGGTCTTATCTATTGGCGATTTCGTTCCAATTTACATTCCAAGTAATATTCGGCATGCTAATTACATTGCCGGTTGCCAAATTGCATTATCTCTTATAGTTTCCGAGATATGGACTATCGATAATTTACACCTTAGGCTCTGCTTCTAACTTGGGCCCAAATTGTAAAATGGTCTTATCTATTGGCGATTTCGTTCCAATTCACATTCCAAGTAATATTCGGCATGCTAATTACATTGCCGGTGGCCAAGTTGCATTATCTCTTATAGTTTCCGAGATATGGACTATCGATAATTTACACCTTAGGCTCTGCTTCTAACTTGGGCCCAAATGGTAAAATGGTCTTATCTATTGGCGATTTCGTTCCAATTCACATTCCAAGTAATATTCGGCATGCTAATTACATTGCCGGTTCCCAAATTGCATTATCTCTTATAGTTTCCGAGATATGGACTATCGATTATTTTTAACCTTAGGCTCTGCTTCTAACTTGGGCCCAAACTGTAAAATGGTCTTATCTATTGACGATTTCGTTCCAATTCACATTCCAAGTAGTATTCGGCATGCTAATTACATTGCCGGTTGCCAAATTGCATTATCTCTTATAGTTTCCGAGATATGGACTATCGATAATTTACACCTTAGGCTCTGCTTCTAACTTGGGCCCAAATTGTAAAATGGTCTTATCTATTGGCGATTTCGTCCCAATTCACATTCCAAGTAATATTCGGCATGCTAATTACATTGCCAGTTGCCAAATTGCATTATCTCTTATAGTTTCCGAGATATGGACTATCGGTAATTTACACCTTAGGCTCTGCTTCTAACTTGGGCCCAAATTGTAAAATCGTCTTATCTATTGGCGATTTCGTTCCAATTCACATTCCAAGTAATATTCGGCATGCTAATTACATTGCCGGTTGCCAAATTGCATTATCTCTTATAGTTTCCGAGATATGGACTATGGATAATTTACACCTTAGGCTCTGCTTCTAACTTGGGCCCAAATTGTAAAATGGTCTTATCTATTGGCGATTTCGTTCCAATTTACATTCCAAGTAATATTCGGCATGCTAATTACATTGCCGGTTGCCAAATTGCATTATCTCTTATAGTTTCCGAGATATGGACTATCGATAATTTACACCTTAGGCTCTGCTTCTAACTTGGGCCCAAATTGTAAAATGGTCTTATCTATTGGCGATTTCGTTCCAATTCACATTCCAAGTAATATTCGGCATGCTAATTACATTGCCGGTGGCCAAGTTGCATTATCTCTTATAGTTTCCGAGATATGGACTATCGATAATTTACACCTTAGGCTCTGCTTCTAACTTGGGCCCAAATGGTAAAATGGTCTTATCTATTGGCGATTTCGTTCCAATTCACATTCCAAGTAATATTCGGCATGCTAATTACATTGCCGGTTCCCAAATTGCATTATCTCTTATAGTTTCCGAGATATGGACTATCGATTATTTTTAACCTTAGGCTCTGCTTCTAACTTGGGCCCAAACTGTAAAATGGTCTTATCTATTGACGATTTCGTTCCAATTCACATTCCAAGTAGTATTCGGCATGCTAATTACATTGCCGGTTGCCAAATTGCATTATCTCTTATAGTTTCCGAGATATGGACTATCGATAATTTACACCTTAGGCTCTGCTTCTAACTTGGGCCCAAATTGTAAAATGGTCTTATCTATTGGCGATTTCGTCCCAATTCACATTCCAAGTAATATTCGGCATGCTAATTACATTGCCAGTTGCCAAATTGCATTATCTCTTATAGTTTCCGAGATATGGACTATCGATAATTTACACCTTAGGCTCTGCTTCTAACTTGGGCCCAAATTGTAAAATGGTCTAATCTATTGGCGATTTCGTTCCAATTCACATACCAAGTAATATTCGGCATGCTAATTACATTGCCGGTTGCCAAATTGCATTATCTCTTATAGTTTCCGAGATATGGACTATCGGTAATTTACACCTTAGGCTCTGCTTCTAACTTGGGCCCAAATTGTAAAATCGTCTTATCTATTGGCGATTTCGTTCCAATTCACATTCCAAGTAATATTCGGCATGCTAATTACATTGCCGGTTGCCAAATTGCATTATCTCTTATAGTTTCCGAGATATGGACTATGGATAATTTACACCTTAGGCTCTGCTTCTAACTTGGGCCCAAATTGTAAAATGGTCTTATCTATTGGCGATTTCGTTCCAATTTACATTCCAAGTAATATTCGGCATGCTAATTACATTGCCGGTTGCCAAATTGCATTATCTCTTATAGTTTCCGAGATATGGACTATCGATAATTTACACCTTAGGCTCTGCTTCTAACTTGGGCCCAAATTGTAAAATGGTCTTATCTATTGGCGATTTCGTTCCAATTCACATTCCAAGTAATATTCGGCATGCTAATTACATTGCCGGTGGCCAAGTTGCATTATCTCTTATAGTTTCCGAGATATGGACTATCGATAATTTACACCTTAGGCTCTGCTTCTAACTTGGGCCCAAATGGTAAAATGGTCTTATCTATTGGCGATTTCGTTCCAATTCACATTCCAAGTAATATTCGGCATGCTAATTACATTGCCGGTTCCCAAATTGCATTATCTCTTATAGTTTCCGAGATATGGACTATCGATTATTTTTAACCTTAGGCTCTGCTTCTAACTTGGGCCCAAACTGTAAAATGGTCTTATCTATTGGCGATTTCGTTCCAATTCACATTCCAAGTAGTATTCGGCATGCTAATTACATTGCCGGTTACCAAATTGAATTATCTCCTATAGTTTCCAAGATATGGACTATCGATAATTTACACCTTAGGCTCTGCTTCTAACTTGGGCCCAAATTGTAAAATGGTCTTATCTATTGGCGATTTCGTTCCAATTCACATTCCAAGTAATATTCGGCATGCTAATTACATTGCCGGTGGCCAAGTTGCATTATCTCTTATAGTTTCCGAGATATGGACTATCGATAATTTACACCTTAGGCTCTGCTTCTAACTTGGGCCCAAATTGTAAAATGGTCTTATCTATTGGCGATTTCGTTCCAATTCACATTCCAAGTAATATTCGGCATGCTAATTACATTGCCGGTTCCCAAATTCCATTATCTCTTATAGTTTCCGAGATATGGACTATCGATTATTTTTAACCTTAGGCTCTGCTTCTAACTTGGGCCCAAACTGTAAAATGGTCTTATCTATTGACGATTTCGTTCCAATTCACATTCCAAGTAGTATTCGGCATGCTAATTACATTGCCGGTTGCCAAATTGCATTATCTCTTATAGTTTCCGAGATATGGACTATCGATAATTTACACCTTAGGCTCTGCTTCTAACTTGGGCCCAAATTGTAAAATGGTCTTATCTATTGGCGATTTCGTCCCAATTCACATTCCAAGTAATATTCGGCATGCTAATTACATTGCCAGTTGCCAAATTGCATTATCTCTTATAGTTTCCGAGATATGGACTATCGATAATTTACACCTTAGGCTCTGCTTCTAACTTGGGCCCAAATTGTAAAATGGTCTAATCTATTGGCGATTTCGTTCCAATTCACATACCAAGTAATATTCGGCATGCTAATTACATTGCCGGTTGCCAAATTGCATTATCTCTTATAGTTTCCGAGATATGGACTATCGGTAATTTACACCTTAGGCTCTGCTTCTAACTTGGGCCCAAATTGTAAAATCGTCTTATCTATTGGCGATTTCGTTCCAATTCACATTCCAAGTAATATTCGGCATGCTAATTACATTGCCGGTTGCCAAATTGCATTATCTCTTATAGTTTCCGAGATATGGACTATCGATAATTTACACCTTAGGCTCTGCTTCTAACTTGGGCCCTAATTGTAAAATGGTCTTATCTATTGGCGATTTCATTCCAATTCACATTCCAAGTAATATTCGGCATGCTAATTACATTGCCGGTTGCCAAATTGCATTATCTCTTATAGTTTCCGAGATATGGACTATCGATAATTTACACCTTAGGCTCTGTTTCTAACTTGGGCCCAAATTGTAAAATGGTCTTATCTATTGGCGATTTCGTTCCAATTCACATTCCAAGTAATATTCGGCATGCTAATTACATTGCCGGTTGCCAAATTGCATTATCTCTTATAGTTTCCGAGATATGGACTATCGATAATTTACACCTTAGGCTCTGCTTCTAACTTGGGCCCAAATTGTAAAATGGTCTTATCTATTGGCGATTTCGTCCCAATTCACATTCCAAGTAATATTCGGCATGCTAATTACATTGCCGGATGCGAAACTGCATTATCTCTTATAGTTTCCGAGATATGGACTATCGATAATTTACACCTTAGGCTCTGCTTCTAACTTGGGCCCAAATTGTAAAATGGTCTTATCTATTGGCGATTTCGTTCCAATTCACATTCCAAGTAATATTCGGCATGCTAATTACATTGCCGGTTGCCAAATTGCATTATCTCTTTTAGTTTCCGAGATATGGACTATCGATAATTTACACCTTAGGCTCTGCTTCTAACTTGGGCCCAAATTGTAAAATCGTCTTATCTATTGGCGATTTCGTTCCAATTCACATTCCAAGTAATATTCGGCATGCTAATTACATTGCCGGTTGCCAAATTGCATTATCTCTTATAGTTTCCGAGATATGGGCTATCGATAATTTACACCTTAGGCTCTGCTTCTAACTTGGGCCCAAATTGTAAAATGGTCTTATCTATTGGCGATTTCGTTCCAATTCACATTCCAAGTAATATTCGGCATGCTAATTACATTGCCGGTTGCCAAATTGAATTATCTCTTATAGTTTCCGAGATATGGACTATCGATAATTTACACCTTAGGCTCTGCTTCTAACTTGGGCCCAAATTGTAAAATGGTCTTATCTATTGGCGATTTCGTTCCAATTCACATTCCAAGTGGTATTCGGCATGCTAATTACATTGCCGGTTGCCAAATTGCATTATCTCTTATAGTTTCCGAGATATGGACTATCGATAATTTACACCTTAGGCTCTGCTTCTAACTTGGGCCCAAATTGTAAAATGGTCTTATCTATTGGCGATTTCGTTCCAATTCACATTCCAAGTAATATTCGGCATGCTAATTACATTGCCGGTTGCCAAATTGAATTATCTCTTATAGTTTCCGAGATATGGACTATCGATAATTTACACCTTAGGCTCTGCTTCTAACTTGGGCCCAAATTGTAAAATGGTCTTATCTATTGGCGATTTCGTCCCAATTCACATTCCAAGTAATATTCCGCATGCTAATTACATTGCCAGTTGCCAAATTGCATTATCTCTTATAGTTCCCGAGATATGGACTATGGATAATTTACACCTTAGGCTCTGCTTCTATCTTGGGCACAAATTGTAAAATAGTCTTATCTATTGGCGATTTCATTCCAATTCACATTCCAAGTAATATTCGGCATGCTAATTACATTGCCGGTTGCCAAATTGCATTATCTCTTATAGTTTCCGAGATATGGACTATCGATAATTTACACCTTAGGCTCTGCTTCTAACTTGGGCCCAAATTGTAAAATGGTCTAATCTATTGGCGATTTCGTTCCAATTCACATTCCAAGTAATATTCGGCATGCTAATTACATTGCCGGTTGCCAAATTGCATTATCTCTTTTAGTTTCCGAGATATGGACTATCGATAATTTACACCTTAGGCTCTGCTTCTAACTTGGGCCCAAATTGTAAAATGGTCTTATCTATTGGCGATTTCGTTCCAATTCACATTCCAAGTAATATTCGGCATGCTAATTACATTGCCGGTTGCCAAATTGCATTATCTCTTATAGTTTCCGAGATATGGACTATCGATAATTTACACCTTAGGCTCTGCTTCTAACTTGGGCCCAAATTGTAATATGGTCTTATCTATTGGCGATTTCGTTCCAATTCACATTCCAAGTAATATTCGGCATGCTAATTACATTGCCGGTTGCCAAATTGCATTATCTCTTATAATTTCCGAGATATGGACTATCGATAATTTACACCTTAGGCTCTGCTTCTAACTTGGGCCCAAATTGTAAAATGGTCTTATCTATTGGCGATTTCGTTCCAATTCACATTCCAAGTGGTATTCGGCATGCTAATTACATTGCCGGTTGCCAAATTGCATTATCTCTTATAGTTTCCGAGATATTGACTATCGATAATTTACACCTTAGGCTCTGCTTCTAACTTGGGCCCAAATTGTAAAATGGTCTTATCTATTGGCGATTTCGTTCCAATTCACATTCCAAGTAATATTCGGCATGCTAATTACATTGCCGGTTGCCAAATTGCATTATCTCTTATAGTTTCCGAGATATGGACTATCGATAATTTACACCTTAGGCTCTGCTTCTAACTTGGGCCCAAATTGTAAGATGGTCTTATCTATTGGCGATTTCGTTCCAATTCACATACCAAGTGGTATTCGGCATGCTAATTACATTGCCGGTTGCCAAATTGCATTATCTCTTATAGTTTCCGAGATATTGACTATCGATAATTTACACCTTAGGCTCTGCTTCTAACTTGGGCCCAAATTGTAAAATGGTCTTATCTATTGGCGATTTCGTTCCAATTCACATTCCAAGTAATATTCGGCATGCTAATTACATTGCCGGTTGCCAAATTGCATTATCTCTTATAGTTTCCGAGATATGGACTATCGATAATTTACACCTTAGGCTCTGCTTCTAACTTGGGCCCAAATTGTAAGATGGTCTTATCTATTGGCGATTTCGTTCCAATTCACATACCAAGTGGTATTCGGCATGCTAATTACATTGCCGGTTGCCAAATTGCATTATCTCTTATAGTTTCCGAGATATGGACTATCGATAATTTACTCCTTAGGCTCTGCTTCTAACTTGGGCCCAAATTGTAAAATGGTCTTATCTATTGGCGATTTCGTTCCAATTCACATTCCAAGTAATATTCGGCATGCTAATTACATTGCCGGTTGCCAAATTGCATTATCTCTTATAGTTTCCGAGATATGGACTATCGATAATTTACACCTTAGGCTCTGCTTCTAACTTGGGCCCAAATTGTAATATGGTCTTATCTATTGGCGATTTCGTTCCAATTCACATTCCAAGTAATATTCGGCATGCTAATTACATTGCCGATTGCCAAATTGCATTATCTCTTATAGTTTCCGAGATACGGACTATCGATAATTTACACCTTAGGCTCTGCTTCTAACTTGTGCCCAAATTGTAAAATGGTCTTATCTATTGGCGATTTCGTTCCAATTCACATTCCAAGTGGTATTCGGCATGCTAATTACATTGCCGGTTGCCAAATTGCATTATCTCTTATAGTTTCCGAGATATTGACTATCGATAATTTACACCTTAGGCTCTGCTTCTAACTTGGGCCCAAATTGTAAAATGGTCTTATCTATTGGCGATTTCGTTCCAATTCACATTCCAAGTAATATTCGGCATGCTAATTACATTGCCGGTTGCCAAATTGCATTATCTCTTTTAGTTTCCGAGATATGGACTATCGATAATTTACACCTTAGGCTCTGCTTCTAACTTGGGCCCAAATTGTAAAATGGTCTTATCTATTGGCGATTTCGTTCCAATTCACATTCCAAGTAATATTCGGCATGCTAATTACATTGCCGGTTGCCAAATTGCATTATCTCTTATAGTTTCCGAGATATGGACTATCGATAATTTACACCTTAGGCTCTGCTTCTAACTTGGGCCCAAATTGTAAAATGGTCTTATCTATTGGCGATTTCGTCCCAATTCACATTCCAAGTAATATTCGGCATGCTAATTACATTGCCGGATGCGAAACTGCATTATCTCTTATAGTTTCCGAGATATGGACTATCGATAATTTACACCTTAGGCTCTGCTTCTAACTTGGGCCCAAATTGTAAAATGGTCTTATCTATTGGCGATTTCGTTCCAATTCACATTCCAAGTAATATTCGGCATGCTAATTACATTGCCGGTTGCCAAATTGCATTATCTCTTTTAGTTTCCGAGATATGGACTATCGATAATTTACACCTTAGGCTCTGCTTCTAACTTGGGCCCAAATTGTAATATGGTCTTATCTATTGGCGATTTCGTTCCAATTCACATTCCAAGTAATATTCGGCATGCTAATTACATTGCCGATTGCCAAATTGCATTATCTCTTATAGTTTCCGAGATACGGACTATCGATAATTTACACCTTAGGCTCTGCTTCTAACTTGTGCCCAAATTGTAAAATGGTCTTATCTATTGGCGATTTCGTTCCAATTCACATTCCAAGTGGTATTCGGCATGCTAATTACATTGCCGGTTGCCAAATTGCATTATCTCTTATAGTTTCCGAGATATTGACTATCGATAATTTACACCTTAGGCTCTGCTTCTAACTTGGGCCCAAATTGTAAAATGGTCTTATCTATTGGCGATTTCGTTCCAATTCACATTCCAAGTAATATTCGGCATGCTAATTACATTGCCGGTTGCCAAATTGCATTATCTCTTATAGTTTCCGAGATATGGACTATCGATAATTTACACCTTAGGCTCTGCTTCTAACTTGGGCCCAAATTGTAAAATGGCCTTATCTATTGGCGATTTCGTTCCAATTCACATTCCAAGTGGTATTCGGCATGCTAATTACATTGCCGGTTGCGAAATTGCATTATCTCTTTTAGTTTCCGAGATATGGACTATCGATAATTTACACCTTAGGCTCTGCTTCTAACTTGGGCCCAAATTGTAAAATGGTCTTATCTATTGGCGATTTCGTTCCAATTCACATTCCAAGTAATATTCGGCATGCTAATTACATTGCCGGTTGCCAAATTGCATTATCTCTTATAGTTTCCGAGATATGGACTATCGATAATTTACACCTTAGGCTCTGCTTCTAACTTGGGCCCAAATTGTAAAATGGTCTTATCTATTGGCGATTTCGTCCCAATTCACATTCCAAGTAATATTCGGCATGCTAATTACATTGCCGGTTGCGAAACTGCATTATCTCTTATAGTTTCCGAGATATGGACTATCGATAATTTACACCTTAGGCTCTGCTTCTAACTTGGGCCCAAATTGTAAAATGGCCTTATCTATTGGCGATTTCGTTCCAATTCACATTCCAAGTAATATTCGGCATGCTAATTACATTGCCGGTTGCCAAATTGCATTATCTCTTTTAGTTTCCGAGATATGGACTATCGATAATTTACACCTTAGGCTCTGCTTCTAACTTGGGCCCAAATTGTAAAATCGTCTTATCTATTGGCGATTTCGTTCCAATTCACATTCCAAGTAATATTCGGCATGCTAATTACATTGCCGGTTGCCAAATTGCATTATCTCTTATAGTTTCCGAGATATGGACTATCGATAATTTACACCTTAGGCTCTGCTTCTAACTTGGGCCCAAATTGTAAAATGGTCTTATCTATTGGCGATTTCGTTCCAATTCACATTCCAAGTAATATTCGGCATGCTAATTACATTGCCGGTTGCCAAATTGCATTATCTCTTATAGTTTCCGAGATATGGACTATCGATAATTTACACCTTAGGCTCTGCTTCTAACTTGGGCCCAAATTGTAAAATAGTCTTATCTATTGGCGATTTCATTCCAATTCACATTCCAAGTAATATTCGGCATGCTAATTACATTGCCGGTTGCCAAATTGCATTATCTCTTATAGTTTCCGAGATATGGACTATCGATAATTTACACCTTAGGCTCTGCTTCTAACTTGGGCCCAAATTGTAAAATGGTCTAATCTATTGGCGATTTCGTTCCAATTCACATTCCAAGTAATATTCGGCATGCTAATTACATTGCCGGTTGCCAAATTGCATTATCTCTTTTAGTTTCCGAGATATGGACTATCGATAATTTACACCTTAGGCTCTGCTTCTAACTTGGGCCCAAATTGTAAAATGGTCTTATCTATTGGCGATTTCGTTCCAATTCACATTCCAAGTAATATTCGGCATGCTAATTACATTGCCGGTTGCCAAATTGCATTATCTCTTATAGTTTCCGAGATATGGACTATCGATAATTTACACCTTAGGCTCTGCTTCTAACTTGGGCCCAAATTGTAATATGGTCTTATCTATTGGCGATTTCGTTCCAATTCACATTCCAAGTAATATTCGGCATGCTAATTACATTGCCGGTTGCCAAATTGCATTATCTCTTATAATTTCCGAGATATGGACTATCGATAATTTACACCTTAGGCTCTGCTTCTAACTTGGGCCCAAATTGTAAAATGGTCTTATCTATTGGCGATTTCGTTCCAATTCACATTCCAAGTGGTATTCGGCATGCTAATTACATTGCCGGTTGCCAAATTGCATTATCTCTTATAGTTTCCGAGATATTGACTATCGATTATTTACACCTTAGGCTCTGCTTCTAACTTGGGCCCAAATTGTAAAATGGTCTTATCTATTGGCGATTTCGTTCCAATTCACATTCCAAGTAATATTCGGCATGCTAATTACATTGCCGGTTGCCAAATTGCATTATCTCTTATAGTTTCCGAGATATGGACTATCGATAATTTACACCTTAGGCTCTGCTTCTAACTTGGGCCCAAATTGTAAAATGGTCTTATCTATTGGCGATTTCGTTCCAATTCACATTCCAAGTAATATTCGGCATGCTAATTACATTGCCAGTTGCCAAATTGAATTATCTCTTATACTTTCCGAGATATGGACTATCGATAATTTACACCTTAGGCTCTGCTTCTAACTTGGGCCCAAATTGTAAGATGGTCTTATCTATTGGCGATTTCGTTCCAATTCACATACCAAGTGGTATTCGGCATGCTAATTACATTGCCGGTTGCCAAATTGCATTATCTCTTATAGTTTCCGAGATATGGACTATCGATAATTTACACCTTAGGCTCTGCTTCTAACTTGGGCCCAAATTGTAAAATGGTCTTATCTATTGGCGATTTCGTTCCAATTCACATTCCAAGTAATATTCGGCATGCTAATTACATTGCCGGTTGCCAAATTGCATTATCTCTTATAGTTTCCGAGATATGGACTATCGATAATTTACACCTTAGGCTCTGCTTCTAACTTGGGCCCAAATTGTAATATGGTCTTATCTATTGGCGATTTCGTTCCAATTCACATTCCAAGTAATATTCGGCATGCTAATTACATTGCCGATTGCCAAATTGCATTATCTCTTATAGTTTCCGAGATACGGACTATCGATAATTTACACCTTAGGCTCTGCTTCTAACTTGGGCCCAAATTGTAAAATGGTCTTATCTATTGGCGATTTCGTTCCAATTCACATTCCAAGTGGTATTCGGCATGCTAATTACATTGCCGGTTGCCAAATTGCATTATCTCTTATAGTTTCCGAGATATTGACTATCGATAATTTACACCTTAGGCTCTGCTTCTAACTTGGGCCCAAATTGTAAAATGGTCTTATCTATTGGCGATTTCGTTCCAATTCACATTCCAAGTAATATTCGGCATGCTAATTACATTGCCGGTTGCCAAATTGCATTATCTCTTATAGTTTCCGAGATATGGACTATCGATAATTTACACCTTAGGCTCTGCTTCTAACTTGGGCCCAAATTGTAAAATGGCCTTATCTATTGGCGATTTCGTTCCAATTCACATTCCAAGTGGTATTCGGCATGCTAATTACATTGCCGGTTGCCAAATTGCATTATCTCTTTTAGTTTCCGAGATATGGACTATCGATAATTTACACCTTAGTCTCTGCTTCTAACTTGGGCCCAAATTGTAAAATGGTCTTATCTATTGGCGATTTCGTTCCAATTCACATTCCAAGTAATATTCGGCATGCTAATTACATTGCCGGTTGCCAAATTGAATTATCTTTTATAGTTTCCGAGATATGGACTATCGATAATTTACACCTTAGGCTCTGCTTCTAACTTGGGCCCAAATTGTAAGATGGTCTTATCTATTGGCGATTTCGTTCCAATTCACATACCAAGTGGTATTCGGCATGCTAATTATATTGCCGGTTGCCAAATTGCATTATCTCTTATAGTTTCCGAGATATGGACTATCGATAATTTACACCTTAGGCTCTGCTTCTAACTTGGGCCCAAATTGTAAAATGGTCTTATCTATTGGCGATTTCGTTCCAATTCACATTCCAAGTAATATTCGGCATGCTAATTACATTGCCGGTTGCCAAATTGCATTATCTCTTATAGTTTCCGAGATATGGACTATCGATAATTTACACCTTAGGCTCTGCTTCTAACTTGGGCCCAAATTGTAATATGGTCTTATCTATTGGCGATTTCGTTCCAATTCACATTCCAAGTAATATTCGGCATGCTAATTACATTGCCGGTTGCCAAATTGCATTATCTCTTATAGTTTCCGAGATACGGACTATCGATAATTTACACCTTAGGCTCTGCTTCTAACTTGGGCCCAAATTGTAAAATGGTCTTATCTATTGGCGATTTCGTTCCAATTCACACTCCAAGTAATATTCGGCATGCTAATTACATTGCCGGTTGCGAAATTGCATTATCTCTTATAGTTTCCGAGATATGGACTATCCATAATTTACACCTTAGGCTCTGCTTCTAACTTGGGCCCAAATTGTAAAATGGTCTTATCTATTGGCGATTTCGTCCCAATTCACATTCCAAGTAATATTCGGCATGCTAATTACATTGCCGGTTGCCAAATTGCATTATCTCTTATAGTTTCCGAGATATGGACTATGGATAATTTACACCTTAGGCTCTGCTTCTAACTTGGTCCCAAATTGTAAAATGGTCTTATCTATTGGCGATTTCGTTCCAATTCACATTCCAAGTAATATTCAGCATGCTAATTACATTGCCGGTTGCCAAATTGCATTATCTCTTTTAGTTTCCGAGATATGGACTATCGATAATTTACACCTTAGGCTCTGCTTCTAACTTGGGCCCAAATTGTAAAATGGTCTTATCTATTGGCGATTTCGTTCCAATTCACATTCCAAGTAATATTCGGCATGCTAATTACATTGCCGGTTGCCAAATTGCATTATCTCTTATAGTTTCCGAGATATGGACTATCGATAATTTACACCTTAGGCTCTGCTTCTAACTTGGGCCCAAATTGTAAAATGGCCTTATCTATTGGCGATTTCGTTCCAATTCACATTCCAAGTAATATTCGGCATGCTAATTACATTGCCGGTTGCCAAATTGCATTATCTCTTATAGTTTCCGAGATATGGACTATCGATAATTTACACCTTAGGCTCTGCTTCTAACTTGGGCCCAAATTGTAAAATGGTCTTATCTATTGGCGATTTCGTTCCAATTCACATTCCAAGTAATATTCGGCATGCTAATTACATTGCCGGTTGCCAAATTGCATTATCTCTTATAGTTTCCGAGATATGGACTATCGATAATTTACACCTTAGGCTCTGCTTCTAACTTGGGCCCAAATTGTAAAATGGTTTTATCTATTGGCGATTTCGTTCCAATTCACATTCCAAGTAATATTCGGCATGCTAATTACATTGCCGGTTGCCAAATTGAATTATCTCTTATAGTTTCCGAGATATGGACTATCGATAATTTACACCTTAGGCTCTGCTTCTAACTTGGGCCCAAATTGTAAAATGGTCTTATCTATTGGCGATTTCGTTCCAATTCAGATTCAAGTGGTATTCGGCATGCTCATTACATTGCCGGTTGCCAAATTGCATTATCTCTTATAGTTTCCGAGATATGGACTATCGATAATTTACACCTTAGGCTCTGCTTCTAACTTGGGCCCAAATTGTAAAATGGTCTTATCTATTGGCGATTTCGTTCCAATTCACATTTCAAGTAATATTCGGCATGCTAATTACATTGCCGTTTGCCAAATTGCATTATCTCTTATAGTTTCCGAGATATGGACTATCGATAATTTACACCTTAGGCTCTGCTTCTAACTTGGGCCCAAATTGTAAAATGGTCTTATCTATTGGCGATTTCGTCCCAATTCACATTCCAAGTAATAATCGGCATGCTAATTACATTGCCGGTTGCGAAACTGCATTATCTCTTATAGTTTCCGAGATATGGACTATCGATAATTTACACCTTAGGCTCTGCTTCTAACTTGGGCCCAAATTGTAAAATGGTCTTATCTATTGGCAATTTCGTTCCAATTCACATTCCAAGTAATATTCGGCATGCTAATTACATTGCCGGTTGCCAAATTGCATTATCTCTTTTAGTTTCCGAGATATGGACTATCGATAATTTACACCTTAGGCTCTGCTTCTAACTTGGGCCCAAATTGTAAAATGGTCTTATCTATTGGCGATTTCGTTCCAATTCACATTCCAAGTAATATTCGGCATGCTAATTACATTGCCGGTTGCCAAATTGCATTATCTCTTATAGTTTCCGAGATATGGATTTTCGATAATTTACACCTTAGGCTCTGCTTCTAACTTGGGCCCAAATTGTAAAATGGCCTTATCTATTGGCGATTTCGTTCCAATTCACATTCCAAGTAATATTCGGCATGCTAATTACATTGCCGGTTGCCAAATTGCATTATCTCTTATAGTTTCCGAGATATGGACTATCGGTAATTTACACCTTAGGCTCTGCTTCTAACTTGGGCCCAAATTGTAAAATCGTCTTATCTATTGGCGATTTCGTTCCAATTCACATTCCAAGTAATATTCGGCATGCTAATTACATTGCCGGTTGCGAATCTGCATTATCTCTTATAGTTTCCGAGATATGGACTATCGATAATTTACACCTTAGGCTCTGCTTCTAACTTGGGCCCAAATTGTAAAATGGTCTTATCTATTGGCGATTTCGTTCCAATTCACATTCCAAGTAATATTCGGCATGCTAATTACATTGCCGGTTGCCAAATTGCTTTATCTCTTTTAGTTTCCGAGATATGGACTATCGATAATTTACACCTTAGGCTCTGCTTCTAACTTGGGCCCTAATTGTAAAATCGTCTTATCTATTGGCGATTTCGTTCCAATTCACATTCCAAGTAATATTCGGCATGCTAATTACATTGCCGGTTGCCAAATTGCATTATCTCTTATAGTTTCCGAGATATGGACTATCGATAATTTACACCTTAGGCTCTGCTTCTAACTTGGGCCCAAATTGTAAAATGGTCTTATCTATTGGCGATTTCGTTCCAATTCACATTCCAAGTAATATTCGGCATGCTAATTACATTGCCGGTTGCCAAATTGAATTATCTCTTATAGTTTCCGAGATATGGACTATCGATAATTTACACCTTAGGCTCTGCTTCTAACTTGGGCCCAAATTGTAAAATGGTCTTATCTATTGGCGATTTCGTTCCAATTCACATTCCAAGTGGTATTCGGCATGCTAATTACATTGCCGGTTGCCAAATTGCATTATCTCTTATAGTTTCCGAGATATGGACTATCGATAATTTACACCTAAGGCTCTGCTTCTAACTTGGGCCCAAATTGTAAAATGGTCTTATCTATTGGCGATTTCGTTCCAATTCACATTCCAAGTAATATTCGACATGCTAATTACATTGCCGGTTGCCAATTTGCATTATCTCTTATAGTTTCCGAGATATGGACTATCGATAATTTACACCTTAGGCTCTGCTTCTAACTTGGGCCCAAATTGTAAAATGGTCTTATCTATTGGCGATTTCGTCCCAATTCACATTCCAAGTAATATTCGGCATGCTAATTACATTGCCGGTTGCGAAACTGCATGATCTCTTATAGTTTCCGAGATATGGACTATCGATAATTTACACCTTAGGCTCTGCTTCTAACTTGGGCCCAAATTGTAAAATGGTCTTATCTATTGGCGATTTCGTTCCAATTCACATTCCAAGTAATATTCGGCATGTTAATTACATTGCCGGTTGCCAAATTGCATTATCTCTTATAGTTTCCGAGATATGGACTATGGATAATTTACACCTTAGGCTCTGCTTCTAACTTGGGCCCAAATTTTAAAATGGTCTTATCTATTGGCGATTTCGTTCCAATTCACATTCCAAGTAATATTCGGCATGCTAATTACATTGCCGGTTGCCAAATTGCATTATCTCTTATAGTTTCCGAGATATGGACTATCGATAATTTACACCTTAGGCTCTGCTTCTAACTTGGGCCCAAATTGTAAAATGGTCTTATCTATTGGCGATTTCATTCCAATTCACATTCCAAGTAATATTCGGCATGCTAATTACATTGCCGGTTGCCAAATTGCATTATCTCTTTTAGTTTCCGAGGTATGGACTATCGATAATTTACACCTTAGGCTCTGCTTCTAACCTGGGCCCAAATTGTAAAATCGTCTTATCTATTGGCGATTTCGTTCCAATTCACATTCCAAGTAATATTCGGCATGCTAATTACATTGCCGGTTGCCAAATTGCATTATCTCTTATAGTTTCCGAGATATGGACTATCGATAATTTACACCTTAGGCTCTGCTTCTAACTTGGGCCCAAATTGTAAAATGGTCTTATCTATTGGCGATTTCGTTCCAATTCACATTCCAAGTAATATTCGGCATGCTAATTACATTGTCGGTTGCCAAATTGAATTATCTCTTATAGTTTCCGAGATATGGACTATCGATAATTTACACCTTAGGCTCTGCTTCTAACTTGGGCCCAAATTGTAAAATGGTCTTATCTATTAGCGATTTCGTTCCAATTCACATTCCAAGTGGTATTCGGCATGCTAATTACATTGCCGGTTGCCAAATTGCATTATCTCTTATAGTTTCCGAGATATGGACTATCGATAATTTACACCTTAGGCTCTGCTTCTAACTTGGGCCCAAATTGTAAAATGGTCTTATCTATTGGCGATTTCGTTCCAATTCACATTCCAAGTAATATTCGGCATGCTAATTACATTGCCGGTTGCCAATTTGCATTATCTCTTATAGTTTCCGAGATATGGACTATCGATAATTTACACCTTAGGCTCTGCTTCTAACTTGGGCCCAAATTGTAAAATGGTCTTATCTATTGGCGATTTCGTCCCAATTCACATTCCAAGTAATATTCGGCATGCTAATTACATTGCCGGTTGCGAAACTGCATTATCTCTTATAGTTTCCGAGATATGGACTATCGATAATTTACACCTTAGGCTCTGCTTCTAACTTGGGCCCAAATTGTAAAATGGCCTTATCTATTGGCAATTTCGTTCCAATTCACATTCCAAGTAATATTCGGCATGCTAATTACATTGCCGGTTGCCAAATTGCATTATCTCTTTTAGTTTCCGAGATATGGACTATCGATAATTTACACCTTAGGCTCTGCTTCTAACTTGGGCCCAAATTGTAAAATGGTCTTATCTATTGGCGATTTCGTTCCAATTCACATTCCAAGTAATATTCGGCATGCTAATTACATTGCCGGTTGCCAAATTGCATTATCTCTTATAGTTTCCGAGATATGGACTATCGATAATTTACACCTTAGGCTCTGCTTCTAACTTGGGCCCAAATTGTAAAATGGCCTTATCTACTGGCGATTTCGTTCCAATTCACATTCCAAGTAATATTCGGCATGCTAATTACATTGCCGGTTGCCAAATTGCATTATCTCTTATAGTTTCCGAGATATGGACTATCGATAATTTACACCTTAGGCTCCGCTTCTAACTTGGGCCCAAATTGTAAAATGGTCTTATCTATTGGCGATTTCGTTCCAATTCACATTCCAAGTGGTATTCGGCATGCTAATTACATTGCCGGTTGCCAAATTGCATTATCTCTTATAGTTTCCGAGATATGGACTATCGATAATTTACACCTAAGGCTCTGCTTCTAACTTGGGCCCAAATTGTAAAATGGTCTTATCTATTGGCGATTTCGTTCCAATTCACATTCCAAGTAATATTCGACATGCTAATTACATTGCCGGTTGCCAATTTGCATTATCTCTTATAGTTTCCGAGATATGGACTATCGATAATTTACACCTTAGGCTCTGCTTCTAACTTGGGCCCAAATTGTAAAATGGTCTTATCTATTGGCGATTTCGTCCCAATTCACATTCCAAGTAATATTCGGCATGCTAATTACATTGCCGGTTGCGAAACTGCATGATCTCTTATAGTTTCCGAGATATGGACTATCGATAATTTACACCTTAGGCTCTGCTTCTAACTTGGGCCCAAATTGTAAAATGGTCTTATCTATTGGCGATTTCGTTCCAATTCACATTCCAAGTAATATTCGGCATGTTAATTACATTGCCGGTTGCCAAATTGCATTATCTCTTATAGTTTCCGAGATATGGACTATGGATAATTTACACCTTAGGCTCTGCTTCTAACTTGGGCCCAAATTTTAAAATGGTCTTATCTATTGGCGATTTCGTTCCAATTCACATTCCAAGTAATATTCGGCATGCTAATTACATTGCCGGTTGCCAAATTGCATTATCTCTTATAGTTTCCGAGATATGGACTATCGATAATTTACACCTTAGGCTCTGCTTCTAACTTGGGCCCAAATTGTAAAATGGTCTTATCTATTGGCGATTTCATTCCAATTCACATTCCAAGTAATATTCGGCATGCTAATTACATTGCCGGTTGCCAAATTGCATTATCTCTTTTAGTTTCCGAGGTATGGACTATCGATAATTTACACCTTAGGCTCTGCTTCTAACCTGGGCCCAAATTGTAAAATCGTCTTATCTATTGGCGATTTCGTTCCAATTCACATTCCAAGTAATATTCGGCATGCTAATTACATTGCCGGTTGCCAAATTGCATTATCTCTTATAGTTTCCGAGATATGGACTATCGATAATTTACACCTTAGGCTCTGCTTCTAACTTGGGCCCAAATTGTAAAATGGTCTTATCTATTGGCGATTTCGTTCCAATTCACATTCCAAGTAATATTCGGCATGCTAATTACATTGTCGGTTGCCAAATTGAATTATCTCTTATAGTTTCCGAGATATGGACTATCGATAATTTACACCTTAGGCTCTGCTTCTAACTTGGGCCCAAATTGTAAAATGGTCTTATCTATTAGCGATTTCGTTCCAATTCACATTCCAAGTGGTATTCGGCATGCTAATTACATTGCCGGTTGCCAAATTGCATTATCTCTTATAGTTTCCGAGATATGGACTATCGATAATTTACACCTTAGGCTCTGCTTCTAACTTGGGCCCAAATTGTAAAATGGTCTTATCTATTGGCGATTTCGTTCCAATTCACATTCCAAGTAATATTCGGCATGCTAATTACATTGCCGGTTGCCAATTTGCATTATCTCTTATAGTTTCCGAGATATGGACTATCGATAATTTACACCTTAGGCTCTGCTTCTAACTTGGGCCCAAATTGTAAAATGGTCTTATCTATTGGCGATTTCGTCCCAATTCACATTCCAAGTAATATTCGGCATGCTAATTACATTGCCGGTTGCGAAACTGCATTATCTCTTATAGTTTCCGAGATATGGACTATCGATAATTTACACCTTAGGCTCTGCTTCTAACTTGGGCCCAAATTGTAAAATGGCCTTATCTATTGGCAATTTCGTTCCAATTCACATTCCAAGTAATATTCGGCATGCTAATTACATTGCCGGTTGCCAAATTGCATTATCTCTTATAGTTTCCGAGATATGGACTATCGATAATTTACACCTTAGGCTCTGCTTCTAACTTGGGCCCAAATTGTAAAATGGCCTTATCTACTGGCGATTTCGTTCCAATTCACATTCCAAGTAATATTCGGCATGCTAATTACATTGCCGGTTGCCAAATTGCATTATCTCTTATAGTTTCCGAGATATGGACTATCGATAATTTACACCTTAGGCTCCGCTTCTAACTTGGGCCCAAATTGTAAAATGGTCTTATCTATTGGCGATTTCGTTCCAATTCACATTCCAAGTAATATTCGGCATGCCAATTACATTGCCGGTTGCCAAATTGCATTATCTCTTATGGTTTCCGAGATATGGACTATCGATAATTTACACCTTAGGCTCTGCTTCTAACTTGGGCCCAAATTGTAAAATGGTCTTATCTATTGGCGATTTCGTTCCAATTCACATTCCAAGTAATATTCGGCATGCTAATTACATTGCCGGTTGCCAAATTGCATTATCTCTTATAGTTTCCGAGATATGGACTATCGATAATTTACACCTTAGGCTCTGCTTCTAACTTGGGCCCAAATTGTAAAATGGTCTTATCTATTGGCAATTTCGTTCCAATTCACATTCCAAGTAATATTCGGCATGCTAATTACATTGCCGGTTGCCAAATTGCATTATCTCTTTTAGTTTCCGAGATATGGACTATCGATAATTTACACCTTAGGCTCTGCTTCTAACTTGGGCCCAAATTGTAAAATGGTCTTATCTATTGGCGATTTCGTTCCAATTCACATTCCAAGTAATATTCGGCATGCTAATTACATTGCCGGTTGCCAAATTGCATTATCTCTTATAGTTTCCGAGATATGGACTATCGATAATTTACACCTTAGGCTCTGCTTCTAACTTGGGCCCAAATTGTAAAATGGCCTTATCTACTGGCGATTTCGTTCCAATTCACATTCCAAGTAATATTCGGCATGCTAATTACATTGCCGGTTGCCAAATTGCATTATCTCTTATAGTTTCCGAGATATGGACTATCGATAATTTACACCTTAGGCTCAGCTTCTAACTTGGGCCCAAAATGTAAAATGGTCTTATCTATTGGCGATTTCGTTCCAATTCACATTCCAAGTAATATTCGGCATGCTAATTACATTGCCGGTTGCCAAATTGCATTATCTCTTATAGTTTCCGAGATATGGACTATCGATAATTTACACCTTAGGCTCTGCTTCTAACTTGGGCCCAAATTGTAAAATGGTCTTATCTATTGGCGATTTCGTTCCAATTCACATTCCAAGTAATATTCGGCATGCTAATTACATTGCCGGTTGCCAAATTGCATTATCTCTTATAGTTTCCGAGATATGGACTATCGATAATTTACACCTTAGGCTCTGCTTCTAACTTGGGCCCAAATTGTAAAATGGTCTTATCTATTGGCGATTTCGTTCCAATTCACATTCCAAGTAATATTCGGCATGCTAATTACATTGCCGGTTGCCAAATTGCATTATCTCTTATAGTTTCCGAGATATGGACTATGGATAATTTACACCTTAGGCTCTGCTTCTAACTTGGGCCCAAATTGTAAAATGGTCTTATCTATTGGCGATTTCGTTCCAATTCACATTCCAAGTAATATTCGGCATGCTAATTACATTGCCGGTTGCCAAATTGCATTATCTCTTATAGTTTCCGAGATATGGACTATGGATAATTTACACCTTAGGCTCTGCTTCTAACTTGGGCCCAAATTGTAAAATGGTCTTATCTATTGGCGATTTCGTTCCAATTTACATTCCAAGTAATATTCGGCATGCTAATTACATTGCCGGTTGCCAAATTGCATTATCTCTTATAGTTTCCGAGATATGGACTATCGATAATTTACACCTTAGGCTCTGCTTCTAACTTGGGCCCAAATTGTAAAATGGTCTTATCTATTGGCGATTTCGTTCCAATTCACATTCCAAGTAATATTCGGCATGCTAATTACATTGCCGGTGGCCAAGTTGCATTATCTCTTATAGTTTCCGAGATATGGACTATCGATAATTTACACCTTAGGCTCTGCTTCTAACTTGGGCCCAAATGGTAAAATGGTCTTATCTATTGGCGATTTCGTTCCAATTCACATTCCAAGTAATATTCGGCATGCTAATTACATTGCCGGTTCCCAAATTGCATTATCTCTTATAGTTTCCGAGATATGGACTATCGATTATTTTTAACCTTAGGCTCTGCTTCTAACTAGGGCCCAAATTGTAAAATGGTCTTATCTATTGACGATTTCGTTCCAATTCACATTCCAAGTAGTATTCGGCATGCTAATTACATTGCCGGTTGCCAAATTGCATTATCTCTTATAGTTTCCGAGATATGGACTATCGATAATTTACACCTTAGGCTCTGCTTCTAACTTGGGCCCAAATTGTAAAATGGTCTTATCTATTGGCGATTTCGTCCCAATTCACATTCCAAGTAATATTCGGCATGCCAATTACATTGCCAGTTGCCAAATTGCATTATCTCTTATAGTTTCCGAGATATGGACTATCGATAATTTACACCTTAGGCTCTGCTTCTAACTTGGGCCCAAATTGTAAAATGGTCTTATCTATTGGCGATTTCGTTCCAATTTACATTCCAAGTAATATTCGGCATGCTAATTACATTGCCGGTTGCCAAATTGCATTATCTCTTATAGTTTCCGAGATATGGACTATCGATAATTTACACCTTAGGCTCTGCTTCTAACTTGGGCCCAAATTGTAAAATGGTCTTATCTATTGGCGATTTCGTTCCAATTCACATTCCAAGTAATATTCGGCATGCTAATTACATTGCCGGTGGCCAAGTTGCATTATCTCTTATAGTTTCCGAGATATGGACTATCGATAATTTACACCTTAGGCTCTGCTTCTAACTTGGGCCCAAATGGTAAAATGGTCTTATCTATTGGCGATTTCGTTCCAATTCACATTCCAAGTAATATTCGGCATGCTAATTACATTGCCGGTTCCCAAATTGCATTATCTCTTATAGTTTCCGAGATATGGACTATCGATTATTTTTAACCTTAGGCTCTGCTTCTAACTTGGGCCCAAACTGTAAAATGGTCTTATCTATTGGCGATTTCGTTCCAATTCACATTCCAAGTAGTATTCGGCATGCTAATTACATTGCCGGTTACCAAATTGAATTATCTCCTATAGTTTCCGAGATATGGACTATCGATAATTTACACCTTAGGCTCTGCTTCTAACTTGGGCCCAAATTGTAAAATGGTCTTACCTATTGGCGATTTCGTTCCAATTCACATTCCAAGTAATATTCGGCATGCTAATTACATTGCCGGTGGCCAAGTTGCATTATCTCTTATAGTTT
This sequence comes from Rhynchophorus ferrugineus, assembly GCF_030347505.1. Taxonomy (NCBI): domain Eukaryota; kingdom Metazoa; phylum Arthropoda; class Insecta; order Coleoptera; family Curculionidae; genus Rhynchophorus; species Rhynchophorus ferrugineus. Next base: position 870,336 of record NW_027472618.1, on the reverse strand, counting down.
CCGAGATATGGACTATCGATAATTTACACCTTAGGCTCTGCTTCTAACTTGGGCCCAAATTGTAAAATGGTCTTATCTATTGGCGATTTCGTTCCAATTCACATTCCAAGTAATATTCGGCATGCTAATTACATTGCCGGTTCCCAAATTCCATTATCTCTTATAGTTTCCGAGATATGGACTATCGATTATTTTTAACCTTAGGCTCTGCTTCTAACTTGGGCCCAAACTGTAAAATGGTCTTATCTATTGACGATTTCGTTCCAATTCACATTCCAAGTAGTATTCGGCATGCTAATTACATTGCCGGTTGCCAAATTGCATTATCTCTTATAGTTTCCGAGATATGGACTATCGATAATTTACACCTTAGGCTCTGCTTCTAACTTGGGCCCAAATTGTAAAATGGTCTTATCTATTGGCGATTTCGTCCCAATTCACATTCCAAGTAATATTCGGCATGCTAATTACATTGCCAGTTGCCAAATTGCATTATCTCTTATAGTTTCCGAGATATGGACTATCGGTAATTTACACCTTAGGCTCTGCTTCTAACTTGGGCCCAAATTGTAAAATCGTCTTATCTATTGGCCATTTCGTTCCAATTCACATTCCAAGTAATATTCGGCATGCTAATTACATTGCCGGTTGCCAAATTGCATTATCTCTTATAGTTTCCGAGATATGGACTATCGATAATTTACACCTTAGGCTCTGCTTCTAACTTGGGCCCAAATTGTAAAATGGTCTTATCTATTGGCGATTTCATTCCAATTCACATTCCAAGTAATATTCGGCATGCTAATTACATTGCCGGTTGCCAAATTGCATTATCTCTTATAGTTTCCGAGATATGGACTATCGATAATTTACACCTTAGGCTCTGTTTCTAACTTGGGCCCAAATTGTAAAATGGTCTTATCTATTGGCGATTTCGTTCCAATTCACATTCCAAGTAATATTCGGCATGCTAATTACATTGCCGGTTGCCAAATTGCATTATCTCTTATAGTTTCCGAGATATGGACTATCGATAATTTACACCTTAGGCTCTGCTTCTAACTTGGGCCCAAATTGTAAAATGGTCTTATCTATTGGCGATTTCGTCCCAATTCACATTCCAAGTAATATTCGGCATGCTAATTACATTGCCGGATGCGAAACTGCATTATCTCTTATAGTTTCCGAGATATGGACTATCGATAATTTACACCTTAGGCTCTGCTTCTAACTTGGGCCCAAATTGTAAAATGGTCTTATCTATTGGCGATTTCGTTCCAATTCACATTCCAAGTAATATTCGGCATGCTAATTACATTGCCGGTTGCCAAATTGCATTATCTCTTTTAGTTTCCGAGATATGGACTATCGATAATTTACACCTTAGGCTCTGCTTCTAACTTGGGCCCAAATTGTAAAATCGTCTTATCTATTGGCGATTTCGTTCCAATTCACATTCCAAGTAATATTCGGCATGCTAATTACATTGCCGGTTGCCAAATTGCATTATCTCTTATAGTTTCCGAGATATGGACTATCGATAATTTACACCTTAGGCTCTGCTTCTAACTTGGGCCCAAATTGTAAAATGGTCTTATCTATTGGCGATTTCGTTCCAATTCACATTCCAAGTAATATTCGGCATGCTAATTACATTGCCGGTTGCCAAATTGAATTATCTCTTATAGTTTCCGAGATATGGACTATCGATAATTTACACCTTAGGCTCTGCTTCTAACTTGGGCCCAAATTGTAAAATGGTCTTATCTATTGGCGATTTCGTTCCAATTCACATTCCAAGTGGTATTCGGCATGCTAATTACATTGCCGGTTGCCAAATTGCATTATCTCTTATAGTTTCCGAGATATGGACTATCGATAATTTACACCTTAGGCTCTGCTTCTAACTTGGGCCCAAATTGTAAAATGGTCTTATCTATTGGCGATTTCGTTCCAATTCACATTCCAAGTAATATTCGGCATGCTAATTACATTGCCGGTTGCCAAATTGAATTATCTCTTATAGTTTCCGAGATATGGACTATCGATAATTTACACCTTAGGCTCTGCTTCTAACTTGGGCCCAAATTGTAAAATGGTCTTATCTATTGGCGATTTCGTCCCAATTCACATTCCAAGTAATATTCCGCATGCTAATTACATTGCCAGTTGCCAAATTGCATTATCTCTTATAGTTCCCGAGATATGGACTATGGATAATTTACACCTTAGGCTCTGCTTCTATCTTGGGCACAAATTGTAAAATAGTCTTATCTATTGGCGATTTCATTCCAATTCACATTCCAAGTAATATTCGGCATGCTAATTACATTGCCGGTTGCCAAATTGCATTATCTCTTATAGTTTCCGAGATATGGACTATCGATAATTTACACCTTAGGCTCTGCTTCTAACTTGGGCCCAAATTGTAAAATGGTCTAATCTATTGGCGATTTCGTTCCAATTCACATTCCAAGTAATATTCGGCATGCTAATTACATTGCCGGTTGCCAAATTGCATTATCTCTTTTAGTTTCCGAGATATGGACTATCGATAATTTACACCTTAGGCTCTGCTTCTAACTTGGGCCCAAATTGTAAAATGGTCTTATCTATTGGCGATTTCGTTCCAATTCACATTCCAAGTAATATTCGGCATGCTAATTACATTGCCGGTTGCCAAATTGCATTATCTCTTATAGTTTCCGAGATATGGACTATCGATAATTTACACCTTAGGCTCTGCTTCTAACTTGGGCCCAAATTGTAATATGGTCTTATCTATTGGCGATTTCGTTCCAATTCACATTCCAAGTAATATTCGGCATGCTAATTACATTGCCGGTTGCCAAATTGCATTATCTCTTATAATTTCCGAGATATGGACTATCGATAATTTACACCTTAGGCTCTGCTTCTAACTTGGGCCCAAATTGTAAAATGGTCTTATCTATTGGCGATTTCGTTCCAATTCACATTCCAAGTGGTATTCGGCATGCTAATTACATTGCCGGTTGCCAAATTGCATTATCTCTTATAGTTTCCGAGATATTGACTATCGATAATTTACACCTTAGGCTCTGCTTCTAACTTGGGCCCAAATTGTAAAATGGTCTTATCTATTGGCGATTTCGTTCCAATTCACATTCCAAGTAATATTCGGCATGCTAATTACATTGCCGGTTGCCAAATTGCATTATCTCTTATAGTTTCCGAGATATGGACTATCGATAATTTACACCTTAGGCTCTGCTTCTAACTTGGGCCCAAATTGTAAAATGGTCTTATCTATTGGCGATTTCGTTCCAATTCACATTCCAAGTAATATTCGGCATGCTAATTACATTGCCGGTTGCCAAATTGAATTATCTCTTATACTTTCCGAGATATGGACTATCGATAATTTACACCTTAGGCTCTGCTTCTAACTTGGGCCCAAATTGTAAGATGGTCTTATCTATTGGCGATTTCGTTCCAATTCACATACCAAGTGGTATTCGGCATGCTAATTACATTGCCGGTTGCCAAATTGCATTATCTCTTATAGTTTCAGCGATCGATCGATAATTTACTCCTTAGGCTCTGCTTCTAACTTGGGCCCAAATTGTAAAATGGTCTTATCTATTGGCGATTTCGTTCCAATTCACATTCCAAGTAATATTCGGCATGCTAATTACATTGCCGGTTGCCAAATTGCATTATCTCTTATAGTTTCCGAGATATGGACTATCGATAATTTACACCTTAGGCTCTGCTTCTAACTTGGGCCCAAATTGTAATATGGTCTTATCTATTGGCGATTTCGTTCCAATTCACATTCCAAGTAATATTCGGCATGCTAATTACATTGCCGATTGCCAAATTGCATTATCTCTTATAGTTTCCGAGATACGGACTATCGATAATTTACACCTTAGGCTCTGCTTCTAACTTGTGCCCAAATTGTAAAATGGTCTTATCTATTGGCGATTTCGTTCCAATTCACATTCCAAGTGGTATTCGGCATGCTAATTACATTGCCGGTTGCCAAATTGCATTATCTCTTATAGTTTCCGAGATATTGACTATCGATAATTTACACCTTAGGCTCTGCTTCTAACTTGGGCCCAAATTGTAAAATGGTCTTATCTATTGGCGATTTCGTTCCAATTCACATTCCAAGTAATATTCGGCATGCTAATTACATTGCCGGTTGCCAAATTGCATTATCTCTTATAGTTTCCGAGATATGGACTATCGATAATTTACACCTTAGGCTCTGCTTCTAACTTGGGCCCAAATTGTAAAATGGCCTTATCTATTGGCGATTTCGTTCCAATTCACATTCCAAGTGGTATTCGGCATGCTAATTACATTGCCGGTTGCCAAATTGCATTATCTCTTTTAGTTTCCGAGATATGGACTATCGATAATTTACACCTTAGGCTCTGCTTCTAACTTGGGCCCAAATTGTAAAATGGTCTTATCTATTGGCGATTTCGTTCCAATTCACATTCCAAGTAATATTCGGCATGCTAATTACATTGCCGGTTGCCAAATTGCATTATCTCTTATAGTTTCCGAGATATGGACTATCGATAATTTACACCTTAGGCTCTGCTTCTAACTTGGGCCCAAATTGTAAAATGGTCTTATCTATTGGCGATTTCGTCCCAATTCACATTCCAAGTAATATTCGGCATGCTAATTACATTGCCGGATGCGAAACTGCATTATCTCTTATAGTTTCCGAGATATGGACTATCGATAATTTACACCTTAGGCTCTGCTTCTAACTTGGGCCCAAATTGTAAAATTGTCTTATCTATTGGCGATTTCGTTCCAATTCACATTCCAAGTAATATTCGGCATGCTAATTACATTGCCGGTTGCCAAATTGCATTATCTCTTTTAGTTTCCGAGATATGGACTATCGATAATTTACACCTTAGGCTCTGCTTCTAACTTGGGCCCAAATTGTAAATTCGTCTTATCTATTGGCGATTTCGTTCCAATTCACATTCCAAGTAATATTCGGCATGCTAATTACATTGCCGGTTGCCAAATTGCATTATCTCTTATAGTTTCCGAGATATGGACTATCGATAATTTACACCTTAGGCTCTGCTTCTAACTTGGGCCCAAATTGTAAAATGGTCTTATCTATTGGCGATTTCGTTCCAATTCACATTCCAAATAATATTCGGCATGCTAATTACATTGCCGGTTGCCAAATTGCATTATCTCTTATAGTTTCCGAGATATGGACTATCGATAATTTACACCTTAGGCTCTGCTTCTAACTTGGGCCCAAATTGTAAAATAGTCTTATCTATTGGCGATTTCATTCCAATTCACATTCCAAGTAATATTCGGCATGCTAATTACATTGCCGGTTGCCAAATTGCATTATCTCTTATAGTTTCCGAGATATGGACTATCGATAATTTACACCTTAGGCTCTGCTTCTAACTTGGGCCCAAATTGTAAAATGGTCTAATCTATTGGCGATTTCGTTCCAATTCACATTCCAAGTAATATTCGGCATGCTAATTACATTGCCGGTTGCCAAATTGCATTATCTCTTTTAGTTTCCGAGATATGGACTATCGATAATTTACACCTTAGGCTCTGCTTCTAACTTGGGCCCAAATTGTAAAATGGTCTTATCTATTGGCGATTTCGTTCCAATTCACATTCCAAGTAATATTCGGCATGCTAATTACATTGCCGGTTGCCAAATTGCATTATCTCTTATAGTTTCCGAGATATGGACTATCGATAATTTACACCTTAGGCTCTGCTTCTAACTTGGGCCCAAATTGTAATATGGTCTTATCTATTGGCGATTTCGTTCCAATTCACATTCCAAGTAATATTCGGCATGCTAATTACATTGCCGGTTGCCAAATTGCATTATCTCTTATAATTTCCGAGATATGGACTATCGATAATTTACACCTTAGGCTCTGCTTCTAACTTGGGCCCAAATTGTAAAATGGTCTTATCTATTGGCGATTTCGTTCCAATTCACATTCCAAGTGGTATTCGGCATGCTAATTACATTGCCGGTTGCCAAATTGCATTATCTCTTATAGTTTCCGAGATATTGACTATCGATTATTTACACCTTAGGCTCTGCTTCTAACTTGGGCCCAAATTGTAAAATGGTCTTATCTATTGGCGATTTCGTTCCAATTCACATTCCAAGTAATATTCGGCATGCTAATTACATTGCCGGTTGCCAAATTGCATTATCTCTTATAGTTTCCGAGATATGGACTATCGATAATTTACACCTTAGGCTCTGCTTCTAACTTGGGCCCAAATTGTAAAATGGTCTTATCTATTGGCGATTTCGTTCCAATTCACATTCCAAGTAATATTCGGCATGCTAATTACATTGCCGGTTGCCAAATTGAATTATCTCTTATACTTTCCGAGATATGGACTATCGATAATTTACACCTTAGGCTCTGCTTCTAACTTGGGCCCAAATTGTAAGATGGTCTTATCTATTGGCGATTTCGTTCCAATTCACATACCAAGTGGTATTCGGCATGCTAATTACATTGCCGGTTGCCAAATTGCATTATCTCTTATAGTTTCCGAGATATGGACTATCGATAATTTACACCTTAGGCTCTGCTTCTAACTTGGGCCCAAATTGTAAAATGGTCTTATCTATTGGCGATTTCGTTCCAATTCACATTCCAAGTAATATTCGGCATGCTAATTACATTGCCGGTTGCCAAATTGCATTATCTCTTATAGTTTCCGAGATATGGACTATCGATAATTTACACCTTAGGCTCTGCTTCTAACTTGGGCCCAAATTGTAATATGGTCTTATCTATTGGCGATTTCGTTCCAATTCACATTCCAAGTAATATTCGGCATGCTAATTACATTGCCGATTGCCAAATTGCATTATCTCTTATAGTTTCCGAGATACGGACTATCGATAATTTACACCTTAGGCTCTGCTTCTAACTTGGGCCCAAATTGTAAAATGGTCTTATCTATTGGCGATTTCGTTCCAATTCACATTCCAAGTGGTATTCGGCATGCTAATTACATTGCCGGTTGCCAAATTGCATTATCTCTTATAGTTTCCGAGATATTGACTATCGATAATTTACACCTTAGGCTCTGCTTCTAACTTGGGCCCAAATTGTAAAATGGTCTTATCTATTGGCGATTTCGTTCCAATTCACATTCCAAGTAATATTCGGCATGCTAATTACATTGCCGGTTGCCAAATTGCATTATCTCTTATAGTTTCCGAGATATGGACTATCGATAATTTACACCTTAGGCTCTGCTTCTAACTTGGGCCCAAATTGTAAAATGGCCTTATCTATTGGCGATTTCGTTCCAATTCACATTCCAAGTGGTATTCGGCATGCTAATTACATTGCCGGTTGCCAAATTGCATTATCTCTTTTAGTTTCCGAGATATGGACTATCGATAATTTACACCTTAGGCTCTGCTTCTAACTTGGGCCCAAATTGTAAAATGGTCTTATCTATTGGCGATTTCGTTCCAATTCACATTCCAAGTAATATTCGGCATGCTAATTACATTGCCGGTTGCCAAATTGAATTATCTTTTATAGTTTCCGAGATATGGACTATCGATAATTTACACCTTAGGCTCTGCTTCTAACTTGGGCCCAAATTGTAAGATGGTCTTATCTATTGGCGATTTCGTTCCAATTCACATACCAAGTGGTATTCGGCATGCTAATTACATTGCCGGTTGCCAAATTGCATTATCTCTTATAGTTTCCGAGATATGGACTATCGATAATTTACACCTTAGGCTCTGCTTCTAACTTGGGCCCAAATTGTAAAATGGTCTTATCTATTGGCGATTTCGTTCCAATTCACATTCCAAGTAATATTCGGCATGCTAATTACATTGCCGGTTGCCAAATTGCATTATCTCTTATAGTTTCCGAGATATGGACTATCGATAATTTACACCTTAGGCTCTGCTTCTAACTTGGGCCCAAATTGTAATATGGTCTTATCTATTGGCGATTTCGTTCCAATTCACATTCCAAGTAATATTCGGCATGCTAATTACATTGCCGGTTGCCAAATTGCATTATCTCTTATAGTTTCCGAGATACGGACTATCGATAATTTACACCTTAGGCTCTGCTTCTAACTTGGGCCCAAATTGTAAAATGGTCTTATCTATTGGCGATTTCGTTCCAATTCACACTCCAAGTAATATTCGGCATGCTAATTACATTGCCGGTTGCGAAATTGCATTATCTCTTATAGTTTCCGAGATATGGACTATCCATAATTTACACCTTAGGCTCTGCTTCTAACTTGGGCCCAAATTGTAAAATGGTCTTATCTATTGGCGATTTCGTTCCAATTCACATTCCAAGTAATATTCGGCATGCTAATTACATTGCCGGTTACCAAATTGCATTATCTCTTATAGTTTCCGAGATATGGACTATGGATAATTTACACCTTAGGCTCTGCTTCTAACTTGGTCCCAAATTGTAAAACGGTCTTATCTATTGGCGATTTCGTTCCAATTCACATTCCAAGTAATATTCGGCATGCTAATTACATTGCCGGTTGCCAAATTGCATTATCTCTTATAGTTTCCGGGATATGGACTATCGATAATTTACACCTTAGGCTCTGCTTCTAACTTGGGCCCAAATTGTAAAATGGTCTTATCTATTGGCGATTTCGTTCCAATTCACATTCCAAGTAATATTCGACATGCTAATTACATTGCCGGTGGCCAAGTTGCATTATCTCTTATAGTTTCCGAGATATGGACTATCGATAATTTACACCTTAGGCTCTGCTTCTAACTTGGGCCCAAATTGTAAAATGGTCTTATCTATTGGCTATTTCGTTCCAATTCACATTCCAAGTAATATTCGGCATGCTAATTACAATGCCGGTTCCCAAATTGCATTATCTCTTATAGTTTCCGAGATATGGACTATCGATTATTTTTAACCTTAGGCTCTGCTTCTAACTTGGGCCCAAACTGTAAAATGGTCTTATCTATTGGCGATTTCGTTCCAATTCACATTCCAAGTAGTATTCGGCATGCTAATTACATTGCCGGTTGCCAAATTGCATTATCTCTTATAGTTTCCGAGATATGGACTATCGATAATTTACACCTTAGGCTCTGCTTCTAACTTGGGCCGAAATTGTAAAATGGTCTTATCTATTGGCGATTTCGTCCCAATTCACATTCCAAGTAATATTCGGCATGCTAATTACATTGCCAGTTGCCAAATTGCATTATCTCTTATAGTTTCCGAGATATGGACTATGGATAATTTACACCTTAGGCTCTGCTTCTAACTTGGGCCCAAATTGTAAAATGGTCTTATCTATTGGCGATTTCGTTCCAATTCACATTCCAAGTAATATTCGACATGCTAATTACATTGCCGGTGGCCAAGTTGCATTATCTCTTATAGTTTCCGAGATATGGACTATCGATAATTTACACCTTAGGCTCTGCTTCTAACTTGGGCCCAAATTGTAAAATGGTCTTATCTATTGGCGATTTCGTTCCAATTCACATTCCAAGTAATATTCGGCATGCTAATTACAATGCCGGTTCCCAAATTGCATTATCTCTTATAGTTTCCGAGATATGGACTATCGATTATTTTTAACCTTAGGCTCTGCTTCTAACTTGGGCCCAAATTGTAAGATGGTCTTATCTATTGGCGATTTCGTTCCAATTCACATTCCAAGTGGTATTCGGCATGCTAATTACATTGCCGGTTGCCAAATTGCATTATCTCTTATAGTTTCCGAGATATGGACTATCGATAATTTACACCTTAGGCTCTGCTTCTAACTTGGGCCCAAATTGTAAAATGGTCTTATCTATTGGCGATTTCGTTCCAATTCACATTCCAAGTAATATTCGGCATGCTAATTACATTGCCGGTTGCCAAATTGCATTATCTCTTATAGTTTCCGAGATATGGACTATCGATAATTTACACCTTAGGCTCTGCTTCTAACTTGGGCCCAAATTGTAAAATGGTCTTATCTATTGGCGATTTCGTCCCAATTCACATTCCAAGTAGTATTCGGCATGCTAACTACATTGCCGGTTGCGAAACTGCATTATCTCTTATAGTTTCCGAGATATGGACTATCGATAATTTACACCTTAGGCTCTGCTTTTAACTTGGGCCCAAATTGTAAAATGGTCTTATCTATTGGCGATTTCGTTCCAATTCACATTCCAAGTAATATTCGGCATGCTAATTACATTGCCGGTTGCCAAATTGCATTATCTCTTTTAGTTTCCGAGATATGGACTATCGATAATTTACACCTTAGGCTCTGCTTCTAACTTGGGCCCAAATTGTAAAATGGTCTTATCTATTGGCGATTTCGTTCCAATTCACATTCCAAGTAATATTCGGCATGCTAATTACATTTCCGGTTGCCAAATTGAATTATCTCTTATAGTTTCCGAGATATGGACTATCGATAATTTACACCTTAGGCTCTGCTTCTAACTTGGGCCCAAATTGTAAAATGGTCTTATCTATTGGCGATTTCGTTCCAATTCACATTCCAAGTGGTATTCGGCATGCTAATTACATTGCCGGTTGCCAAATTGCATTATCTCTTATAGTTTCCGAGATATGGACTATCGATAATTTACACCTTAGGCTCTGCTTCTAACTTGGGCCCAAATTGTAAAATGGTCTTATCTATTGGCGATTTCGTTCCAATTCACATTCCAAGTAATATTCGGCATGCTAATTACATTGCCGGTTGCCAAATTGCATTATCTCTTATAGTTTCCGAGATATGGACTATCGATAATTTACACCTTAGGCTCTGCTTCTAACTTGGGCCCAAATTGTAATATGGTCTTATCTATTGGCGATTTCGTTCCAATTCACATTCCAAGTAATATTCGGCATGCTAATTACATTGCCGGTTGCCAAATTGCATTATCTCTTATAGTTTCCGAGATACGGACTATCGATAATTTACACCTTAGGCTCTGCTTCTAACTTGGGCACAAATTGTAAAATGGTCTTATCTATTGGCGATTTCGTTCCAATTCACACTCCAAGTAATATTCGGCATGCTAATTACATTGCCGGTTGCGAAATTGCATTATCTCTTATAGTTTCCGAGATATGGACTATCCATAATTTACACCTTAGGCTCTGCTTCTAACTTGGGCCCAAATTGTAAAATGGTCTTATCTATTGGCGATTTCGTTCCAATTCACATTCCAAGTAATATTCGGCATGCTAATTACATTGCCGGTTGCCAAATTGCATTATCTCTTATAGTTTCCGAGATATGGACTATGGATAATTTACACCTTAGGCTCTGCTTCTAACTTGGTCCCAAATTGTAAAATGGTCTTATCTATTGGCGATTTCGTTCCAATTCACATTCCAAGTAATATTCGGCATGCTAATTATATTGCCGGTTGCCAAATTGCATTATCTCTTATAGTTTCCGGGATATGGACTATCGATAATTTACACCTTAGGCTCTGCTTCTAACTTGGGCCCAAATTGTAAAATGGCCTTATCTATTGGCGATTTCGTTCCAATTCACATTCCAAGTAATATTCGACATGCTAATTACATTGCCGGTGACCAAGTTGCATTATCTCTTATAGTTTCCGAGATATGGACTATCGATAATTTACACCTTAGGCTCTGCTTCTAACTTGGGCCCAAATTGTAAAATGGTCTTATCTATTCGCGATTTCGTTCCAATTCACATTCCAAGTAATATTCGGCATGCTAATTACATTGCCGGTTGCCAAATTGCATTATCTCTTATAGTTTCCGAGATATGGACTATGGATAATTTACACCTTAGGCTCTGCTTCTAACTTGGTCCCAAATTGTAAAATGGTCTTATCTATTGGCGATTTCGTTCCAATTCACATTCCAAGTAATATTCGGCATGCTAATTACATTGCCGGTTGCCAAATTGCATTATCTCTTATAGTTTCCGAGATATGAACTATCGATTATTTTTAACCTTAGGCTCTGCTTCTAACTTGGGCCCAAACTGTAAAATGGTCTTAACTATTGGCGATTTCGTTCAAATTCACATTCCAAGTAGTATTCGGCATGCTAATTACATTGCCGGTTGCCAAATTGCATTATCTCTTATAGTTTCCGAGACATGGACTATCGATAATTTACACCTTAGGCTCTGCTTCTAACTTGGGCCCAAATTGTAAAATGGTCTTATCTATTGGCGATTTCGTCCCAATTCACATTCCAAGTAATATTCGGCATGCTAATTACATTGCCGGTTGCCAAATTGCATTATCTCTGATAGTTTCCGAGATATGGACTATCGATAATTTACACCTTAGGCTCTGCTTCTAACTTGGGCCCAAATTGTAAAATGGTCTTATCTATTGGCGATTTCATTCCAATTCACATTCCAAGTAATATTCGGCATGCTAATTACATTGCCGGTTGCCAAATTGCATTATCTCTTATAGTTTCCGAGATATGGACTATCGATAATTTACACCTTAGGCTCTGCTTCTAACTTGGGCCCAAATTGTAAAATGGTCTTATCTATTGGCGATTTCGTTCCAATTCACATTCCAAGTAATATTCGGCATGCTAATTACATTGCCGGTTGCCAAATTGCATTATCTCTTATAGTTTCCGAGATATGGACTATCGGTAATTTACACCTTAGGCTCTGCTTCTAACTTGGGCCCAAATTGTAAAATCGTCTTATCTATTGGCGATTTCGTTCCAATTCACATTCCAAGTAATATTCGGCATGCTAATTACATTGCCGGTTGCCAAATTGCATTATCTCTTATAGTTTCCGAGATATATACTATCGATAATTTACACCTTAGGCTCTGCTTCTAACTTGTGCCCAAATTGTAAAATGGTTTTATCTATTGGCGATTTCGTTCCAATTCACATTCCAAGTAATATTCGGCATGCTAATTACATTGCCGGTTGCCAAATTGAATTATCTCTTATAGTTTCCGAGATATGGACTATCGATAATTTACACCTTAGGCTCTGCTTCTAACTTGGGCCCAAATTGTAAAATGGTCTTATCTATTGGCGATTTCGTTTTAATTCACATTCCAAGTGGTATTCGGCATGCTAATTACATTGCCGGTTGCCAAATTGCATTATCTCTTATAGTTTCCGAGATATTGACTATCGATAATTTACACCTTAGGCTCTGCTTCTAACTTGGGCCCAAATTGTAAAATGGTCTTATCTATTGGCGATTTCGTTCCAATTCACATTCCAAGTAATATTCGGCATGCTAATTACATTGCCGGTTGCCAAATTGCATTATCTCTTATAGTTTCCGAGATATGGACTATCGATAATTTACACCATAGGCTCTGCTTCTAACTTGGGCCCAAATTGTAAAATGGTCTTATCTATTGGCGATTTCGTTCCAATTCACATTCCAAGTGGTATTCGGCATGCTAATTACATTGCCGGTTGCCAAATTGCATTATCTCTTTTAGTTTCCGAGATATGGACTATCGATAATTTACACCTTAGGCTCTGCTTCTAACTTGGGCCCAAATTGTAAAATGGTCTTATCTATTGGCGATTTCGTTCCAATTCACATTCCAAGTAATATTCGGCATGCTAATTACATTGCCGGTTGCCAAATTGAATTATCTCTTATAGTTTCCGAGATATGGACTATCGATAATTTACACCTTAGGCTCTGCTTCTAACTTGGGCCCAAATTGTAAAATGGTCTTATCTATTGGCGATTTCGTTCCAATTCACATTCCAAGTGGTATTCGGCATGCTAATTACATTGCCGGTTGCCAAATTGCATTATCTCTTATAGTTCCCGAGATATGGACTATGGATAATTTACACCTTAGGCTCTGCTTTTATCTTGGGCACAAATTGTAAAATAGTCTTATCTATTGGCGATTTCATTCCAATTCACATTCCAAGTAATATTCGGCATGCTAATTACATTGCCGGTTGCCAAATTGCATTATCTCTTTTAGTTTCCGAGATATGGACTATCGATAATTTACACCTTAGGCTCTGCTTCTAACTTGGGCCCAAATTGTAAAATGGTCTTATCTATTGGCGATTTCGTTCCAATTCACATTCCAAGTGGTATTCGGCATGCTAATTACATTGCCGGTTGCCAAATTGCATTATCTCTTTTAGTTTCCGAGATATGGACTATCGATAATTTACACCTTAGGCTCTGCTTCTAACTTGGGCCCAAATTGTAAAATGGTCTTATCTATTGGCGATTTCGTTCCAATTCACATTCCAAGTAATATTCGGCATGCTAATTACATTGCCGGTTGCCAAATTGAATTATCTCTTATAGTTTCCGAGATATGGACTATCGATAATTTACACCTTAGGCTCTGCTTCTAACTTGGGCCCAAATTGTAAGATGGTCTTATCTATTGGCGATTTCGTTCCAATTCACATACCAAGTGGTATTCGGCATGCTAATTACATTGCCGGTTGCCAAATTGCATTATCTCTTATAGTTTCCGAGATATGGACTATCGATAATTTACACCTTAGGCTCTGCTTCAAAATTGGGCCCAAATTGTAAAATGGTCTTATCTATTGGCGATTTCGTTCCAATTCACATTCCAAGTAATATTCGGCATGCTAATTACATTGCCGGTTGCCAAATTGCATTATCTCTTATAGTTTCCGAGATATGGACTATCGATAATTTACACCTTAGGATCTGCTTCTAACTTGGGCCCAAATTGTAATATGGTCTTATCTATTGGCGATTTCGTTCCAATTCATATTCCAAGTAATATTCGGCATGCTAATTACATTGCCGGTTGCCAAATTGCATTATCTCTTATAGTTTCCGAGATACGGACTATCGATAATTTACACCTTAGGCTCTGCTTCTAACTTGGGCCCAAATTGTAAAATGGTCTTATCTATTGGCGATTTCGTTCCAATTCACATTCCAAGTGGTATTCGGCATGCTAATTACATTGCCGGTTGCCAAATTGCATTATCTCTTATAGTTTCCGAGATATGGACTATCGATAATTTACACCTTAGGCTCTGCTTCTAACTTGGGCCCAAATTGTAAAATGGTCTTATCTATTGGCGATTTCGTTCCAATTCACATTCCAAGTAATATTCGGCATGCTAATTACATTGCCGGTTGCCAAATTGCATTATCTCTTATAGTTTCCGAGATATGGACTATCGATAATTTACACCTTAGGCTCTGCTTCTAACTTGGGCCCAAATTGTAAAATGGTCTTATCTATTGGCGATTTCGTCCCAATTCACATTCCAAGTAATATTCGGCATGCTAATTACATTGCCGGTTGGTCCATCGATCGATGGACGAACCTGCATTATCTCTTATAGTTTCCGAGATATGGACTATCGATAATTTACACCTTAGGCTCTGCTTTTAACTTGGGCCCAAATTGTAAAATGGTCTTATCTATTGGCGATTTCGTTCCAATTCACATTCCAAGTAATATTCGGCATGCTAATTACATTGCCGGTTGCCAAATTGCATTATCTCTTTTAGTTTCCGAGATATGGACTATCGATAATTTACACCTTAGGCTCTGCTTCTAACTTGGGCCCAAATTGTAAAATGGTCTTATCTATTGGCGATTTCGTTCCAATTCACATTCCAAGTAATATTCGGCATGCTAATTACATTGCCGGTTGCCAAATTGCATTATCTCTTATAGTTTCCGAGATATCGACTATCGATAATTTACACCTTAGGCTCTGCTTCTAACTTGGGCCCAAATTGTAATATGGTCTTATCTATTGGCGATTTCGTTCCAATTCACATTCCAAGTAATATTCGGCATGCTAATTACATTGCCGGTTGCCAAATTGCATTATCTCTTATAGTTTCCGAGATACGGACTATCGATAATTTACACCTTAGGCTCTGCTTCTAACTTGGGCACAAATTGTAAAATGGTCTTATCTATTGGCGATTTCGTTCCAATTCACACTCCAAGTAATATTCGGCATGCTAATTACATTGCCGGTTGCGAAATTGCATTATCTCTTATAGTTTCCGAGATATGGACTATCCATAATTTACACCTTAGGCTCTGCTTCTAACTTGGGCCCAAATTGTAAAATGGTCTTATCTATTGGCGATTTCGTTCCAATTCACATTCCAAGTAATATTCGGCATGCTAATTACATTGCCGGTTGCCAAATTGCATTATCTCTTATAGTTTCCGAGATATGGACTATGGATAATTTACACCTTAGGCTCTGCTTCTAACTTGGTCCCAAATTGTAAAATGGTCTTATCTATTGGCGATTTCGTTCCAATTCACATTCCAAGTAATATTCGGCATGCTAATTATATTGCCGGTTGCCAAATTGCATTATCTCTTATAGTTTCCGGGATATGGACTATCGATAATTTACACCTTAGGCTCTGCTTCTAACTTGGGCCCAAATTGTAAAATGGCCTTATCTATTGGCGATTTCGTTCCAATTCACATTCCAAGTAATATTCGACATGCTAATTACATTGCCGGTGACCAAGTTGCATTATCTCTTATAGTTTCCGAGATATGGACTATCGATAATTTACACCTTAGGCTCTGCTTCTAACTTGGGCCCAAATTGTAAAATGGTCTTATCTATTCGCGATTTCGTTCCAATTCACATTCCAAGTAATATTCGGCATGCTAATTACATTGCCGGTTGCCAAATTGCATTATCTCTTATAGTTTCCGAGATATGGACTATGGATAATTTACACCTTAGGCTCTGCTTCTAACTTGGTCCCAAATTGTAAAATGGTCTTATCTATTGGCGATTTCGTTCCAATTCACATTCCAAGTAATATTCGGCATGCTAATT
This sequence comes from Rhynchophorus ferrugineus, assembly GCF_030347505.1. NCBI lineage: Eukaryota > Metazoa > Arthropoda > Insecta > Coleoptera > Curculionidae > Rhynchophorus > Rhynchophorus ferrugineus. Next base: position 853,459 of record NW_027472618.1, on the reverse strand, counting down.
ACATTGCCGGTTGCCAAATTGCATTATCTCTTATAGTTTCCGAGATATGAACTATCGATTATTTTTAACCTTAGGCTCTGCTTCTAACTTGGGCCCAAACTGTAAAATGGTCTTAACTATTGGCGATTTCGTTCAAATTCACATTCCAAGTAGTATTCGGCATGCTAATTACATTGCCGGTTGCCAAATTGCATTATCTCTTATAGTTTCCGAGACATGGACTATCGATAATTTACACCTTAGGCTCTGCTTCTAACTTGGGCCCAAATTGTAAAATGGTCTTATCTATTGGCGATTTCGTCCCAATTCACATTCCAAGTAATATTCGGCATGCTAATTACATTGCCGGTTGCCAAATTGCATTATCTCTGATAGTTTCCGAGATATGGACTATCGATAATTTACACCTTAGGCTCTGCTTCTAACTTGGGCCCAAATTGTAAAATGGTCTTATCTATTGGCGATTTCATTCCAATTCACATTCCAAGTAATATTCGGCATGCTAATTACATTGCCGGTTGCCAAATTGCATTATCTCTTATAGTTTCCGAGATATGGACTATCGATAATTTACACCTTAGGCTCTGCTTCTAACTTGGGCCCAAATTGTAAAATGGTCTTATCTATTGGCGATTTCGTTCCAATTCACATTCCAAGTAATATTCGGCATGCTAATTACATTGCCGGTTGCCAAATTGCATTATCTCTTATAGTTTCCGAGATATGGACTATCGGTAATTTACACCTTAGGCTCTGCTTCTAACTTGGGCCCAAATTGTAAAATCGTCTTATCTATTGGCGATTTCGTTCCAATTCACATTCCAAGTAATATTCGGCATGCTAATTACATTGCCGGTTGCCAAATTGCATTATCTCTTATAGTTTCCGAGATATATACTATCGATAATTTACACCTTAGGCTCTGCTTCTAACTTGTGCCCAAATTGTAAAATGGTTTTATCTATTGGCGATTTCGTTCCAATTCACATTCCAAGTAATATTCGGCATGCTAATTACATTGCCGGTTGCCAAATTGAATTATCTCTTATAGTTTCCGAGATATGGACTATCGATAATTTACACCTTAGGCTCTGCTTCTAACTTGGGCCCAAATTGTAAAATGGTCTTATCTATTGGCGATTTCGTTTTAATTCACATTCCAAGTGGTATTCGGCATGCTAATTACATTGCCGGTTGCCAAATTGCATTATCTCTTATAGTTTCCGAGATATTGACTATCGATAATTTACACCTTAGGCTCTGCTTCTAACTTGGGCCCAAATTGTAAAATGGTCTTATCTATTGGCGATTTCGTTCCAATTCACATTCCAAGTAATATTCGGCATGCTAATTACATTGCCGGTTGCCAAATTGCATTATCTCTTATAGTTTCCGAGATATGGACTATCGATAATTTACACCATAGGCTCTGCTTCTAACTTGGGCCCAAATTGTAAAATGGTCTTATCTATTGGCGATTTCGTTCCAATTCACATTCCAAGTGGTATTCGGCATGCTAATTACATTGCCGGTTGCCAAATTGCATTATCTCTTTTAGTTTCCGAGATATGGACTATCGATAATTTACACCTTAGGCTCTGCTTCTAACTTGGGCCCAAATTGTAAAATGGTCTTATCTATTGGCGATTTCGTTCCAATTCACATTCCAAGTAATATTCGGCATGCTAATTACATTGCCGGTTGCCAAATTGAATTATCTCTTATAGTTTCCGAGATATGGACTATCGATAATTTACACCTTAGGCTCTGCTTCTAACTTGGGCCCAAATTGTAAAATGGTCTTATCTATTGGCGATTTCGTTCCAATTCACATTCCAAGTAATATTCGGCATGCTAATTACATTGCCGGTTGCCAAATTGAATTATCTCTTATAGTTTCCGAGATATGGACTATCGATAATTTACACCTTAGGCTCTGCTTCTAACTTGGGCCCAAATTGTAAAATGGTCTTATCTATTGGCGATTTCGTTCCAATTCACATTCCAAGTGGTATTCGGCATGCTAATTACATTGCCGGTTGCCAAATTGCATTATCTCTTATAGTTCCCGAGATATGGACTATGGATAATTTACACCTTAGGCTCTGCTTTTATCTTGGGCACAAATTGTAAAATAGTCTTATCTATTGGCGATTTCATTCCAATTCACATTCCAAGTAATATTCGGCATGCTAATTACATTGCCGGTTGCCAAATTGCATTATCTCTTTTAGTTTCCGAGATATGGACTATCGATAATTTACACCTTAGGCTCTGCTTCTAACTTGGGCCCAAATTGTAAAATGGTCTTATCTATTGGCGATTTCGTTCCAATTCACATTCCAAGTGGTATTCGGCATGCTAATTACATTGCCGGTTGCCAAATTGCATTATCTCTTTTAGTTTCCGAGATATGGACTATCGATAATTTACACCTTAGGCTCTGCTTCTAACTTGGGCCCAAATTGTAAAATGGTCTTATCTATTGGCGATTTCGTTCCAATTCACATTCCAAGTAATATTCGGCATGCTAATTACATTGCCGGTTGCCAAATTGAATTATCTCTTATAGTTTCCGAGATATGGACTATCGATAATTTACACCTTAGGCTCTGCTTCTAACTTGGGCCCAAATTGTAAGATGGTCTTATCTATTGGCGATTTCGTTCCAATTCACATACCAAGTGGTATTCGGCATGCTAATTACATTGCCGGTTGCCAAATTGCATTATCTCTTATAGTTTCCGAGATATGGACTATCGATAATTTACACCTTAGGCTCTGCTTCAAAATTGGGCCCAAATTGTAAAATGGTCTTATCTATTGGCGATTTCGTTCCAATTCACATTCCAAGTAATATTCGGCATGCTAATTACATTGCCGGTTGCCAAATTGCATTATCTCTTATAGTTTCCGAGATATGGACTATCGATAATTTACACCTTAGGATCTGCTTCTAACTTGGGCCCAAATTGTAATATGGTCTTATCTATTGGCGATTTCGTTCCAATTCACATTCCAAGTAATATTCGGCATGCTAATTACATTGCCGGTTGCCAAATTGCATTATCTCTTATAGTTTCCGAGATACGGACTATCGATAATTTACACCTTAGGCTCTGCTTCTAACTTGGGCCCAAATTGTAAAATGGTCTTATCTATTGGCGATTTCGTTCCAATTCACACTCCAAGTAATATTCGGCATGCTAATTACATTGCCGGTTGCGAAATTGCATTATCTCTTATAGTTTCCGAGATATGGACTATCCATAATTTACACCTTAGGCTCTGCTTCTAACTTGGGCCCAAATTGTAAAATGGTCTTATCTATTGGCGATTTCGTTCCAATTCACATTCCAAGTAATATTCGGCATGCTAATTACATTGCCGGTTGCCAAATTGCATTATCTCTTATAGTTTCCGAGATATGGACTATGGATAATTTACACCTTAGGCTCTGCTTCTAACTTGGTCCCAAATTGTAAAATGGTCTTATCTATTGGCGATTTCGTTCCAATTCACATTCCAAGTAATATTCGGCATGCTAATTACATTGCCGGTTGCCAAATTGCATTATCTCTTATAGTTTCCGGGATATGGACTATCGATCATTTACACCTTAGGCTCTGCTTCTAACTTGGGCCCAAATTGTAAAATGGTCTTATCTATTGGCGATTTCGTTCCAATTCACATTCCAAGTAATATTCGACATGCTAATTACATTGCCGGTGGCCAAGTTGCATTATCTCTTATAGTTTCCGAGATATGGACTATCGATAATTTACACCTTAGGCTCTGCTTCTAACTTGGGCCCAAATTGTAAAATGGTCTTATCTATTGGCTATTTCGTTCCAATTCACATTCCAAGTAATATTCGGCATGCTAATTACAATGCCGGTTCCCAAATTGCATTATCTCTTATAGTTTCCGAGATATGGACTATCGATTATTTTTAACCTTAGGCTCTGCTTCTAACTTGGGCCCAAACTGTAAAATGGTCTTATCTATTGGCGATTTCGTTCCAATTCACATTCCAAGTAGTATTCGGCATGCTAATTACATTGCCGGTTGCCAAATTGCATTATCTCTTATAGTTTCCGAGATATGGACTATCGATAATTTACACCTTAGGCTCTGCTTCTAACTTGGGCCCAAATTGTAAAATGGTCTTATCTATTGGCGATTTCGTCCCAATTCACATTCCAAGTAATATTCGGCATGCTAATTACATTGCCAGTTGCCAAATTGCATTATCTCTTATAGTTTCCGAGATATGGACTATGGATAATTTACACCTTAGGCTCTGCTTCTAACTTGGGCCCAAATTGTAAAATGGTCTTATCTATTGGCGATTTCGTTCCAATTCACATTCCAAGTAATATTCGACATGCTAATTACATTGCCGGTGGCCAAGTTGCATTATCTCTTATAGTTTCCGAGATATGGACTATCGATAATTTACACCTTAGGCTCTGCTTCTAACTTGGGCCCAAATTGTAAAATGGTCTTATCTATTGGCGATTTCGTTCCAATTCACATTCCAAGTAATATTCGGCATGCTAATTACAATGCCGGTTCCCAAATTGCATTATCTCTTATAGTTTCCGAGATATGGACTATCGATTATTTTTAACCTTAGGCTCTGCTTCTAACTTGGGCCCAAATTGTAAGATGGTCTTATCTATTGGCGATTTCGTTCCAATTCACATTCCAAGTGGTATTCGGCATGCTAATTACATTGCCGGTTGCCAAATTGCATTATCTCTTATAGTTTCCGAGATACGGACTATCGATAATTTACACCTTAGGCTCTGCTTCTTACTTGGGCCCAAATTGTAAAATGGTCTTATCTATTGGCGATTTCGTTCCAATTCACACTCCAAGTAATATTCGGCATGCTAATTACATTGCCGGTTGCCAAATTGCATTATCTCTTATAGTTTCCGAGATACGGACTATCGATAATTTACACCTTAGGCTCTGCTTCTTACTTGGGCCCAAATTGTAAAATGGTCTTATCTATTGGCGATTTCGTTCCAATTCACACTCCAAGTAATATTCGGCATGCTAATTACATTGCCGGTTGCGAAATTGCATTATCTCTTATAGTTTCCGAGATACGGACTATCGATAATTTACACCTTAGGCTCTGCTTCTTACTTGGGCCCAAATTGTAAAATGGTCTTATCTATTGGCGATTTCGTTCCAATTCACACTCCAAGTAATATTCGGCATGCTAATTACATTGCCGGTTGCGAAATTGCATTATCTCTTATAGTTTCCGAGATATGGACTATCCATAATTTACACCTTAGGCTCTGCTTCTAACTTGGGCCCAAATTGTAAAATGGTCTTATCTATTGGCGATTTCGTTCCAATTCACATTCCAAGTAATATTCGGCATGCTAATTACATTGCCGGTTGCCAAATTGCATTATCTCTTATAGTTTCCGAGACATGGACTATCGATAATTTACACCTTAGGCTCTGCTTCTAACTTGGGCCCAAATTGTAAAATGGTCTTATCTATTGGCGATTTCGTCCCAATTCACATTCCAAGTAATATTCGGCATGCTAATTACATTGCCGGTTGCCAAATTGCATTATCTCTGATAGTTTCCGAGATACGGACTATCGATAATTTACACCTTAGGCTCTGCTTCTTACTTGGGCCCAAATTGTAAAATGGTCTTATCTATTGGCGATTTCGTTCCAATTCACATTCCAAGTAATATTCGGCATGCTAATTACATTGCCGGTTGCCAAATTGCATTATCTCTTATAGTTTCCGAGATACGGACTATCGATAATTTACACCTTAGGCTCTGCTTCTTACTTGGGCCCAAATTGTAAAATGGTCTTATCTATTGGCGATTTCGTTCCAATTCACACTCCAAGTAATATTCGGCATGCTAATTACATTGCCGGTTGCCAAATTGCATTATCTCTTATAGTTTCCGAGATACGGACTATCGATAATTTACACCTTAGGCTCTGCTTCTTACTTGGGCCCAAATTGTAAAATGGTCTTATCTATTGGCGATTTCGTTCCAATTCACACTCCAAGTAATATTCGGCATGCTAATTACATTGCCGGTTGCGAAATTGCATTATCTCTTATAGTTTCCGAGATATGGACTATCCATAATTTACACCTTAGGCTCTGCTTCTAACTTGGGCCCAAATTGTAAAATGGTCTTATCTATTGGCGATTTCGTTCCAATTCACATTCCAAGTAATATTCGGCATGCTAATTACATTGCCGGTTGCCAAATTGCATTATCTCTTATAGTTTCCGAGATACGGACTATCGATAATTTACACCTTAGGCTCTGCTTCTTACTTGGGCCCAAATTGTAAAATGGTCTTATCTATTGGCGATTTCGTTCCAATTCACACTCCAAGTAATATTCGGCATGCTAATTACATTGCCGGTTGCCAAATTGCATTATCTCTTATAGTTTCCGAGATACGGACTATCGATAATTTACACCTTAGGCTCTGCTTCTTACTTGGGCCCAAATTGTAAAATGGTCTTATCTATTGGCGATTTCGTTCCAATTCACACTCCAAGTAATATTCGGCATGCTAATTACATTGCCGGTTGCCAAATTGCATTATCTCTTATAGTTTCCGAGATATGGACTATGGATAATTTACACCTTAGGCTCTGCTTCTAACTTGGTCCCAAATTGTAAAATGGTCTTATCTATTGGCGATTTCGTTCCAATTCACATTCCAAGTAATATTCGGCATGCTAATTACATTGCCGGTTGCCAAATTGCATTATCTCTTATAGTTTCCGAGATACGGACTATCGATAATTTACACCTTAGGCTCTGCTTCTTACTTGGGCCCAAATTGTAAAATGGTCTTATCTATTGGCGATTTCGTTCCAATTCACACTCCAAGTAATATTCGGCATGCTAATTATATTGCCGGTTGCCAAATTGCATTATCTCTTATAGTTTCCGGGATATGGACTATCGATAATTTACACCTTAGGCTCTGCTTCTAACTTGGGCCCAAATTGTAAAATGGTCTTATCTATTGGCGATTTCGTTCCAATTCACATTCCAAGTAATATTCGGCATGCTAATTACATTGCCGGTTGCCAAATTGCATTATCTCTTATAGTTTCCGAGATACGGACTATCGATAATTTACACCTTAGGCTCTGCTTCTTACTTGGGCCCAAATTGTAAAATGGTCTTATCTATTGGCGATTTCGTTCCAATTCACACTCCAAGTAATATTCGGCATGCTAATTACATTGCCGGTTGCGAAATTGCATTATCTCTTATAGTTTCCGAGATATGGACTATCCATAATTTACACCTTAGGCTCTGCTTCTAACTTGGGCCCAAATTGTAAAATGGTCTTATCTATTGGCGATTTCGTTCCAATTCACATTCCAAGTAATATTCGGCATGCTAATTACATTGCCGGTTGCCAAATTGCATTATCTCTTATAGTTTCCGAGATACGGACTATCGATAATTTACACCTTAGGCTCTGCTTCTTACTTGGGCCCAAATTGTAAAATGGTCTTATCTATTGGCGATTTCGTTCCAATTCACACTCCAAGTAATATTCGGCATGCTAATTACATTGCCGGTTGCGAAATTGCATTATCTCTTATAGTTTCCGAGATATGGACTATCCATAATTTACACCTTAGGCTCTGCTTCTAACTTGGGCCCAAATTGTAAAATGGTCTTATCTATTGGCGATTTCGTTCCAATTCACATTCCAAGTAATATTCGGCATGCTAATTACATTGCCGGTTGCCAAATTGCATTATCTCTTATAGTTTCCGAGATATGGACTATGGATAATCTACACCTTAGGCTCTGCTTCTAACTAGGTCCCAAATTGTAAAATGGTCTTATCTATTGGCGATTTCGTTCCAATTCACATTCCAAGTAATATTCGGCATGCTAATTACATTGCCGGTTGCCAAATTGCATTATCTCTTATAGTTTCCGAGAGGTTCGTCCATCGATCGATGGACGAACCTGAGATATGGACTATCGATTATTTTTAACCTTAGGCTCTGCTTCTAACTTGGGCCCAAACTGTAAAATGGTCTTATCTATTGGCGAGTTCGTTCCAATTCACATTCCAAGTACTATTCGGCATGCTAATTACATTGCCGGTTGCCAAATTGCATTATCTCTTATAGTTTCCGAGACATGGACTATCGATAATTTACACCTTAGGCTCTGCTTCTAACTTGGGCCCAAATTGTAAAATGGTCTTATCTATTGGCGATTTCGTCCCAATTCACATTCCAAGTAATATTCGGCATGCTAATTACATTGCCGGTTGCCAAATTGCATTATCTCTTATAGTTTCCGAGACATGGACTATCGATAATTTACACCTTAGGCTCTGCTTCTAACTTGGGCCCAAATTGTAAAATGGTCTTATCTATTGGCGATTTCGTTCCAATTCACATTCCAAGTAATATTCGGCATGCTAATTACATTGCCGGTTGCCAAATTGCATTATCTCTTATAGTTTCCGAGATATGGACTATGGATAATCTACACCTTAGGCTCTGCTTCTAACTAGGTCCCAAATTGTAAAATGGTCTTATCTATTGGCGATTTCGTTCCAATTCACATTCCAAGTAATATTCGGCATGCTAATTACATTGCCGGTTGCCAAATTGCATTATCTCTTATAGTTTCCGAGATATGGACTATCGATTATTTTTAACCTTAGGCTCTGCTTCTAACTTGGGCCCAAACTGTAAAATGGTCTTATCTATTGGCGAGTTCGTTCCAATTCACATTCCAAGTACTATTCGGCATGCTAATTACATTGCCGGTTGCCAAATTGCATTATCTCTTATAGTTTCCGAGACATGGACTATCGATAATTTACACCTTAGGCTCTGCTTCTAACTTGGGCCCAAATTGTAAAATGGTCTTATCTATTGGCGATTTCGTCCCAATTCACATTCCAAGTAATATTCGGCATGCTAATTACATTGCCGGTTGCCAAATTGCATTATCTCTGATAGTTTCCGAGATATGGACTATCGATAATTTACACCTTAGGCTCTGCTTTTAACTTGGGCCCAAATTGTAAAATGGTCTTATCTATTGGCGATTTCATTCCAATTCACATTCCAAGTAATATTCGGCATGCTAATTACATTCCCGGTTGCCAAATTGCATTATCTCTTATAGTTTCCGAGATATGGACTATCGATAATTTACACCTTAGGCTCTGCTTCTAACTTGGGCCCAAATTGTAAAATGGTCTTATCTATTGGCGATTTCGTTCCAATTCACATTCCAAGTAATATTCGGCATGCTAATTACATTGCCGGTTGCCAAATTGCATTATCTCTGATAGTTTCCGAGATATGGACTATCGATAATTTACACCTTAGGCTCTGCTTTTAACTTGGGCCCAAATTGTAAAATGGTCTTATCTATTGGCGATTTCATTCCAATTCACATTCCAAGTAATATTCGGCATGCTAATTACATTCCCGGTTGCCAAATTGCATTATCTCTTATAGTTTCCGAGATATGGACTATCGATAATTTACACCTTAGGCTCTGCTTCTAACTTGGGCCCAAATTGTAAAATGGTCTTATCTATTGGCGATTTCGTTCCAATTCACATTCCAAGTAATATTCGGCATGCTAATTACATTGCCGGTTGCCAAATTGCATTATCTCTTATAGTTTCCGAGATATGGACTATCGGTAATTTACACCTTAGGCTCTGCTTCTAACTTGGGCCCAAATTGTAAAATGGTCTTATCTATTGGCGATTTCGTTCCAATTCACATTCCAAGTAATATTCGGCATGCTAATTACATTGCCGGTTGCCAAATTGCATTATCTCTTATAGTTTCCGAGATATGGACTATCGGTAATTTACACCTTAGGCTCTGCTTCTAACTTGGGCCCAAATTGTAAAATCGTCTTATCTATTGGCGATTTCGTTCCAATTCACATTCCAAGTAATATTCGGCATGCTAATTACATTGCCGGTTGCCAAATTGCATTATCTCTTATAGTTTCCGAGATATGGACTATCGATAATTTACACCTTAGGCTCTGCTTCTAACTTGGGCCCAAATTGTAAAATGGTTTTATCTATTGGCGATTTCGTTCCAATTCACATTCCAAGTAATATTCGGCATGCTAATTACATTGCCGGTTGCCAAATTGAATTATCTCTTATAGTTTCCGAGATATGGACTATCGATAATTTACACCTTAGGCTCTGCTTCTAACTTGGGCCCAAATTGTAAAATGGTCTTATCTATTGGCGATTTCGTTCCAATTCACATTCCAAGTGGTATTCGGCATGCTAATTACATTGCCGGTTGCCAAATTGCATTATCTCTTATAGTTTCCGAGATATTGACTATCGATAATTTACACCTTAGGCTCTGCTTCTAACTTGGGCCCAAATTGTAAAATGGTCTTATCTATTGGCGATTTCGTTCCAATTCACATTCCAAGTAATATTCGGCATGCTAATTACATTGCCGGTTGCCAAATTGCATTATCTCTTATAGTTTCCGAGATATGGACTATCGGTAATTTACACCTTAGGCTCTGCTTCTAACTTGGGCCCAAATTGTAAAATCGTCTTATCTATTGGCGATTTCGTTCCAATTCACATTCCAAGTAATATTCGGCATGCTAATTACATTGCCGGTTGCCAAATTGCATTATCTCTTATAGTTTCCGAGATATGGACTATCGATAATTTACACCTTAGGCTCTGCTTCTAACTTGGGCCCAAATTGTAAAATGGTTTTATCTATTGGCGATTTCGTTCCAATTCACATTCCAAGTAATATTCGGCATGCTAATTACATTGCCGGTTGCCAAATTGAATTATCTCTTATAGTTTCCGAGATATGGACTATCGATAATTTACACCTTAGGCTCTGCTTCTAACTTGGGCCCAAATTGTAAAATGGTCTTATCTATTGGCGATTTCGTTCCAATTCACATTCCAAGTGGTATTCGGCATGCTAATTACATTGCCGGTTGCCAAATTGCATTATCTCTTATAGTTTCCGAGATATTGACTATCGATAATTTACACCTTAGGCTCTGCTTCTAACTTGGGCCCAAATTGTAAAATGGTCTTATCTATTGGCGATTTCGTTCCAATTCACATTCCAAGTAATATTCGGCATACTAATTACATTGCCGGTTGCCAAATTGCATTATCTCTTATAGTTTCCGAGATATGGACTATCGATAATTTACACCATAGGCTCTGCTTCTAACTTGGGCCCAAATTGTAAAATGGTCTTATCTATTGGCGATTTCGTTCCAATTCACATTCCAAGTGGTATTCGGCATGCTAATTACATTGCCGGTTGCCAAATTGCATTATCTCTTTTAGTTTCCGAGATATGGACTATCGATAATTTACACCTTAGGCTCTGCTTCTAACTTGGGCCCAAATTGTAAAATGGTCTTATCTATTGGCGATTTCGTTCCAATTCACATTCCAAGTAATATTCGGCATGCTAATTACATTGCCGGTTGCCAAATTGAATTATCTCTTATAGTTTCCGAGATATGGACTATCGATAATTTACACCTTAGGCTCTGCTTCTAACTTGGGCCCAAATTGTAAGATGGTCTTATCTATTGGCGATTTCGTTCCAATTCACATTCCAAGTGGTATTCGGCATGCTAATTACATTGCCGGTTGCCAAATTGCATTATCTCTTATAGTTTCCGAGATATGGACTATCGATAATTTACACCTTAGGCTCTGCTTCTAACTTGGGCCCAAATTGTAAAATGGTCTTATCTATTGGCGATTTCGTTCCAATTCACATTCCAAGTAATATTCGGCATGCTAATTACATTGCCGGTTGCCAAATTGCATTATCTCTTATAGTTTCCGAGATATGGACTATCGATAATTTACACCTTAGGCTCTGCTTCTAACTTGGGCCCAAATTGTAAAATGGTCTTATCTATTGGCGATTTCGTCCCAATTCACATTCCAAGTAGTATTCGGCATGCTAATTACATTGCCGGTTGCGAAACTGCATTATCTCTTATAGTTTCCGAGATATGGACTATCGATAATTTACACCTTAGGCTCTGCTTCTAACTTGGGCCCAAATTGTAAAATGGTCTTATCTATTGGCGATTTCGTTCCAATTCACATTCCAAGTAATATTCGGCATGCTAATTACATTGCCGGTTGCCAAATTGCATTATCTCTTTTAGTTTCCGAGATATGGACTATCGATAATTTACACCTTAGGCTCTGCTTCTAACTTGGGCCCAAATTGTAAAATGGTCTTATCTATTGGCGATTTCGTTCCAATTCACATTCCAAGTAATACTCGGCATGCTAATTACATTTCCGGTTGCCAAATTGAATTATCTCTTATAGTTTCCGAGATATGGACTATCGATAATTTACACCTTAGGCTCTGCTTCTAACTTGGGCCCAAATTGTAAAATGGTCTTATCTATTGGCGATTTCGTTCCAATTCACATTCCAAGTGGTATTCGGCATGCTAATTCCATTGCCGGTTGCCAAATTGCATTATCTCTTATAGTTTCCGAGATATGGACTATCGATAATTTACACCTTAGGCTCTGCTTCTAACTTGGGCCGAAATTGTAAAATGGTCTTACCTATTGGCGATTTCGTTCCAATTCACATTCCAAGTAATATTCGGCATGCTAATTACATTGCCGGTTGCCAAATTGCATTATATCTTATAGTTTCCGAGATATGGACTATCGATAATTTACACCTTAGGCTCTGCTTCTAACTTGGGCCCAAATTGTAAAATGGTCTTATCTATTGGCGATTTCGTTCCAATTCACATTCCAAGTAATATTCGGCATGCTAATTACATTGCCGGTTGCCAAATTGCATTATCTCTTATAGTTTCCGAGATATGGACTATCGATAATTTACACCTTAGGCTCTGCTTCTAACTTGGGCCCAAATTGTAATATGGTCTTATCTATTGGCGATTTCGTTCCAATTCACTTTCCAAGTAATATTCGGCATGCTAATTACATTGCCGGTTGCCAAATTGCATTATCTCTTATAGTTTCCGAGATATGGACTATCGACAATTTACACCTTAGGCTCTGCTTCTAACTTGGGCCCAAATTGTAAAATGGTCTTATTATTGGCGATTTCGTTCCAATTCACAATCCAAGTAATATTCGGCATGCTAATTACATTGCCGGTTGCCAAATTGCATTATCTCTTATAGTTTCCGAGATATGGACTATCGATAATTTACACCTTAGGCTCTGCTTCTAACTTGGGCCCAAGTTGTAAAATGGTCTTATCTATTGGCGATTTCGTTCCAATTCACATTCCAAGTAATATTCGGCATGCTAATTACATTGCCGGTTGCCAAATTGCATTATCTCTTATAGTTTCCGAGATATGGACTATCGATAATTTACACCTTAGGCTCTGCTTCTAACTTGGGCCCAAATTGTAAAATGGTCTTATCTATTGGGGATTTCGTTCCAATTCACATTCCAAGTAATATTCGGCATGCTAATTACATTGCCGGTTGCCAAATTGCATTATCTCTTATAGTTTCCGAGATACGGACTATCGATAATTTACACCTTAGGCTCTGCTTCTAACTTGGGCCCAAATTGTAAAATGGTCTTATCTATTGGCGATTTCGTTCCAATTCACACTCCAAGTAATATTCGGCATGTTAATTACATTGCCGGTTGCGAAATTGCATTATCTCTTATAGTTTCCGAGATATGGACTATCAATAATTTACACCTTAGGCTCTGCTTCTAACTTGGGCCCAAATTGTAAAATGGTCTTATCTATTGGCGATTTCGTTCCAATTCACATTCCAAGTAATATTCGGCATGCTAATTACATTGCCGGTTGCCAAATTGCATTATCTCTTATAGTTTCCGAGATATGGACTATCGATAATTTACACCTTAGGCTCTGCTTCTAACTTGGGCCCAAATTGTAAAATGGTCTTATCTATTGGCGATTTCGTTCCAATTCACATTCCAAGTAATATTCGGCATGCTAATTACATTGCCGGTTGCCAAATTGAATTATCTCTTATAGTTTCCGAGATATGGACTATCGATAATTTACACCTTAGGCTCTGCTTCTAACTTGGGCCCAAATTGTAAGATGGTCTTATCTATTGGCGATTTCGTTCCAATTCACATTCCAAGTGGTATTCGGCATGCTAATTACATTGCCGGTTGCCAAATTGCATTATCTCTTATAGTTTCCGAGATATGGACTATCGATAATTTACACCTTAGGCTCTGCTTCTAACTTGGGCCCAAATTGTAAAATGGTCTTATCTATTGGCGATTTCGTTCCAATTCACATTCCAAGTAATATTCGGCATGCTAATTACATTGCCGGTTGCCAAATTGCATTATCTCTTATAGTTTCCGAGATATGGACTATCGATAATTTACACCTTAGGCTCTGCTTCTAACTTGGGCCCAAATTGTAAAATGGTCTTATCTATTGGCGATTTCGTCCCAATTCACATTCCAAGTAGTATTCGGCATGCTAATTACATTGCCGGTTGCGAAACTGCATTATCTCTTATAGTTTCCGAGATATGGACTATCGATAATTTACACCTTAGGCTCTGCTTCTAACTTGGGCCCAAATTGTAAAATGGTCTTATCTATTGGCGATTTCGTTCCAATTCACATTCCAAGTAATATTCGGCATGCTAATTACATTGCCGGTTGCCAAATTGCATTATCTCTTTTAGTTTCCGAGATATGGACTATCGATAATTTACACCTTAGGCTCTGCTTCTAACTTGGGCCCAAATTGTAAAATGGTCTTATCTATTGGCGATTTCGTTCCAATTCACATTCCAAGTAATACTCGGCATGCTAATTACATTTCCGGTTGCCAAATTGAATTATCTCTTATAGTTTCCGAGATATGGACTATCGATAATTTACACCTTAGGCTCTGCTTCTAACTTGGGCCCAAATTGTAAAATGGTCTTATCTATTGGCGATTTCGTTCCAATTCACATTCCAAGTGGTATTCGGCATGCTAATTACATTGCCGGTTGCCAAATTGCATTATCTCTTATAGTTTCCGAGATATTGACTATCGATAATTTACACCTTAGGCTCTGCTTCTAACTTGGGCCCAAATTGTAAAATGGTCTTATCTATTGGCGATTTCGTTCCAATTCACATTCCAAGTAATATTCGGCATGCTAATTACATTGCCGGTTGCCAAATTGCATTATCTCTTATAGTTTCCGAGATATGGACTATCGATAATTTACACCTTAGGCTCTGCTTCTAACTTGGGCCCAAATTGTAAAATGGTCTTATCTATTGGCGATTTCGTTCCAATTCACATTCCAAGTAATATTCCGCATGCTAATTACATTGCCGGTTGCCAAATTGAATTATCTCTTATAGTTTCCGAGATATGGACTATCGATAATTTACACCTTAGGCTCTGCTTCTAACTTGGGCCCAAATTGTAAGATGGTCTTATCTGTTGGCGATTTCGTTCCAATTCACATACCAAGTGGTATTCGGCATGCTAATTACATTGCCGGTTGCCAAATTGCATTATCTCTTATAGTTTCCGAGATATGGACTATCGATAATTTACACCTTAGGCTCTGCTTTTAACTTGGGCCCAAATTGTAAAATGGTCTTATCTATTGGCGATTTCGTTCCAATTCAAATTCCAAGTAATATTCGGCATGCTAATTACATTGCCGGTTGCCAAATTGCATTATCTCTTATAGTTTCCGAGATATGGACTATCGATAATTTACACCTTAGGCTCTGCTTCTAACTTGGGCCCAAATTGTAATATGGTCTTATCTATTGGCGATTTCGTTCCAATTCACATTCCAAGTAATATTCGGCATGCTAATTACATTGCCGGTTGCCAAATTGCATTATCTCTTATAGTTTCCGAGATACGGACTATCGATAATTTACACCTTAGGCTCTGCTTCTAACTTGGGCCCAAATTGTAAAATGGTCTTTTCTATTGGCGATTTCGTTCCAATTCACATTCCAAGTGGTATTCGGCATGCTAATTACATTGCCGGTTGCCAAATTGCATTATCTCTTATAGTTTCCGAGATATTGACTATCGATAATTTACACCTTAGGCTCTGCTTCTAACTTGGGCCCAAATTGTAAAATGGTCTTATCTATTGGCGATTTCGTTCCAATTCACATTCCAAGTAATATTCGGCATGCTAATTACATTGCCGGTTGCCAAATTGCATTATCTCTTATAGTTTCCGAGATATGGACTATCGATAATTTACACCTTAGGCTCTGCTTCTAACTTGGGCCCAAATTGTAAAATGGTCTTATCTATTGGCGATTTCGTTCCAATTCACATTCCAAGTGGTATTCGGCATGCTAATTACATTGCCGGTTGCCAAATTGCATTATCTCTTTTAGTTTCCGAGATATGGACTATCGATAATTTACACCTTAGGCTCTGCTTCTAACTTGGGCCCAAATTGTAAAATGGTCTTATCTATTGGCGATTTCGTTCCAATTCACATTCCAAGTAATATTCGGCATGCTAATTACATTGCCGGTTGCCAAATTGAATTATCTCTTATAGTTTCCGAGATATGGACTATCGATAATTTACACCTTAGGCTCTGCTTCTAACTTGGGCCCAAATTGTAAGATGGTCTTATCTATTGGCGATTTCGTTCCAATTCACATACCAAGTGGTATTCGGCATGCTAATTACATTGCCGGTTGCCAAATTGCATTATCTCTTATAGTTTCCGAGATATGGACTATCGATAATTTACACCTTAGGCTCTGCTTCTAACTTGGGCCCAAATTGTAAAATGGTCTTATCTATTGGCGATTTCGTTCCAATTCACATTCCAAGTAATATTCGGCATGCTAATTACATTGCCGGTTGCCAAATTGCATTATCTCTTATAGTTTCCGAGATATGGACTATCCATAATTTACACCTTAGGCTCTGCTTCTAACTTGGGCCCAAATTGTAAAATGGTCTTATCTATTGGCGATTTCGTTCCAATTCACATTCCAAGTAATATTCGGCATGCTAATTACATTGCCGGTTGCCAAATTGCATTATCTCTTATAGTTTCCGAGATATGGACTATGGATAATTTACACCTTAGGCTCTGCTTCTAACTTGGTCCCAAATTGTAAAATGGTCTTATCTATTGGCGATTTCGTTCCAATTCACATTCCAAGTAATATTCGGCATGCTAATTACATTGCCGGTTGCCAAATTGCATTATCTCTTATAGTTTCCGGGATATGGACTATCGATAATTTACACCTTAAGCTCTGCTTCTAACTTGGGCCCAAATTGTAAAATGGTCTTATCTATTGGCGATTTCGTTCCAATTCACATTCCAAGTAATATTCGACATGCTAATTACATTGCCGGTGGCCAAGTTGCATTATCTCTTATAGTTTCCGAGATATGGACTATCGATAATTTACACCTTAGGCTCTGCTTCTAACTTGGGCCCAAATTGTAAAATGGTCTTATCTATTGGCTATTTCGTTCCAATTCACATTCCAAGTAATATTCGGCATGCTAATTACAATGCCGGTTCCCAAATTGCATTATCTCTTATAGTTTCCGAGATATGGACTATCGATTATTTTTAACCTTAGGCTCTGCTTCTAACTTGGGCCCAAACTGTAAAATGGTCTTATCTATTGGCGATTTCGTTCCAATTCACATTCCAAGTAGTATTCGGCATGCTAATTACATTGCCGGTTGCCAAATTGCATTATCTCTTATAGTTTCCGAGATATGGACTATCGATAATTTACACCTTAGGCTCTGCTTCTAACTTGGGCCCAAATTGTAAAATGGTCTTATCTATTGGCGATTTCGTTCCAATTCACATTCCAAGTAATATTCAACATGCTAATTACATTGCCGGTGGCCAAGTTGCATTATCTCTTATAGTTTCCGAGATATGGACTATCGATAATTTACACCTTAGGCTCTGCTTCTAACTTGGGCCCAAATTGTAAAATGGTCTTATCTATTGGCGATTTCGTTCCAATTCACATTCCAAGTAATATTCGGCATGCTAATTACAATGCCGGTTCCCAAATTGCATTATCTCTTATAGTTTCCGAGATATGGACTATCGATTATTTTTAACCTTAGGCTCTGCTTCTAACTTGGGCCCAAATTGTAAGATGGTCTTATCTATTGGCGATTTCGTTCCAATTCACATTCCAAGTGGTATTCGGCATGCTAATTACATTGCCGGTTGCCAAATTGCATTATCTCTTATAGTTTCCGAGATATGGACTATCGATAATTTACACCTTAGGCTCTGCTTCTAACTTGGGCCCAAATTGTAAAATGGTCTTATCTAATGGCGATTTCGTTCCAATTCACATTCCAAGTAATATTCGGCATGCTAATTACATTGCCGGTTGCCAAATTGCATTATCTCTTATAGTTTCCGAGATATGGACTATCGATAATTTACACCTTAGGCTCTGCTTCTAACTTGGGCCCAAATTGTAAAATGGTCTTATCTATTGGCGATTTCGTCCCAATTCACATTCCAAGTAGTATTCGGCATGCTAATTACATTGCCGGTTGCGAAACTGCATTATCTCTTATAGTTTCCGAGATATGGACTATCGATAATTTACACCTTAGGCTCTGCTTTTAACTTGGGCCCAAATTGTAAAATGGTCTTATCTATTGGCGATTTCGTTCCAATTCACATTCCAAGTAATATTCGGCATGCTAATTACATTTCCGGTTGCCAAATTGAATTATCTCTTATAGTTTCCGAGATATGGACTATCGATAATTTACACCTTAGGCTCTGCTTCTAACTTGGGCCCAAATTGTAAAATGGTCTTATCTATTGGCGATTTCGTTCCAATTCACATTCCAAGTAATATTCGGCATGCTAATTACATTGCCGGTTGCCAAATTGCATTATCTCTTATAGTTTCCGAGATACGGACTATCGATAATTTACACCTTAGGCTCTGCTTCTAACTTGGGCCCAAATTGTAAAATGGTCTTATCTATTGGCGATTTCGTTCCAATTCACACTCCAAGTAATATTCGGCATGCTAATTACATTTCCGGTTGCGAAATTGCATTATCTCTTATAGTTTCCGAGATATGGACTATCCATAATTTACACCTTAGGCTCTGCTTCTAACTTGGGCCCAAATTGTAAAATGGTCTTATCTATTGGCGATTTCGTTCCAATTCACATTCCAAGTAATATTCGGCATGCTAATTACATTGCCGGTTGCCAAATTGCATTATCTCTTATAGTTTCCGAGATATGGACTATGGATAATTTACACCTTAGGCTCTGCTTCTAACTTGGTCCCAAATTGTAAAATGGTCTTATCTATTGGCGATTTCGTTCCAATTCACATTCCAAGTAATATTCGGCATGCTAATTACATTGCCGGTTGCCAAATTGCATTATCTCTTATAGTTTCCGGGATATGGACTATCGATAATTTACACCTTAGGCTCTGCTTCTAACTTGGGCCCAAATTGTAAAATGGCCTTATCTATTGGCGATTTCGTTCCAATTCACATTCCAAGTAATATTCGACATGCTAATTACATTGCCGGTGGCCAAGTTGCATTATCTCTTATAGTTTCCGAGATATGGACTATCGATAATTTACACCTTAGGCTCTGCTTCTAACTTGGGCCCAAATTGTAAAATGGTCTTATCTATTGGCGATTTCGTTCCAATTCACATTCCAAGTAATATTCGGCATGCTAATTACATTGCCGGTTGCCAAATTGCATTATCTCTTATAGTTTCCGAGATATGGACTATGGATAATTTACACCTTAGGCTCTGCTTCTAACTTGGTCCCAAATTGTAAAATGGTCTTATCTATTGGCGATTTCGTTCCAATTCACATTCCAAGTAATATTCGGCATGCTAATTACATTGCCGGTTGCCAAATTGCATTATCTCTTATAGTTTCCGAGATATGGACTATCGATTATTTTTAACCTTAGGCTCTGCTTCTAACTTGGGCCCAAACTGTAAAATGGTCTTATCTATTGGCGATTTCGTTCCAATTCACATTCCAAGTAGTATTCGGCATGCTAATTACATTGCCGGTTGCCAAATTGCATTATCTCTTATAGTTTCCGAGACATGGACTATCGATAATTTACACCTTAGGCTCTGCTTCTAACTTGGGCCCAAATTGTAAAATGGTCTTATCTATTGGCGATTTCGTCCCAATTCACATTCCAAGTAATATTCGGCATGCTAATTACATTGCCGGTTGCCAAATTGCATTATCTCTGATAGTTTCCGAGATATGGACTATCGATAATTTACACCTTAGGCTCTGCTTCTAACTTGGGCCCAAATTGTAAAATGGTCTTATCTATTGGCGATTTCATTCCAATTCACATTCCAAGTAATATTCGGCATGCTAATTACATTGCCGGTTGCCCAATTGCATTATCTCTTATAGTTTCCGAGATATGGACTATCGGTAATTTACACCTTAGGCTCTGCTTCTAACTTGGGCCCAAATTGTAAAATGGTCTTATCTATTGGCGATTTCGTTCCAATTCACATTCCAAGTAATATTCGGCATGCTAATTACATTGCCGGTTGCCAAATTGCATTATCTCTTATAGTTTCCGAGATATGGACTATCGGTAATTTACACCTTAGGCTCTGCTTCTAACTTGGGCCCAAATTGTAAAATCGTCTTATCTATTGGCGATTTCGTTCCAATTCACATTCCAAGTAATATTCGGCATGCTAATTACATTGCCGGTTGCCAAATTGCATTATCTCTTATAGTTTCCGAGATATGGACTATCGATAATTTACACCTTAAGCTCTGCTTCTAACTTGGGCCCAAATTGTAAAATGGTTTTATCTATTGGCGATTTCGTTCCAATTCACATTCCAAGTAATATTCGGCATGCTAATTACATTGCCGGTTGCCAAATTGAATTATCTCTTATAGTTTCCGAGATATGGACTATCGATAATTTACACCTTAGGCTCTGCTTCTAACTTGGGCCCAAATTGTAAAATGGTCTTATCTATTGGCGATTTCGTTCCAATTCACATTCCAAGTGGTATTCGGCATGCTAATTACATTGCCGGTTGCCAAATTGCATTATCTCTTATAGTTTCCGAGATATTGACTATCGATAATTTACACCTTAGGCTCTGCTTCTAACTTGGGCCCAAATTGTAAAATGGTCTTATCTATTGGCGATTTCGTTCCAATTCACATTCCAAGTAATATTCGGCATGCTAATTACACTGCCGGTTGCCAAATTGCATTATCTCTTATAGTTTCCGAGATATGGACTATCGATAATTTACACCATAGGCTCTGCTTCTAACTTGGGCCCAAATTGTAAAATGGTCTTATCTATTGGCGATTTCGTTCCAATTCACATTCCAAGTGGTATTCGGCATGCTAATTACATTGCCGGTTGCCAAATTGCATTATCTCCTTTAGTTTCCGAGATATGGACTATCGATAATTTACACCTTAGGCTCTGCTTCTAACTTGGGCCCAAATTGTAAAATGGTCTTATCTATTGGCGATTTCGTTCCAATTCACATTCCAAGTAATATTCGGCATGCTAATTACATTGCCGGTTGCCAAATTGAATTATCTCTTATAGTTTCCGAGATATGGACTATCGATAATTTACACCTTAGGCTCTGCTTCTAACTTGGGCCCAAATTGTAAGATGGTCTTATCTATTGGCGATTTCGTTCCAATTCACATTCCAAGTGGTATTCGGCATGCTAATTACATTGCCGGTTGCCAAATTGCATTATCTCTTATAGTTTCCGAGATATGGACTATCGATAATTTACACCTTAGGCTCTGCTTCTAACTTGGGCCCAAATTGTAAAATGGTCTTATCTATTGGCGATTTCGTTCCAATTCATATTCCAAGTAATATTCGGCATGCTAATTACATTGCCGGTTGCCAAATTGCATTATCTCTTATAGTTTCCGAGATATGGACTATCGATAATTTACACCTTAGGCTCTGCTTCTAACTTGGGCCCAAATTGTAAAATGGTCTTATCTATTGGCGACTTCGTCCCAATTCACATTCCAAGTAGTATTCGGCATGCTAATTACATTGCCGGTTGCGAAACTGCATTATCTCTTATAGTTTCCGAGATATGGACTATCGATAATTTACACCTTAGGCTCTGCTTCTAACTTGGGCCCAAATTGTAAAATGGTCTTATCTATTGGCGATTTCGTTCCAATTCACATTCCAAGTAATATTCGGCATGCTAATTACATTGCCGGTTGCCAAATTGCATTATCTCTTATAGTTTCCGAGATATGGATTATCGATAATTTACACCTTAGGCTCTGCTTCTAACTTGGGCCCAAATTGTAAAATGGTCTTATCTATTGGCGATTTCGTTCCAATTCACATTCCAAGTAATATTCGGCATGCTAATTACATTTCCGGTTGCCAAATTGAATTATCTCTTATAGTTTCCGAGATATGGACTATCGATAATTTACACCTTAGGCTCTGCTTCTAACTTGGGCCCAAATTGTAAGATGGTCTTATCTATTGGCGATTTCGTTCCAATTCACATTCCAAGTGGTATTCGGCATGCTAATTCCATTGCCGGTTGCCAAATTGCATTATCTCTTATAGTTTCCGAGATATGGACTATCGATAATTTACACCTTAGGCTCTGCTTCTAACTTGGGCCGAAATTGTAAAATGGTCTTACCTATTGGCGATTTCGTTCCAATTCACATTCCAAGTAATATTCGGCATGCTAATTACATTGCCGGTTGCGAAACTGCATTATCTCTTATAGTTTCCGAGATATGGACTATCGATAATTTACACCTTAGGCTCTGCTTCTAACTTGGGCCCAAATTGTAAAATGGTCTTATCTATTGGCGATTTCGTTCCAATTCACATTCCAAGTAATATTCGGCATGCTAATTACATTGCCGGTTGCCAAATTGCATTATCTCTTTTAGTTTCCGAGATATGGACTATCGATAATTTACACCTTAGGCTCTGCTTCTAACTTGGGCCCAAATTGTAAAATGGTCTTATCTATTGGCGATTTCGTTCCAATTCACATTCCAAGTAATACTCGGCATGCTAATTACATTTCCGGTTGCCAAATTGAATTATCTCTTATAGTTTCCGAGATATGGACTATCGATAATTTACACCTTAGGCTCTGCTTCTAACTTGGGCCCAAATTGTAAAATGGTCTTATCTGTTGGCGATTTCGTTACAATTCACATTCCAAGTGGTATTCGGCATGCTAATACATTGCCGGTTGCCAAATTGCATTATCTCTTATAGTTTCCGAGATATGGACTATCGATAATTTACACCTTAGGCTCTGCTTCTAACTTGGGCCGAAATTGTAAAATGGTCTTACCTATTGGCGATTTCGTTCCAATTCACATTCCAAGTAATATTCGGCATGCTAATTACATTGCCGGTTGCCAAATTGCATTATCTCTTATAGTTTCCGAGATATGGACTATCGATAATTTACACCTTAGGCTCTGCTTCTAACTTGGGCCCAAATTGTAAAATGGTCTTATCTATTGGCGATTTCGTCCCAATTCACATTCCAAGTAGTATTCGGCATGCTAATTACATTGCCGGTTGCGAAACTGCATTATCTCTTATAGTTTCCGAGATATGGACTATCGATAATTTACACCTTAGGCTCTGCTTTTAACTTGGGCCCAAATTGTAAAATGGTCTTATCTATTGGCGATTTCGTTCCAATTCACATTCCAAGTAATATTCGGCATGCTAATTACATTGCCGGTTGCCAAATTGCATTATCTCTTTTAGTTTCCGAGATATGGACTATCGATAATTTACACCTTAGGCTCTGCTTCTAACTTGGGCCCAAATTGTAAAATGGTCTTATCTATTGGCGATTTCGTTCCAATTCACATTCCAAGTAATATTCGGCATGCTAATTACATTGCCGGTTGCCAAATTGCATTATCTCTTATAGTTTCCGAGATATGGACTATCGATAATTTACACCTTAGGCTCTGCTTCTAACTTGGGCCCAAATTGTAAAATGGTCTTATCTATTGGCGATTTCGTTCCAATTCACATTCCAAGTAATATTCGGCATGCTAATTACATTGCCGGTTGCCAAATTGCATTATCTCTTATAGTTTCCGAGATATGGACTATCGATAATTTACACCTTAGGCTCTGCTTCTAACTTGGGCCCAAATTGTAATATGGTCTTATCTATTGGCGATTTCGTTCCAATTCACATTCCAAGTAATATTCGGCATGCTAATTACATTGCCGGTTGCCAAATTGCATTATCTCTTATAGTTTCCGAGATACGGACTATCGATAATTTACACCTTAGGCTCTGCTTCTAACTTGGGCCCAAATTGTAAAATGGTCTTATCTATTGGCGATTTCGTTCCAATTCACACTCCAAGTAATATTCGGCATGCTAATTACATTGCCGGTTGCGAAATTGCATTATCTCTTATAGTTTCCGAGATATGGACTATCCATAATTTACACCTTAGGCTCTGCTTCTAACTTGGGCCCAAATTGTAAAATGGTCTTATCTATTGGCGATTTCGTTCCAATTCACATTCCAAGTAATATTCGGCATGCTAATTACATTGCCGGTTGCCAAATTGCATTATCTCTTATAGTTTCCGAGATATGGACTATGGATAATTTACACCTTAGGCTCTGCTTCTAACTTGGTCCCAAATTGTAAAATGGTCTTATCTATTGGCGATTTCGTTCCAATTCACATTCCAAGTAATATTCGGCATGCTAATTACATTGCCGGTTGCCAAATTGCATTATCTCTTATAGTTTCCGGGATATGGACTATCGATAATTTACACCTTAGGCTCTGCTTCTAACTTGGGCCCAAATTGTAAAATGGCCTTATCTATTGGCGATTTCGTTCCAATTCACATTCCAAGTAATATTCGACATGCTAATTACATTGCCGGTGACCAAGTTGCATTATCTCTTATAGTTTCCGAGATATGGACTATCGATAATTTACACCTTAGGCTCTGCTTCTAACTTGGGCCCAAATTGTAAAATGGCCTTATCTATTGGCGATTTCGTTCCAATTCACATTCCAAGTAATATTCGGCATGCTAATTACATTGCCGGTTGCCAAATTGCATTATCTCTTATAGTTTCCGAGATATGGACTATGGATAATTTACACCTTAGGCTCTGCTTCTAACTTGGTCCCAAATTGTAAAATGGTCTTATCTATTGGCGATTTCGTTCCAATTCACATTCCAAGTAATATTCGGCATGCTAATTACATTGCCGGTTGCCAAATTGCATTATCTCTTATAGTTTCCGAGATATGAACTATCGATTATTTTTAACCTTAGGCTCTGCTTCTAACTTGGGCCCAAACTGTAAAATGGTCTTATCTATTGGCGATTTCGTTCCAATTCACATTCCAAGTAGTATTCGGCATGCTAATTACATTGCCGGTTGCCAAATTGCATTATCTCTTATAGTTTCCGAGACATGGACTATCGATAATTTACACCTTAGGCTCTGCTTCTAACTTGGGCCCAAATTGTAAAATGGTCTTATCTATTGGCGATTTCGTCCCAATTCACATTCCAAGTAATATTCGGCATGCTAATTACATTGCCGGTTGCCAAATTGCATTATCTCTGATAGTTTCCGAGATATGGACTATCGATAATTTACACCTTAGGCTCTGCTTCTAACTTGGGCCCAAATTGTAAAATGGTCTTATCTATTGGCGATTTCATTCCAATTCACATTCCAAGTAATATTCGGCATGCTAATTACATTGCCGGTTGCCAAATTGCATTATCTCTTATAGTTTCCGAGATATGGACTATCGATAATTTACACCTTAGGCTCTGCTTCTAACTTGGGCCCAAATTGTAAAATGGTCTTATCTATTGGCGATTTCGTTCCAATTCACATTCCAAGTAATATTCGGCATGCTAATTACATTGCCGGTTGCCAAATTGGATTATCTCTTATAGTTTCCGAGATATGGACTATCGGTAATTTACACCTTAGGCTCTGCTTCTAACTTGGGCCCAAATTGTAAAATCGTCTTATCTATTGGCGATTTCGTTCCAATTCACATTCCAAGTAATATTCGGCATGCTAATTACATTGCCGGTTGCCAAATTGCATTATCTCTTATAGTTTCCGAGATATGGACTATCGATAATTTACACCTTAGGCTCTGCTTCTAACTTGGGCCCAAATTGTAAAATGGTTTTATCTATTGGCGATTTCGTTCCAATTCACATTCCAAGTAATATTCGGCATGCTAATTACATTGCCGGTTGCCAAATTGAATTATCTCTTATAGTTTCCGAGATATGGACTATCGATAATTTACACCTTAGGCTCTGCTTCTAACTTGGGCCCAAATTGTAAAATGGTCTTATCTATTGGCGATTTCGTTCCAATTCACATTCCAAGTGGTATTCGGCATGCTAATTACATTGCCGGTTGCCAAATTGCATTATCTCTTATAGTTTCCGAGATATTGACTATCGATAATTTACACCTTAGGCTCTGCTTCTAACTTGGGCCCAAATTGTAAAATGGTCTTATCTATTGGCGATTTCGTTCCAATTCACATTCCAAGTAATATTCGGCATGCTAATTACATTGCCGGTTGCCAAATTGCATTATCTCTTATAGTTTCCGAGATATGGACTATCGATAATTTACACCATAGGCTCTGCTTCTAACTTGGGCCCAAATTGTAAAATGGTCTTATCTATTGGCGATTTCGTTCCAATTCACATTCCAAGTGGTATTCGGCATGCTAATTACATTGCCGGTTGCCAAATTGCATTATCTCTTTTAGTTTCCGAGATATGGACTATCGATAATTTACACCTTAGGCTCTGCTTCTAACTTGGGCCCAAATTGTAAAATGGTCTTATCTATTGGCGATTTCGTTCCAATTCACATTCCAAGTAATATTCGGCATGCTAATTACATTGCCGGTTGCCAAATTGAATTATCTCTTATAGTTTCCGAGATATGGACTATCGATAATTTACACCTTAGGCTCTGCTTCTAACTTGGGCCCAAATTGTAAAATGGTCTTATCTATTGGCGATTTCGTTCCAATTCACATTCCAAGTAATATTCGGCATGCTAATTACATTGCCGGTTGCCAAATTGAATTATCTCTTATAGTTTCCGAGATATGGACTATCGATAATTTACACCTTAGGCTCTGCTTCTAACTTGGGCCCAAATTGTAAAATGGTCTTATCTATTGGCGATTTCGTTCCAATTCACATTCCAAGTGGTATTCGGCATGCTAATTACATTGCCGGTTGCCAAATTGCATTATCTCTTATAGTTCCCGAGATATGGACTATGGATAATTTACACCTTAGGCTCTGCTTCTATCTTGGGCACAAATTGTAAAATAGTCTTATCTATTGGCGATTTCATTCCAATTCACATTCCAAGTAATATTCGGCATGCTAATTACATTGCCGGTTGCCAAATTGCATTATCTCTTTTAGTTTCCGAGATATGGACTATCGATAATTTACACCTTAGGCTCTGCTTCTAACTTGGGCCCAAATTGTAAAATGGTCTTATCTATTGGCGATTTCGTTCCAATTCACATTCCAAGTGGTATTCGGCATGCTAATTACATTGCCGGTTGCCAAATTGCATTATCTCTTTTAGTTTCCGAGATATGGACTATCGATAATTTACACCTTAGGCTCTGCTTCTAACTTGGGCCCAAATTGTAAAATGGTCTTATCTATTGGCGATTTCGTTCCAATTCACATTCCAAGTAATATTCGGCATGCTAATTACATTGCCGGTTGCCAAATTGAATTATCTCTTATAGTTTCCGAGATATGGACTATCGATAATTTACACCTTAGGCTCTGCTTCTAACTTGGGCCCAAATTGTAAGATGGTCTTATCTATTGGCGATTTCGTTCCAATTCACATACCAAGTGGTATTCGGCATGCTAATTACATTGCCGGTTGCCAAATTGCATTATCTCTTATAGTTTCCGAGATATGGACTATCGATAATTTACACCTTAGGCTCTGCTTCTAACTTGGGCCCAAATTGTAAAATGGTCTTATCTATTGGCGATTTCGTTCCAATTCACATTCCAAGTAATATTCGGCATGCTAATTACATTGCCGGTTGCCAAATTGCATTATCTCTTATAGTTTCCGAGATATGGACTATCGATAATTTACACCTTAGGCTCTGCTTCTAACTTGGGCCCAAATTGTAATATGGTCTTATCTATTGGCGATTTCGTTCCAATTCACATTCCAAGTAATATTCGGCATGCTAATTACATTGCCGGTTGCCAAATTGCATTATCTCTTATAGTTTCCGAGATACGGACTATCGATAATTTACACCTTAGGCTCTGCTTCTAACTTGGGCCCAAATTGTAAAATGGTCTTATCTATTGGCGATTTCGTTCCAATTCACACTCCAAGTAATATTCGGCATGCTAATTACATTGCCGGTTGCGAAATTGCATTATCTCTTATAGTTTCCGAGATATGGACTATCCATAATTTACACCTTAGGCTCTGCTTCTAACTTGGGCCCAAATTGTAAAATGGTCTTATCTATTGGCGATTTCGTTCCAATTCACATTCCAAGTAATATTCGGCATGCTAATTACATTGCCGGTTGCCAAATTGCATTATCTCTTATAGTTTCCGAGATATGGACTATGGATAATTTACACCTTAGGCTCTGCTTCTAACTTGGTCCCAAATTGTAAAATGGTCTTATCTATTGGCGATTTCGTTCCAATTCACATTCCAAGTAATATTCGGCATGCTAATTACATTGCCGGTTGCCAAATTGCATTATCTCTTATAGTTTCCGGGATATGGACTATCGATAATTTACACCTTAGGCTCTGCTTCTAACTTGGGCCCAAATTGTAAAATGGTCTTATCTATTGGCGATTTCGTTCCAATTCACATTCCAAGTAATATTCGACATGCTAATTACATTGCCGGTGGCCAAGTTGCATTATCTCTTATAGTTTCCGAGATATGGACTATCGATAATTTACACCTTAGGCTCTGCTTCTAACTTGGGCCCAAATTGTAAAATGGTCTTATCTATTGGCTATTTCGTTCCAATTCACATTCCAAGTAATATTCGGCATGCTAATTACAATGCCGGTTCCCAAATTGCATTATCTCTTATAGTTTCCGAGATATGGACTATCGATTATTTTTAACCTTAGGCTCTGCTTCTAACTTGGGCCCAAACTGTAAAATGGTCTTATCTATTGGCGATTTCGTTCCAATTCACATTCCAAGTAGTATTCAGCATGCTAATTACATTGCCGGTTGCCAAATTGCATTATCTCTTATAGTTTCCGAGATATGGACTATCGATAATTTACACCTTAGGCTCTGCTTCTAACTTGGGCCCAAATTGTAAAATGGTCTTATCTATTGGCGATTTCGTCCCAATTCACATTCCAAGTAATATTCGGCATGCTAATTACATTGCCAGTTGCCAAATTGCATTATCTCTTATAGTTTCCGAGATATGGACTATGGATAATTTACACCTTAGGCTCTGCTTCTAACTTGGGCCCAAATTGTAAAATGGTCTTATCTATTGGCGATTTCGTTCCAATTCACATTCCAAGTAATATTCGACATGCTAATTACATTGCCGGTGGCCAAGTTGCATTATCTCTTATAGTTTCCGAGATATGGACTATCGATAATTTACACCTTAGGCTCTGCTTCTAACTTGGGCCCAAATTGTAAAATGGTCTTATCTATTGGCGATTTCGTTCCAATTCACATTCCAAGTAATATTCGGCATGCTAATTACAATGCCGGTTCCCAAATTGCATTATCTCTTATAGTTTCCGAGATATGGACTATCGATTATTTTTAACCTTAGGCTCTGCTTCTAACTTGGGCCCAAATTGTAAGATGGTCTTATCTATTGGCGATTTCGTTCCAATTCACATTCCAAGTGGTATTCGGCATGCTAATTACATTGCCGGTTGCCAAATTGCATTATCTCTTATAGTTTCCGAGATATGGACTATCGATAATTTACACCTTAGGCTCTGCTTCTAACTTGGGCCCAAATTGTAAAATGGTCTTATCTATTGGCGATTTCGTTCCAATTCACATTCCAAGTAATATTCGGCATGCTAATTACATTGCCGGTTGCCAAATTGCATTATCTCTTATAGTTTCCGAGATATGGACTATTGATAATTTACACCTTAGGCTCTGCTTCTAACTTGGGCCCAAAGTGTAAAATGGTCTTATCTATTGGCGATTTCGTCCCAATTCACATTCCAAGTAGTATTCGGCATGCTAATTACATTGCCGGTTGCGAAACTGCATTATCTCTTATAGTTTCCGAGATATGGACTATCGATAATTTACACCTTAGGCTCTGCTTTTAACTTGGGCCCAAATTGTAAAATGGTCTTATCTATTGGCGATTTCGTTCCAATTCACATTCCAAGTAATATTCGGCATGCTAATTACATTTCCGGTTGCCAAATTGCATTATCTCTTTTAGTTTCCGAGATATGGACTATCGATAATTTACACCTTAGGCTCTGCTTCTAACTTGGGCCCAAATTGTAAAATGGTCTTATCTATTGGCGATTTCTTTCCAATTCACATTCCAAGTAATATTCGGCATGCTAATTACATTTCCGGTTGCCAAATTGAATTATCTCTTATAGTTTCCGAGATATGGACTATCGATAATTTACACCTTAGGCTCTGCTTCTAACTTGGGCCCAAATTGTAAAATGGTCTTATCTATTGGCGATTTCGTTCCAATTCACATTCCAAGTGGTATTCGGCATGCTAATTACATTGCCGGTTGCCAAATTGCATTATCTCTTATAGTTTCCGA
The DNA here is from genome assembly GCF_030347505.1 of Rhynchophorus ferrugineus. NCBI lineage: Eukaryota > Metazoa > Arthropoda > Insecta > Coleoptera > Curculionidae > Rhynchophorus > Rhynchophorus ferrugineus. The sequence continues at coordinate 822,447 of NW_027472618.1, read as the reverse complement.
GATATGGACTATCGATAATTTACACCTTAGGCTCTGCTTCTAACTTGGGCCCAAATTGTAAAATGGTCTTATCTATTGGCGATTTCGTTCCAATTCACATTCCAAGTAATATTCGGCATGCTAATTACATTGCCGGTTGCCAAATTGCATTATCTCTTATAGTTTCCGAGATACGGACTATCGATAATTTACACCTTAGGCTCTGCTTCTAACTTGTGCCCAAATTGTAAAATGGTCTTATCTATTGGCGATTTCGTTCCAATTCACACTCCAAGTAATATTCGGCATGCTAATTACATTGCCGGTTGCGAAATTGCATTATCTCTTATAGTTTCCGAGATATGGACTATCCATAATTTACACCTTAGGCTCTGCTTCTAACTTGGGCCCAAATTGTAAAATGGTCTTATCTATTGGCGATTTCGTTCCAATTCACATTCCAAGTAATATTCGGCATGCTAATTACATTGCCGGTTGCCAAATTGCATTATCTCTTATAGTTTCCGAGATATGGACTATGGATAATTTACACCTTAGGCTCTGCTTCTAACTTGGTCCCAAATTGTAAAATGGTCTTATCTATTGGCGATTTCGTTCCAATTCACATTCCAAGTAATATTCGGCATGCTAATTATATTGCCGGTTGCCAAATTGCATTACCTCTTATAGTTTCCGGGATATGGACTATCGATAATTTACACCTTAGGCTCTGCTTCTAACTTGGGCCCAAATTGTAAAATGGCCTTATCTATTGGCGATTTCGTTCCAATTCACATTCCAAGTAATATTCGACATGCTAATTACATTGCCGGTGACCAAGTTGCATTATCTCTTATAGTTTCCGAGATATGGACTATCGATAATTTACACCTTAGGCTCTGCTTCTAACTTGGGCCCAAATTGTAAAATGGTCTTATCTATTGGCGATTTCGTTCCAATTCACATTCCAAGTAATATTCGGCATGCTAATTACATTGCCGGTTGCCAAATTGCATTATCTCTTATAGTTTCCGAGATATGGACTATGGATAATCTACACCTTAGGCTCTGCTTCTAACTAGGTCCCAAATTGTAAAATGGTCTTATCTATTGGCGATTTCGTTCCAATTCACATTCCAAGTAATATTCGGCATGCTAATTACATTGCCGGTTGCCAAATTGCATTATCTCTTATAGTTTCCGAGATATGGACTATCGATTATTTTTAACCTTAGGCTCTGCTTCTAACTTGGGCCCAAACTGTAAAATGGTCTTATCTATTGGCGATTTCGTTCCAATTCACATTCCAAGTAGTATTCGGCATGCTAATTACATTGCCGGTTGCCAAATTGCATTATCTCTTATAGTTTCCGAGACATGGACTATCGATAATTTACACCTTAGGCTCTGCTTCTAACTTGGGCCCAAATTGTAAAATGGTCTTATCTATTGGCGATTTCGTCCCAATTCACATTCCAAGTAATATTCGGCATGCTAATTACATTGCCGGTTGCCAAATTGCATTATCTCTGATAGTTTCCGAGATATGGACTATCGATAATTTACACCTTAGGCTCTGCTTTTAACTTGGGCCCAAATTGTAAAATGGTCTTATCTATTGGCGATTTCATTCCAATTCACATTCCAAGTAATATTCGGCATGCTAATTACATTGCCGGTTGCCAAATTGCATTATCTCTTATAGTTTCCGAGATATGGACTATCGATAATTTACACCTTAGGCTCTGCTTCTAACTTGGGCCCAAATTGTAAAATGGTCTTATCTATTGGCGATTTCGTTCCAATTCACATTCCAAGTAATATTCGGCATGCTAATTACATTGCCGGTTGCCAAATTGAATTATCTCTTATAGTTTCCGAGATATGGACTATCGATAATTTACACCTTAGGCTCTGCTTCTAACTTGGGCCCAAATTGTAAAATGGTCTTATCTATTGGCGATTTCGTTCCAATTCACATTCCAAGTGGTATTCGGCATGCTAATTACATTGCCGGTTGCCAAATTGCATTATCTCTTATAGTTTCCGAGATATTGACTATCGATAATTTACACCTTAGGCTCTGCTTCTAACTTGGGCCCAAATTGTAAAATGGTCTTATCTATTGGCGATTTCGTTCCAATTCACATTCCAAGTAATATTCGGCATGCTAATTACATTGCCGGTTGCCAAATTGCATTATCTCTTATAGTTTCCGAGATATGGACTATCGATAATTTACACCATAGGCTCTGCTTCTAACTTGGGCCCAAATTGTAAAATGGTCTTATCTATTGGCGATTTCGTTCCAATTCACATTCCAAGTGGTATTCGGCATGCTAATTACATTGCCGGTTGCCAAATTGCATTATCTCTTTTAGTTTCCGAGATATGGACTATCGATAATTTACACCTTAGGCTCTGCTTCTAACTTGGGCCCAAATTGTAAAATGGTCTTATCTATTGGCGATTTCGTTCCAATTCACATTCCAAGTAATATTCGGCATGCTAATTACATTGCCGGTTGCCAAATTGAATTATCTCTTATAGTTTCCGAGATATGGACTATCGATAATTTACACCTTAGGCTCTGCTTCTAACTTGGGCCCAAATTGTAAGATGGTCTTATCTATTGGCGATTTCGTTCCAATTCACATTCCAAGTGGTATTCGGCATGCTAATTACATTGCCGGTTGCCAAATTGCATTATCTCTTATAGTTTCCGAGATATGGACTATCGATAATTTACACCTTAGGCTCTGCTTCTAACTTGGGCCCAAATTGTAAAATGGTCTTATCTATTGGCGATTTCGTTCCAATTCACATTCCAAGTAATATTCGGCATGCTAATTACATTGCCGGTTGCCAAATTGCATTATCTCTTATAGTTTCCGAGATATGGACTATCGATAATTTACACCTTAGGCTCTACTTCTAACTTGGGCCCAAATTGTAAAATGGTCTTATCTATTGGCGATTTCGTCCCAATTCACATTCCAAGTAGTATTCGGCATGCTAATTACATTGCCGGTTGCGAAACTGCATTATCTCTTATAGTTTCCGAGATATGGACTATCGATAATTTACACCTTAGGCTCTGCTTCTAACTTTGGCCCAAATTGTAAAATGGTCTTATCTATTGGCGATTTCGTTCCAATTCACATTCCAAGTAATATTCGGCATGCTAATTACATTGCCGGTTGCCAAATTACATTATCTCTTTTAGTTTCCGAGATATGGACTATCGATAATTTACACCTTAGGCTCTGCTTCTAACTTGGGCCCAAATTGTAAAATGGTCTTATCTATTGGCGATTTCGTTCCAATTCACATTCCAAGTAATACTCGGCATGCTAATTACATTTCCGGTTGCCAAATTGAATTATCTCTTATAGTTTCCGAGATATGGACTATCGATAATTTACACCTTAGGCTCTGCTTCTAACTTGGGCCCAAATTGTAAAATGGTCTTATCTATTGGCGATTTCGTTCCAATTCACATTCCAAGTGGTATTCGGCATGCTAATTCCATTGCCGGTTGCCAAATTGCATTATCTCTTATAGTTTCCGAGATATGGACTATCGATAATTTACACCTTAGGCTCTGCTTCTAACTTGGGCCGAAATTGTAAAATGGTCTTACCTATTGGCGATTTCGTTCCAATTCACATTCCAAGTAATATTCGGCATGCTAATTACATTGCCGGTTGCCAAATTGCATTATATCTTATAGTTTCCGAGATATGGACTATCGATAAATTACACCTTAGGCTCTGCTTCTAACTTGGGCCCAAATTGTAAAATGGTCTTATCTATTGGCGATTTCGTTCCAATTCACATTCCAAGTAATATTCGGCATGCTAATTACATTGCCGGTTGCCAAATTGCATTATCTCTTATAGTTTCCGAGATATGGACTATCGATAATTTACACCTTAGGCTCTGCTTCTAACTTGGGCCCAAATTGTAATATGGTCTTATCTATTGGCGATTTCGTTCCAATTCACTTTCCAAGTAATATTCGGCATGCTAATTACATTGCCGGTTGCCAAATTGCATTATCTCTTATAGTTTCCGAGATATGGACTATCGACAATTTACACCTTAGGCTCTGCTTCTAACTTGGGCCCAAATTGTAAAATGGTCTTATTATTGGCGATTTCGTTCCAATTCACATTCCAAGTAATATTCGGCATGCTAATTACATTGCCGGTTGCCAAATTGCATTATCTCTTATAGTTTCCGAGATATGGACTATCGATAATTTACACCTTAGGCTCTGCTTCTAACTTGGGCCCAAGTTGTAAAATGGTCTTATCTATTGGCGATTTCGTTCCAATTCACATTCCAAGTAATATTCGGCATGCTAATTACATTGCCGGTTGCCAAATTGCATTATCTCTTATAGTTTCCGAGATATGGACTATCGATAATTTACACCTTAGGCTCTGCTTCTAACTTGGGCCCAAATTGTAAAATGGTCTTATCTATTGGGGATTTCGTTCCAATTCACATTCCAAGTAATATTCGGCATGGTAATTACATTGCCGGTTGCCAAATTGCATTATCTCTTATAGTTTCCGAGATACGGACTATCGATAATTTACACCTTAGGCTCTGCTTCTAACTTGGGCCCAAATTGTAAAATGGTCTTATCTATTGGCGATTTCGTTCCAATTCACACTCCAAGTAATATTCGGCATGTTAATTACATTGCCGGTTGCGAAATTGCATTATCTCTTATAGTTTCCGAGATATGGACTATCAATAATTTACACCTTAGGCTCTGCTTCTAACTTGGGCCCAAATTGTAAAATGGTCTTATCTATTGGCGATTTCGTTCCAATTCACATTCCAAGTAATATTCGGCATGCTAATTACATTGCCGGTTGCCAAATTGCATTATCTCTTATAGTTTCCGAGATATGGACTATCGATAATTTACACCTTAGGCTCTGCTTCTAACTTGGGCCCAAATTGTAAAATGGTCTTATCTATTGGCGATTTCGTTCCAATTCACATTCCAAGTAATATTCGGCATGCTAATTACATTGCCGGTTGCCAAATTGAATTATCTCTTATAGTTTCCGAGATATGGACTATCGATAATTTACACCTTAGGCTCTGCTTCTAACTTGGGCCCAAATTGTAAGATGGTCTTATCTATTGGCGATTTCGTTCCAATTCACATTCCAAGTGGTATTCGGCATGCTAATTACATTGCCGGTTGCCAAATTGCATTATCTCTTATAGTTTCCGAGATATGGACTATCGATAATTTACACCTTAGGCTCTGCTTCTAACTTGGGCCCAAATTGTAAAATGGTCTTATCTATTGGCGATTTCGTTCCAATTCACATTCCAAGTAATATTCGGCATGCTAATTACATTGCCGGTTGCCAAATTGCATTATCTCTTATAGTTTCCGAGATATGGACTATCGATAATTTACACCTTAGGCTCTGCTTCTAACTTGGGCCCAAATTGTAAAATGGTCTTATCTATTGGCGATTTCGTCCCAATTCACATTCCAAGTAGTATTCGGCATGCTAATTACATTGCCGGTTGCGAAACTGCATTATCTCTTATAGTTTCCGAGATATGGACTATCGATAATTTACACCTTAGGCTCTGCTTCTAACTTGGGCCCAAATTGTAAAATGGTCTTATCTATTGGCGATTTCGTTCCAATTCACATTCCAAGTAATATTCGGCATGCTAATTACATTGCCGGTTGCCAAATTGCATTATCTCTTTTAGTTTCCGAGATATGGACTATCGATAATTTACACCTTAGGCTCTGCTTCTAACTTGGGCCCAAATTGTAAAATGGTCTTATCTATTGGCGATTTCGTTCCAATTCACATTCCAAGTAATACTCGGCATGCTAATTACATTTCCGGTTGCCAAATTGAATTATCTCTTATAGTTTCCGAGATATGGACTATCGATAATTTACACCTTAGGCTCTGCTTCTAACTTCGGCCCAAATTGTAAAATGGTCTTATCTATTGGCGATTTCGTTCCAATTCACATTCCAAGTGGTATTCGGCATGCTAATTACATTGCCGGTTGCCAAATTGCATTATCTCTTATAGTTTCCGAGATATTGACTATCGATAATTTACACCTTAGGCTCTGCTTCTAACTTGGGCCCAAATTGTAAAATGGTCTTATCTATTGGCGATTTCGTTCCAATTCACATTCCAAGTAATATTCAGCATGCTAATTACATTGCCGGTTGCCAAATTGCATTATCTCTTATAGTTTCCGAGATATGGACTATCGATAATTTACACCTTAGGCTCTGCTTCTAACTTGGGCCCAAATTGTAAAATGGTCTTATCTATTGGCGATTTCGTTCCAATTCACATTCCAAGTAATATTCCGCATGCTAATTACATTGCCGGTTGCCAAATTGAATTATCTCTTATAGTTTCCGAGATATGGACTATCGATAATTTACACCTTAGGCTCTGCTTCTAACTTGGGCCCAAATTGTAAGATGGTCTTATCTATTGGCGATTTCGTTCCAATTCACATACCAAGTGGTATTCGGCATGCTAATTACATTGCCGGTTGCCAAATTGCATTATCTCTTATAGTTTCCGAGATATGGACTATCGATAATTTACACCTTAGGCTCTGCTTCTAACTTGGGCCCAAATTGTAAAATGGTCTTATCTATTGGCGATTTCGTTCCAATTCAAATTCCAAGTAATATTCGGCATGCTAATTACATTGCCGGTTGCCAAATTGCATTATCTCTTATAGTTTCCGAGATATGGACTATCGATAATTTACACCTTAGGCTCTGCTTCTAACTTGGGCCCAAATTGTAATATGGTCTTATCTATTGGCGATTTCGTTCCAATTCACATTCCAAGTAATATTCGGCATGCTAATTACATTGCCGGTTGCCAAATTGCATTATCTCTTATAGTTTCCGAGATACGGACTATCGATAATTTACACCTTAGGCTCTGCTTCTAACTTGGGCCCAAATTGTAAAATGGTCTTATCTATTGGCGATTTCGTTCCAATTCACATTCCAAGTGGTATTCGGCATGCTAATTACATTGCCGGTTGCCAAATTGCATTATCTCTTATAGTTTCCGAGATATTGACTATCGATAATTTACACCTTAGGCTCTGCTTCTAACTTGGGCCCAAATTGTAAAATGGTCTTATCTATTGGCGATTTCGTTCCAATTCACATTCCAAGTAATATTCGGCATGCTAATTACATTGCCGGTTGCCAAATTGCATTATCTCTTATAGTTTCCGAGATATGGACTATCGATAATTTACACCTTAGGCTCTGCTTCTAACTTGGGCCCAAATTGTAAAATGGTCTTATCTATTGGCGATTTCGTTCCAATTCACATTCCAAGTGGTATTCGGCATGCTAATTACATTGCCGGTTGCCAAATTGCATTATCTCTTTTAGTTTCCGAGATATGGACTATCGATAATTTACACCTTAGGCTCTGCTTCTAACTTGGGCCCAAATTGTAAAATGGTCTTATCTATTGGCGATTTCGTTCCAATTCACATTCCAAGTAATATTCGGCATGCTAATTACATTGCCGGTTGCCAAATTGAATTATCTCTTATAGTTTCCGAGATATGGACTATCGATAATTTACACCTTAGGCTCTGCTTCTAACTTGGGCCCAAATTGTAAGATGGTCTTATCTATTGGCGATTTCGTTCCAATTCACATACCAAGTGGTATTCGGCATGCTAATTACATTGCCGGTTGCCAAATTGCATTATCTCTTATAGTTTCCGAGATATGGACTATCGATAATTTACACCTTAGGCTCTGCTTCTAACTTGGGCCCAAATTGTAAAATGGTCTTATCTATTGGCGATTTCGTTCCAATTCACATTCCAAGTAATATTCGGCATGCTAATTACATTGCCGGTTGCCAAATTGCATTATCTCTTATAGTTTCCGAGATATGGACTATCGATAATTTACACCTTAGGCTCTGCTTCTAACTTGGGCCCAAATTGTAAAATGGTCTTATCTATTGGCGATTTCGTCCCAATTCACATTCCAAGTAGTATTCGGCATGCTAATTACATTGCCGGTTGCGAAACTGCATTATCTCTTATAGTTTCCGAGATATGGACTATCGATAATTTACACCTTAGGCTCTGCTTCTAACTTGGGCCCAAATTGTAAAATGGTCTTATCTATTGGCGATTTCGTTCCAATTCACATTCCAAGTAATATTCGGCATGCTAATTACATTGCCGGTTGCCAAATTGCATTATCTCTTTTAGTTTCCGAGATATGGACTATCGATAATTTACACCTTAGGCTCTGCTTCTAACTTGGGCCCAAATTGTAAAATGGTCTTATCTATTGGCGATTTCGTTCCAATTCACATTCCAAGTAATACTCGGCATGCTAGTTACATTTCCGGTTGCCAAATTGAATTATCTCTTATAGTTTCCGAGATATGGACTATCGATAATTTACACCTTAGGCTCTGCTTCTAACTTGGGCCCAAATTGTAAAATGGTCTTATCTATTGGCGATTTCGTTCCAATTCACATTCCAAGTGGTATTCGGCATGCTAATTCCATTGCCGGTTGCCAAATTGCATTATCTCTTATAGTTTCCGAGATATGGACTATCGATAATTTACACCTTAGGCTCTGCTTCTAACTTGGGCCGAAATTGTAAAATGGTCTTACCTATTGGCGATTTCGTTCCAATTCACATTCCAAGTAATATTCGGCATGCTAATTACATTGCCGGTTGCCAAATTGCATTATATCTTATAGTTTCCGAGATATGGACTATCGATAATTTACACCTTAGGCTCTGCTTCTAACTTGGGCCCAAATTGTAAAATGGTCTTATCTATTGGCGATTTCGTTCCAATTCACATTCCAAGTAATATTCGGCATGCTAATTACATTGCCGGTTGCCAAATTGCATTATCTCTTATAGTTTCCGAGATATGGACTATCGATAATTTACACCTTAGGCTCTGCTTCTAACTTGGGCCCAAATTGTAATATGGTCTTATCTATTGGCGATTTCGTTCCAATTCACTTTCCAAGTAATATTCGGCATGCTAATTACATTGCCGGTTGCCAAATTGCATTATCTCTTATAGTTTCCGAGATATGGACTATCGACAATTTACACCTTAGGCTCTGCTTCTAACTTGGGCCCAAATTGTAAAATGGTCTTATTATTGGCGATTTCGTTCCAATTCACATTCCAAGTAATATTCGGCATGCTAATTACATTGCCGGTTGCCAAATTGCATTATCTCTTATAGTTTCCGAGATATGGACCATCGATAATTTACACCTTAGGCTCTGCTTCTAACTTGGGCCCAAGTTGTAAAATGGTCTTATCTATTGGCGATTTCGTTCCAATTCACATTCCAAGTAATATTCGGCATGCTAATTACATTGCCGGTTGCCAAATTGCATTATCTCTTATAGTTTCCGAGATATGGACTATCGATAATTTACACCTTAGGCTCTGCTTCTAACTTGGGCCCAAATTGTAAAATGGTCTTATCTATTGGGGATTTCGTTCCAATTCACATTCCAAGTAATATTCGGCATGCTAATTACATTGCCGGTTGCCAAATTGCATTATCTCTTATAGTTTCCGAGATACGGACTATCGATAATTTACACCTTAGGCTCTGCTTCTAACTTGGGCCCAAATTGTAAAATGGTCTTATCTATTGGCGATTTCGTTCCAATTCACACTCCAAGTAATATTCGGCATGTTAATTACATTGCCGGTTGCGAAATTGCATTATCTCTTATAGTTTCCGAGATATGGACTATCAATAATTTACACCTTAGGCTCTGCTTCTAACTTGGGCCCAAATTGTAAAATGGTCTTATCTATTGGCGATTTCGTTCCAATTCACATTCCAAGTAATATTCGGCATGCTAATTACATTGCCGGTTGCCAAATTGCATTATCTCTTATAGTTTCCGAGATATGGACTATCGATAATTTACACCTTAGGCTCTGCTTCTAACTTGGGCCCAAATTGTAAAATGGTCTTATCTATTGGCGATTTCGTTCCAATTCACATTCCAAGTAATATTCGGCATGCTAATTACATTGCCGGTTGCCAAATTGAATTATCTCTTATAGTTTCCGAGATATGGACTATCGATAATTTACACCTTAGGCTCTGCTTCTAACTTGGGCCCAAATTGTAAGATGGTCTTATCTATTGGCGATTTCGTTCCAATTCACATTCCAAGTGGTATTCGGCATGCTAATTACATTGCCGGTTGCCAAATTGCATTATCTCTTATAGTTTCCGAGATATGGACTATCGATAATTTACACCTTAGGCTCTGCTTCTAACTTGGGCCCAAATTGTAAAATGGTCTTATCTATTGGCGATTTCGTTCCAATTCACATTCCAAGTAATATTCGGCATGCTAATTACATTGCCGGTTGCCAAATTGCATTATCTCTTATAGTTTCCGAGATATGGACTATCGATAATTTACACCTTAGGCTCTGCTTCTAATTTGGGCCCAAATTGTAAAATGGTCTTATCTATTGGCGATTTCGTCCCAATTCACATTCCAAGTAGTATTCGGCATGCTAATTACATTGCCGGTTGCGAAACTGCATTATCTCTTATAGTTTCCGAGATATGGACTATCGATAATTTACACCTTAGGCTCTGCTTCTAACTTGGGCCCAAATTGTAAAATGGTCTTATCTATTGGCGATTTCGTTCCAATTCACATTCCAAGTAATATTCGGCATGCTAATTACATTGCCGGTTGCCAAATTGCATTATCTCTTTTAGTTTCCGAGATATGGACTATCGATAATTTACACCTTAGGCTCTGCTTCTAACTTGGGCCCAAATTGTAAAATGGTCTTATCTATTGGCGATTTCGTTCCAATTCACATTCCAAGTAATACTCGGCATGCTAATTACATTTCCGGTTGCCAAATTGAATTATCTCTTATAGTTTCCGAGATATGGACTATCGATAATTTACACCTTAGGCTCTGCTTCTAACTTGGGCCCAAATTGTAAAATGGTCTTATCTATTGGCGATTTCGTTCCAATTCACATTCCAAGTGGTATTCGGCATGCTAATTACATTGCCGGTTGCCAAATTGCATTATCTCTTATAGTTTCCGAGATATTGACTATCGATAATTTACACCTTAGGCTCTGCTTCTAACTTGGGCCCAAATTGTAAAATGGTCTTATCTATTGGCGATTTCGTTCCAATTCACATTCCAAGTAATATTCGGCATGCTAATTACATTGCCGGTTGCCAAATTGCATTATCTCTTATAGTTTCCGAGATATGGACTATCGATAATTTACACCTTAGGCTCTGCTTCTAACTTGGGCCCAAATTGTAAAATGGTCTTATCTATTGGCGATTTCGTTCCAATTCACATTCCAAGTAATATTCCGCATGCTAATTACATTGCCGGTTGCCAAATTGAATTATCTCTTATAGTTTCCGAGATATGGACTATCGATAATTTACACCTTAGGCTCTGCTTCTAACTTGGGCCCAAATTGTAAGATGGTCTTATCTATTGGCGATTTCGTTCCAATTCACATACCAAGTGGTATTCGGCATGCTAATTACATTGCCGGTTGCCAAATTGCATTATCTCTTATAGTTTCCGAGATATGGACTATCGATAATTTACACCTTAGGCTCTGCTTCTAACTTGGGCCCAAATTGTAAAATGGTCTTATCTATTGGCGATTTCGTTCCAATTCAAATTCCAAGTAATATTCGGCATGCTAATTACATTGCCGGTTGCCAAATTGCATTATCTCTTATAGTTTCCGAGAGATGGACTAACCTATAATTTACACCTTAGGCTCTGCTTCTAACTTGGGCCCAAATTGTAATATGGTCTTATCTATTGGCGATTTCGTTCCAATTCACATTCCAAGTAATATTCGGCATGCTAATTACATTGCCGGTTGCCAAATTGCATTATCTCTTATAGTTTCCGAGATATGGACTATCGATAATTTACACCTTAGGCTCTGCTTCTAACTTGGGCCCAAATTGTAAAATGGTCTTATCTATTGGCGATTTCGTTCCAATTCACATTCCAAGTAATATTCGGCATGCTAATTACATTGCCGGTTGCCAAATTGAATTATCTCTTATAGTTTCCGAGATATGGACTATCGATAATTTACACCTTAGGCTCTGCTTCTAACTTGGGCCCAAATTGTAAAATGGTCTTATCTATTGGCGATTTCGTTCCAATTCACATTCCAAGTGGTATTCGGCATGCTAATTACATTGCCGGTTGCCAAATTGCATTATCTCTTATAGTTTCCGAGATATGGACTATCGATAATTTACACCTTAGGCTCTGCTTCTAACTTGGGCCCAAATTGTAAAATGGTCTTATCTATTGGCGATTTCGTTCCAATTCACATTCCAAGTAATATTCGGCATGCTAATTACATTGCCGGTTGCCAAATTGCATTATCTCTTATAGTTTCCGAGATATGGACTATCGATAATTTACACCTTAGGCTCTGCTTCTAACTTGGGCCCAAATTGTAATATGGTCTTATCTATTGGCGATTTCGTTCCAATTCACATTCCAAGTAATATTCGGCATGCTAATTACATTGCCGGTTGCCAAATTGCATTATCTCTTATAGTTTCCGAGATACGGACTATCGATAATTTACACCTTAGGCTCTGCTTCTAACTTGGGCCCAAATTGTAAAATGGTCTTATCTATTGGCGATTTCGTTCCAATTCACATTCCAAGTAATATTCGGCATGCTAATTACATTGCCGGTTGCCAAATTGCATTATCTCTTATAGTTTCCGAGATATGGACTATCGATAATTTACACCTTAGGCTCTGCTTCTAACTTGGGCCCAAATTGTAATATGGTCTTATCTATTGGCGATTTCGTTCCAATTCACATTCCAAGTAATATTCGGCATGCTAATTATATTGCCGGTTGCCAAATTGCATTATCTCTTATAGTTTCCGAGATACGGACTATCGATAATTTACACCTTAGGCTCTGCTTCTAACTTGGGCCCAAATTGTAAAATGGTCTTATCTATTGGCGATTTCGTTCCAGTTCACACTCCAAGTAATATTCGGCATGCTAATTACATTGCCGGTTGCGAAATTGCATTATCTCTTATAGTTTCCGAGATATGGACTATCCATAATTTACACCTTAGGCTCTGCTTCTAACTTGGGCCCAAATTGTAAAATGGTCTTATCTATTGGCGATTTCGTTCCAATTCACATTCCAAGTAATATTCGGCATGCTAATTACATTGCCGGTTGCCAAATTGCATTATCTCTTATAGTTTCCGAGATATGGACTATGGATAATTTACACCTTAGGCTCTGCTTCTAACTTGGGCCCAAATTGTAAAATGGTCTTATCTATTGGCGATTTCGTTCCAATTCACATTCCAAGTAATATTCGGCATGCTAATTACATTGCCGGTGGCCAAGTTGCATTATCTCTTATAGTTTCCGAGATATGGACTATCGATAATTTACACCTTAGGCTCTGCTTCTAACTTGGGCCCAAATTGTAAAATGGTCTTATCTATTGGCTATTTCGTTCCAATTCACATTCCAAGTAATATTCGGCATGCTAATTACAATGCCGGTTCCCAAATTGCATTATCTCTTATAGTTTCCGAGATATGGACTATCGATTATTTTTAACCTTAGGCTCTGCTTCTAACTTGGGCCCAAACTGTAAAATGGTCTTATCTATTGGCGATTTCGTTCCAATTCACATTCCAAGTAGTATTCGGCATGCTAATTACATTGCCGGTTGCCAAATTGCATTATCTCTTATAGTTTCCGAGATATGGACTATCGATAATTTACACCTTAGGCTCTGCTTCTAACTTGGGCCCAAATTGTAAAATGGTCTTATCTATTGGCGATTTCGTTCCAATTCACATTCCAAGTAATATTCAACATGCTAATTACATTGCCGGTGGCCAAGTTGCATTATCTCTTATAGTTTCCGAGATATGGACTATCGATAATTTACACCTTAGGCTCTGCTTCTAACTTGGGCCCAAATTGTAAAATGGTCTTATCTATTGGCGATTTCGTTCCAATTCACATTCCAAGTAATATTCGGCATGCTAATTACAATGCCGGTTCCCAAATTGCATTATCTCTTATAGTTTCCGAGATATGGACTATCGATTATTTTTAACCTTAGGCTCTGCTTCTAACTTGGGCCCAAATTGTAAGATGGTCTTATCTATTGGCGATTTCGTTCCAATTCACATTCCAAGTGGTATTCGGCATGCTAATTACATTGCCGGTTGCCAAATTGCATTATCTCTTATAGTTTCCGAGATATGGACTATCGATAATTTACACCTTAGGCTCTGCTTCTAACTTGGGCCCAAATTGTAAAATGGTCTTATCTATTGGCGATTTCGTTCCAATTCACATTCCAAGTAATATTCGGCATGCTAATTACATTGCCGGTTGCCAAATTGCATTATCTCTTATAGTTTCCGAGATATGGACTATCGATAATTTACACCTTAGGCTCTGCTTCTAACTTGGGCCCAAATTGTAAGATGGTCTTATCTATTGGCGATTTCGTTCCAATTCACATACCAAGTGGTATTCGGCATGCTAATTACATTGCCGGTTGCCAAATTGCATTAACTCTTATAGTTTCCGAGATATGGACTATCGATAATTTACACCTTAGGCTCTGCTTCTAACTTGGGCCCAAATTGTAAAATGGTCTTATCTATTGGCGATTTCGTTCCAATTCACATACCAAGTGGTATTCGGCATGCTAATTACATTGCCGGTTGCGAAATTGCATTATCTCTTATAGTTTCCGAGATATGGACTATCCATAATTTACACCTTAGGCTCTGCTTCTAACTTGGGCCCAAATTGTAAAATGGTCTTATCTATTGGCGATTTCGTTCCAATTCACATTCCAAGTAATATTCGGCATGCTAATTACATTGCCGGTTGCCAAATTGCATTATCTCTTATAGTTTCCGAGATATGGACTATCGGTAATTTACACCTTAGGCTCTGCTTCTAACTTGGGCCCAAATTGTAAAATCGTCTTATCTATTGGCGATTTCGTTCCAATTCACATTCCAAGTAATATTCGGCATGCTAATTACATTGCCGGTTGCCAAATTGCATTATCTCTTATAGTTTCCGAGATATGGACTATCGATAATTTACACCTTAAGCTCTGCTTCTAACTTGGGCCCAAATTGTAAAATGGTTTTATCTATTGGCGATTTCGTTCCAATTCACATTCCAAGTAATATTCGGCATGCTAATTACATTGCCGGTTGCCAAATTGAATTATCTCTTATAGTTTCCGAGATATGGACTATCGATAATTTACACCTTAGGCTCTGCTTCTAACTTGGGCCCAAATTGTAAAATGGTCTTATCTATTGGCGATTTCGTTCCAATTCACATTCCAAGTGGTATTCGGCATGCTAATTACATTGCCGGTTGCCAAATTGCATTATCTCTTATAGTTTCCGAGATATTGACTATCGATAATTTACACCTTAGGCTCTGCTTCTAACTTGGGCCCAAATTGTAAAATGGTCTTATCTATTGGCGATTTCGTTCCAATTCACATTCCAAGTAATATTCGGCATGCTAATTACATTGCCGGTTGCCAAATTGCATTATCTCTTATAGTTTCCGAGATATGGACTATCGATAATTTACACCATAGGCTCTGCTTCTAACTTGGGCCCAAATTGTAAAATGGTCTTATCTATTGGCGATTTCGTTCCAATTCACATTCCAAGTGGTATTCGGCATGCTAATTACATTGCCGGTTGCCAAATTGCATTATCTCTTTTAGTTTCCGAGATATGGACTATCGATAATTTACACCTTAGGCTCTGCTTCTAACTTGGGCCCAAATTGTAAAATGGTCTTATCTATTGGCGATTTCGTTCCAATTCACATTCCAAGTAATATTCGGCATGCTAATTACATTGCCGGTTGCCAAATTGAATTATCTCTTATAGTTTCCGAGATATGGACTATCGATAATTTACACCTTAGGCTCTGCTTCTAACTTGGGCCCAAATTGTAAGATGGTCTTATCTATTGGCGATTTCGTTCCAATTCACATTCCAAGTGGTATTCGGCATGCTAATTACATTGCCGGTTGCCAAATTGCATTATCTCTTATAGTTTCCGAGATATGGACTATCGATAATTTACACCTTAGGCTCTGCTTCTAACTTGGGCCCAAATTGTAAAATGGTCTTATCTATTGGCGATTTCGTTCCAATTCACATTCCAAGTAATATTCGGCATGCTAATTACATTGCCGGTTGCCAAAATGCATTATCTCTTATAGTTTCCGAGATATGGACTATCGATAATTTACACCTTAGGCTCTGCTTCTAACTTGGGCCCAAATTGTAAAATGGTCTTATCTATTGGCGACTTCGTCCCAATTCACATTCCAAGTAGTATTCGGCATGCTAATTACATTGCCGGTTGCGAAACTGCATTATCTCTTATAGTTTCCGAGATATGGACTATCGATAATTTACACCTTAGGCTCTGCTTCTAACTTGGGCCCAAATTGTAAAATGGTCTTATCTATTGGCGATTTCGTTCCAATTCACATTCCAAGTAATATTCGGCATGCTAATTACATTGCCGGTTGCCAAATTGCATTATCTCTTTTAGTTTCCGAGATATGGACTATCGATAATTTACACCTTAGGCTCTGCTTCTAACTTGGGCCCAAATTGTAAAATGGTCTTATCTATTGGCGATTTCGTTCCAATTCACATTCCAAGTAATACTCGGCATGCTAATTACATTTCCAGTTGCCAAATTGAATTATCTCTTATAGTTTCCGAGATATGGACTATCGATAATTTACACCTTAGGCTCTGCTTCTAACTTGGGCCCAAATTGTAAAATGGTCTTATCTATTGGCGATTTCGTTCCAATTCACATTCCAAGTGGTATTCGGCATGCTAATTCCATTGCCGGTTGCCAAATTGCATTATCTCTTATAGTTTCCGGGATATGGACTATCGATAATTTACACCTTAGGCTCTGCTTCTAACTTGGGCCGAAATTGTAAAATGGTCTTACCTATTGGCGATTTCGTTCCAATTCACATTCCAAGTAATATTCGGCATGCTAATTACATTGCCGGTTGCCAAATTGCATTATATCTTATAGTTTCCGAGATATGGACTATCGATAATTTACACCTTAGGCTCTGCTTCTAACTTGGGCCCAAATTGTAAAATGGTCTTATCTATTGGCGATTTCGTTCCAATTCACATTCCAAGTAATATTCGGCATGCTAATTACATTGCCGGTTGCCAAATTGCATTATCTCTTATAGTTTCCGAGATATGGACTATCGATAATTTACACCTTAGGCTCTGCTTCTAACTTGGGCCCAAATTGTAATATGGTCTTATCTATTGGCGATTTCGTTCCAATTCACTTTCCAAGTAATATTCGGCATGCTAATTACATTGCCGGTTGCCAAATTGCATTATCTCTTATAGTTTCCGAGATATGGACTATCGACAATTTACACCTTAGGCTCTGCTTCTAACTTGGGCCCAAATTGTAAAATGGTCTTATTATTGGCGATTTCGTTCCAATTCACATTCCAAGTAATATTCGGCATGCTAATTACATTGCCGGTTGCCAAATTGCATTATCTCTTATAGTTTCCGAGATATGGACTATCGATAATTTACACCTTAGGCTCTGCTTCTAACTTGGGCCGAAATTGTAAAATGGTCTTACCTATTGGCGATTTCGTTCCAATTCACATTCCAAGTAATATTCGGCATGCTAATTACATTGCCGGTTGCCAAATTGCATTATATCTTATAGTTTCCGAGATATGGACTATCGATAATTTACACCTTAGGCTCTGCTTCTAACTTGGGCCCAAATTGTAAAATGGTCTTATCTATTGGCGATTTCGTTCCAATTCACTTTCCAAGTAATATTCGGCATGCTAATTACATTGCCGGTTGCCAAATTGCATTATCTCTTATAGTTTCCGAGATATGGACTATCGACAATTTACACCTTAGGCTCTGCTTCTAACTTGGGCCCAAATTGTAAAATGGTCTTATTATTGGCGATTTCGTTCCAATTCACATTCCAAGTAATATTCGGCATGCTAATTACATTGCCGGTTGCCAAATTGCATTATCTCTTATAGTTTCCGAGATATGGACTATCGATAATTTACACCTTAGGCTCCGCTTCTAACTTGGGCCCAAATTGTAAAATGGTCTTATCTATTGGCGATTTCGTTCCAATTCTCACTCCAAGTAATATTCGGCATGTTAATTACATTGCCGGTTGCGAAATTGCATTATCTCTTATAGTTTCCGAGATATGGACTATCAATAATTTACACCTTAGGCTCTGCTTCTAACTTGGGCCCAAATTGTAAAATGGTCTTATCTATTGGCGATTTCGTTCCAATTCACATTCCAAGTAATATTCGGCATGCTAATTACATTGCCGGTTGCCAAATTGCATTATCTCTTATAGTTTCCGAGATATGGACTATCGATAATTTACACCTTAGGCTCTGCTTCTAACTTGGGCCCAAATTGTAAAATGGTCTTATCTATTGGCGATTTCGTTCCAATTCACATTCCAAGTAATATTCGGCATGCTAATTACATTGCCGGTTGCCAAATTGAATTATCTCTTATAGTTTCCGAGATATGGACTATCGATAATTTACACCTTAGGCTCTGCTTCTAACTTGGGCCCAAATTGTAAGATGGTCTTATCTATTGGCGATTTCGTTCCAATTCACATTCCAAGTGGTATTCGGCATGCTAATTACATTGCCGGTTGCGAAACTGCATTATCTCTTATAGTTTCCGAGATATGGACTATCGATAATTTACACCTTAGGCTCTGCTTCTAACTTGGGCCCAAATTGTAAAATAGTCTTATCTATTGGCGATTTCGTCCCAATTCACATTCCAAGTAGTATTCGGCATGCTAATTACATTGCCGGTTGCGAAACTGCATTATCTCTTATAGTTTCCGAGATATGGACTATCGATAATTTACACCTTAGGCTCTGCTTCTAACTTGGGCCCAAATTGTAAAATGGTCTTATCTATTGGCGATTTCGTTCCAATTCACATTCCAAGTAATATTCGGCATGCTAATTACATTGCCGGTTGCCAAATTGCATTATCTCTTTTAGTTTCCGAGATATGGACTATCGATAATTTACACCTTAGGCTCTGCTTCTAACTTGGGCCCAAATTGTAAAATGGTCTTATCTATTGGCGATTTCGTTCCAATTCACATTCCAAGTAATACTCGGCATGCTAATTACATTTCCGATTGCCAAATTGAATTATCTCTTATAGTTTCCGAGATATGGACTATCGATAATTTACACCTTAGGCTCTGCTTCTAACTTGGGCCCAAATTGTAAAATGGTCTTATCTATTGGCGATTTCGTTCCAATTCACATTCCAAGTGGTATTCGGCATGCTAATTACATTGCCGGTTGCCAAATTGCATTATCTCTTATAGTTTCCGAGATATGGACTATCGATAATTTACACCTTAGGCTCTGCTTCTAACTTGGGCCGAAATTGTAAAATGGTCTTACCTATTGGCGATTTCGTTCCAATTCACATTCCAAGTAATATTCGGCATGCTAATTACATTGCCGGTTGCCAAATTGCATTATATCTTATAGTTTCCGAGATATGGACTATCGATAATTTACACCTTAGGCTCTGCTTCTAACTTGGGCCCAAATTGTAAAATGGTCTTATCTATTGGCGATTTCGTTCCAATTCACATTCCAAGTAATATTCGGCATGCTAATTACATTGCCGGTTGCCAAATTGTATTATCTCTTATAGTTTCCGAGGTATGGACTATCGATAATTTACACCTTAGGCTCTGCTTCTAACTTGGGCCCAAATTGTAATATGGTCTTATCTATTGGCGATTTCGTTCCAATTCACTTTCCAAGTAATATTCGGCATGCTAATTACATTGCCGGTTGCCAAATTGCATTATCTCTTATAGTTTCCGAGATATGGACTATCGACAATTTACACCTTAGGCTCTGCTTCTAACTTGGGCCCAAATTGTAAAATGGTCTTATTATTGGCGATTTCGTTCCAATTCACATTCCAAGTAATATTCGGCATGCTAATTACATTGCCGGTTGCCAAATTGCATTATCTCTTATAGTTTCCGAGATATGGACTATCGATAATTTACACCTTAGGCTCTGCTTCTAACTTGGGCCCAAGTTGTAAAATGGTCTATCGATCGATGGACGATTTCGTTCCAATTCACATTCCAAGTAATATTCGGCATGCTAATTACATTGCCGGTTGCCAAATTGCATTATCTCTTATAGTTTCCGAGATACGGACTATCGATAATTTACACCTTAGGCTCTGCTTCTAACTTGGGCCCAAATTGTAAAATGGTCTTATCTATTGGCGATTTCGTTCCAATTCACACTCCAAGTAATATTCGGCATGTTAATTACATTGCCGGTTGCGAAATTGCATTATCTCTTATAGTTTCCGAGATATGGACTATCAATAATTTACACCTTAGGCTCTGCTTCTAACTTGGGCCCAAATTGTAAAATGGTCTTATCTATTGGCGATTTCGTTCCAATTCACATTCCAAGTAATATTCGGCATGCTAATTACATTGCCGGTTGCCAAATTGCATTATCTCTTATAGTTTCCGAGATATGGACTATCGATAATTTACACCTTAGGCTCTGCTTCTAACTTGGGCCCAAATTGTAAAATGGTCTTATCTATTGGCGATTTCGTTCCAATTCACATTCCAAGTAATATTCGGCATGCTAATTACATTGCCGGTTGCCAAATTGCATTATCTCTTATAGTTTCCGAGATATGGACTATCGATAATTTACACCTTAGGCTCTGCTTCTAACTTGGGCCCAAATTGTAAAATGGTCTTCTCTATTGGCGATTTCGTTCCAATTCACATTCCAAGTAATATTCGGCATGTTAATTAAATTGCCGGTTGCCAAATTGCATTATCTCTTATAGTTTCCGAGATATGGACTATCGATAATTTACACCTTAGGCTCTGCTTCTAACTGGGGCCCAAATTGTAAAATCGTCTTATCTATTGGCGATTTCTTTCCAATTCACATTCTAAGTAATATTCGGCATACTAATTACATTGCCGGTTGCCAAATTGCATTATCTCTTATAGTTTCCGAGATATGGACTATCGATAATTTACACCTTAGGCTCTGCTTCTAACTTGGGCCCAAATTGTAAAATGGTCTTATCTATTGGCGATTTCGTTACAATTCACATTCCAAGTAATATTCGGCATGCTAATTACATTGCCGGTTGCCAAATTGAATTATCTCCTATAGTTTCCGAGATAGGGACTATCGATAATTTACACCTTAGGCTCTGCTTCTAACTTGGGCCCAAATTGTAAAATGGTCTTACCTATTGGCGATTTCGTTCCAATTCACATTCCAAGTAATATTCGGCATGCTAATTACATTGCCGGTTCCCAAATTGCATTATCTCTTATAGTTTCCGAGATATGGACTATCGATTATTTTTAACCTTAGGCTCTGCTTCTAACTTGGGCCCAAACTGTAAAATGGTCTTATCTATTGGCGATTTCGTTCCAATTCACATTCCAAGTAGTATTCGGCATGCTGGTTACATTGCCGGTTGCCAAATTGCATTATCTCTTATAGTTTCCGAGATATGGACTATCGATAATTTACACCTTAGGCTCTGCTTCTAACTTGGGCCCAAATTGTAAAATGGTCTTATCTATTGGCGATTTCGTCCCAATTCATATTCCAAGTAATATTCGGCATGCTAATTACATTGCCAGTTGCCAAATTGCATTATCTCTTATAGTTTTCGAGATATGGACTATGGATAATTTACACCTTAGGCTCTGCTTCTAACTTGGGCCCAAATTGTAAAATGGCCTTTTCTATTGGCGATTTCATTCCAATTCACATTCCAAGTAATATTCGGCATGCTAATTACATTGCCGTTTGCCAAATTGCATTATCTCTTATAGTTTCCGAGATATGGACTATCGATAATTTAAACCTTAGGCTCTGCTTCTAACTTGGGCCCAAATTGTAAAATGGTCTTATCTATTGGCGATTTCGTTCCAATTCACATTCCAAGTAATATTCGGCATGCTAATTACATTGCCGGTTGCCAAATTGCATTATCTCTTATAGTTTCCGAGATATGGACTATCGGTAATTTACACCTTAGGCTCTGCTTCTAACTTGGGCCCAAATTGTAAAATCGTCTTATCTATTGGCGATTTCGTTCCAATTCACATTCCAAGTAATATTCGGCATGCTAATTACATTGCCGGTTGCCAAATTGCATTATCTCTTATAGTTTCCGAGATATGGACTATCGATAATTTACACCTTAGGCTCTGCTTCTAACTTGGGCCCAAATTGTAAAATGGTCTTATCTATTGGCGATTTCATTCCAATACACATTCCAAGTAATATTCGGCATGCTAATTACATTGCCGGTTGCCAAATTGCATTATCTCTTATAGTTTCCGAGATATGGACTATCGATAATTTACACCTTAGGCTCTGCTTCTAACTTGGGGCCAAATTGTAAAATGGTCTTATCTATTGGCGATTTCGTTCCAATTCACATTCCAAGTAATATTCGGCATGCTAATAACATTGCCGGTTGCCAAATTGTATTATCTCTTATAGTTTCCGAGATATGGACTATCGGTAATTTACATCTTAGGCTCTGCTTCTAACTTGGGCCCAAATTGTAAAATCGTCTTATCTATTGGCGATTTCGTTCCAATTCACATTCCAAGTAATATTCGGCATGCTGATTACATTGCCGGTTGCCAAATTGCATTATCTCTTATACTTTCCGAGATATGGACTATCGATAATTTACACCTTAGGCTCTGCTTCTAACTTGGGCCCAAATTGTAAAATGGTCTTATCTATTGGCGATTTCGTTCCAATTCACATTCCAAGTAATATTCGGCATGCTAATTACATTGCCGGTTGCCAAATTGAATTATCTCTTATAGTTTCCGAGATATGGACTATCGATAATTTACACCTTAGGCTCTGTTCCTAACTTGGGCCCAAATTGTAAAATGGTCTTATCTATTGGCGATTTCGTTCCATTCACATTCCAAGTGGTATTCGGCATGCTAATTACATTGCCGGTTGCCAAATTGCATTATCTCTTATAGCTTCCGAGATATGGATTATCGATAATTTACACCTTAGGCTCTGCTTCTAACTTGGGCCCAAATTGTAAAATGGTCTTATCTATTGGCGATTTCGTTCCAATTCACATTCCAAGTAATATTCGGCATGCTAATTACATTGCCGGTTGCCAAATTGCATTATCTCTTATAGTTTCCGAGATATGGACTATCGATAATTTACACCTTAGGCTCTGCTTCTAACTTGGGCCCAAATTGTAAAATGGTCTTATCTATTGGCGATTTCGTCCCAATTCACATTCCAAGTAATATTCGGCATGCTAATTACTTTGCCGGTTGCGAAACTGCATTATCTCTTATAGTTTCCGAGATATGGACTATCGATAATTTGCACCTTAGGCTCTGCTTCTAACTTGGGCCCAAATTGTAAAATGGTCTTATCTATTGGCGATTTCGTTCCAATTCACATTCCAAGTAATATTCGGCATGCTAATTACATTGCCGGTTGCCAAATTGCATTATCTCTTATAGTTTCCGAAATATGGACTATCGGTAATTTACACCTTAGGCTCTGCTTCTAACTTGGGACCAAATTGTAAAATGGTCTTATCTATTGGCGATTTCGTTCCAATTCACATTCCAAGTAATATTCGGCATGCTAATTACATTGCCAGTTGCCAAATTGCATTATCTCTTATAGTTTCCGAGATATGGACTATGGATAATTTACACCTTAGGCTCTGCTTCTAACTTGGGCCCAAATTGTAAAATGGTCTTATCTATTGGCGATTTCGTTAAAATTCACATTCCAAGTAATATTCGGCATGCTAATTACATTGCCGGTTGCCAAATTGCATTATCTTTTATAGTTTCCGAGATATGGACTTTCGATAATTTACACCTTAGGCTCTGCTTCTAACTTGGGCCCAAATTGTAAAATGGCCTTATCTATTGGCGATTTCGTTCCAATTCACATTCCAAGTAATACTCGGCATGCTGATTACATTGCCGGTTGCCAAATTGCATTATCTCTTATAGTTTCAGAGATATGGACTATCGATAATTTACACCTTAGGCTCTGCTTCTAACTTGGGCCCAAATTGTAAAATGGTCTTATCTATTGGCTATTTCGTTCCAATTCACATTCCAAGTAATATTCGGCATGCTAATTACATTGCCGGTTGCCAAATTGCATTATCTCTTATAGTTTCCGAGATATGGACTATCGATAATTTACACCTTAGGATCTGCTTCTAACTTGGGCCCAAATTGTAAAATGGTCTTATCTATTGGCGATTTCGTTCCAATTCACATTCCAAGTAATATTCGGCATGCTAATTACATTGCCGGTTGCCAAATTGAATTATCTCCTATAGTTTCCGAGATATGGACTATCGATAATTTACACCTTAGGCTCTGCTTCTAACTTGGGCCCAAATTGTAAAATTATCTTATCTATTGGCTATTTCGTTCCAATTCACATTCCAAGTAATATTCGGCATGCTAATTACATTGCCGGTTGCCAAATTGCATTATCTCTTATAGTTTCCGAGATATGGACTATCGATAATTTACACCTTAGGATCTGCTTCTAACTTGGGCCCAAATTGTAAAATGGTCTTATCTATTGGCGATTTCGTTCCAATTCACATTCCAAGTAATATTCGGCATGCTAATTACATTGCCGGTTGCCAAATTGAATTATCTCCTATAGTTTCCGAGATATGGACTATCGATAATTTACACCTTAGGCTCTGCTTCTAACTTGGGCCCAAATTGTAAAATGGTCTTACCTATTGGCGATTTCGTTCCAATTCACATTCCAAGTAATATTCGGCATGCTAATTACATTGCCGGTGGCCAAGTTGCATTATCTCTTATAGTTTCCGAGATATGGACTATCGATAATTTACACCTTAGGCTCTGCTTCTAACTTGGGCCCAAATTGTAAAATGGTCTTATCTATTGGCGATTTTGTTCCAATTCACATTCCAAGTAATATTCGGCATGCTAATTACATTGCCGGTTGCCAAATTGCATTATCTCTTATAGTTTCCGAGATATGGACTATCGATAATTTACACCTTAGGCTCTGCTTCTAACTTGGGCCCAAATTGTAAAATGGTCTTATCTATTGGCGATTTCGTTCCAATTCACATTCCAAGTAATATTCGGCATGCTAATTACATTGCCGGTTGCCAAATTGAATTATCTCCTATAGTTTCCGAGATATGGACTATCGATAATTTACACCTTAGGCTCTGCTTCTAACTTGGGCCCAAATTGTAAAATGGTCTTACCTATTGGCGATTTCGTTCCAATTCACATTCCAAGTAATATTCGGCATGCTAATTACATTGCCGGTGGCCAAGTTGCATTATCTCTTATAGTTTCCGAGATATGGACTATCGATAATTTACACCTTAGGCTCTGCTTCTAACTTGGGCCCAAATTGTAAAATGGTCTTATCTATTGGCGATTTCGTTCCAATTCACATTCCAAGTAATATTCGGCATGCTAATTACATTGCCGGTTCCCAAATTGCATTATCTCTTATAGTTTCCGAGATATGGACTATCGATTATTTTTAACCTTAGGCTCTGCTTCTAACTTGGGCCCAAACTGTAAAATGGTCTTATCTATTGGCGATTTCGTTCCAATTCACATTCCAAGTAGTATTCGGCATGCTAATTACATTGCCTGTTGCCAAATTGCATTATCTCTTATAGTTTCCGAGATATGGACTATCGATAATTTACACCTTAGGCTCTGCTTCTAACTTGGGCCCAAATTGTAAAATGGTCTTATCTATTGGCGATTTCGTCCCAATTCACATTCCAAGTAATATTCGGCATGCTAATTACATTGCCAGTTGCCAAATTGCATTATCTCTTATAGTTTTCGAGATATGGACTATGGATAATTTACACCTTAGGCTCTGCTTCTAACTTGGGCCCAAATTGTAAAATGGTCTTATCTATTGGCGATTTCATTCCAATTCACATTCCAAGTAATATTCGGCATGCTAATTACATTGCCGGTTGCCAAATTGCATTATCTCTTATAGTTTCCGAGATATGGACTATCGATAATTTACACCTTAGGCTCTGCTTCTAACTTGGGCCCAAATTGTAAAATGGTCTTATCTATTGGCGATTTCGTCCCAATTCACATTCCAAGTAATATTCGGCATGCTAATTACATTGCCAGTTGCCAAATTGCATTATCTCTTATAGTTTCCGAGATATGGACTATCGATAATTTACACCTTAGGCTCTGCTTCTAACTTGGGCCCAAATTGTAAAATGGTCTTATCTATTGGCGATTTCGTTCCAATTCACATTCCAAGTAATATTCGGCATGCTAATTACATTACCGATTGCCAAATTGAATTATCTCTTATAGTTTCCGAGATATGGACTATCGATAATTTACACCTTAGGCTCTGCTTCTAACTTGGACCCAAATTGTAAAATGGTCTTATCTATTGGCGATTTCGTTCCAATTCATATTCCAAGTGGTATTCGGCATGCTAATTACATTGCCGGTTGCCAAATTGCATTATCTCTTATAGTTTCCGAGATATGGACTATCGATAATTTACACCTTAGGCTCTGCTTCTAACTTGGGCCCAAATCGTAAAATGGTCTTATCTATTGGCGATTTCGTTCTAATTCACATTCCAAGTAATATTCGGCATGCTAATTACATTGCCGGTTGCCAAATTGAATTATCTCTTATAGTTTCCGAGATATGGACTATCGATAACTTACACCTTAGGCTCTGCTTCTAACTTGGACCCAAATTGTAAAATGGTCTTATCTATTGGCGATTTCGTTCCAATTCATATTCCAAGTGGTATTCGGCATGCTAATTACATTGCCGGTTGCCAAATTGCATTATCTCTTATAGTTTCCGAGATATGGACTATCGATAATTTACACCTTAGGCTCTGCTTCTAACTTGGGCCCAAATTGTAAAATGGTCTTATCTATTGGCGATTTCGTTCCAATTCACATTCCAAGTAATATTCGGCATGCTAATTACATTACCGATTGCCAAATTGCATTATCTCTTATAGTTTCCGAGATATGGACTATCGATAATTTACACCTTAGGCTCTGCTTCTAACTTGGGCCCAAATTGTAAAATGGTCTTATCTATTGGCGATTTCGTCCCAATTCACATTCCAAGTAATATTCGGCATGCTAATTACATTGCCGGTTGCGAAACTGCATTATCTCTTATAGTTTCCGAGATATGGACTATCGATAATTTACACCTTAGGCTCTGCTTCTAACTTGGGCCCAAATTGTAAAATGGTCTTATCTATTGGCGATTTTGTTCCAATTCACATTCCAAGTAATATTCGGCATGCTAATTACATTGCCGGTTGCCAAATTGCATTATCTCTTATAGTTTCCGAGATATGGACTATCGATAATTTACACCTTAGGCTCTGCTTCTAACTTGGGCCCAAATTGTAAAATGGTCTTATCTATTGGCGATTTCGTTCCAATTCACATTCCAAGTAATATTCGGCATGCTAATTACATTGCCGGTTGCCAAATTGAATTATCTCCTATAGTTTCCGAGATATGGACTATCGATAATTTACACCTTAGGCTCTGCTTCTAACTTGGGCCCAAATTGTAAAATGGTCTTACCTATTGGCGATTTCGTTCCAATTCACATTCCAAGTAATATTCGGCATGCTAATTACATTGCCGGTGGCCAAGTTGCATTATCTCTTATAGTTTCCGAGATATGGACTATCGATAATTTACACCTTAGGCTCTGCTTCTAACTTGGGCCCAAATTGTAAAATGGTCTTATCTATTGGCGATTTCGTTCCAATTCACATTCCAAGTAATATTCGGCATGCTAATTACATTGCCGGTTCCCAAATTGCATTATCTCTTATAGTTTCCGAGATATGGACTATCGATTATTTTTAACCTTAGGCTCTGCTTCTAACTTGGGCCCAAACTGTAAAATGGTCTTATCTATTGGCGATTTCGTTCCAATTCACATTCCAAGTAGTATTCGGCATGCTAATTACATTGCCTGTTGCCAAATTGCATTATCTCTTATAGTTTCCGAGATATGGACTATCGATAATTTACACCTTAGGCTCTGCTTCTAACTTGGGCCCAAATTGTAAAATGGTCTTATCTATTGGCGATTTCGTCCCAATTCACATTCCAAGTAATATTCGGCATGCTAATTACATTGCCAGTTGCCAAATTGCATTATCTCTTATAGTTTTCGAGATATGGACTATGGATAATTTACACCTTAGGCTCAGCTTCTAACTTGGGCCCAAATTGTAAAATGGTCTTATCTATTGGCGATTTCATTCCAATTCACATTCCAAGTAATATTCGGCATGCTAATTACATTGCCGGTTGCCAAATTGCATTATCTCTTATAGTTTCCGAGATATGGACTATCGATAATTTACACCTTAGGCTCTGCTTCTAACTTGGGCCCAAATTGTAAAATGGTCTTATCTATTGGCGATTTCGTCCCAATTCACATTCCAAGTAATATTCGGCATGCTAATTACATTGCCAGTTGCCAAATTGCATTATCTCTTATAGTTTCCGAGATATGGACTATCGATAATTTACACCTTAGGCTCTGCTTCTAACTTGGGCCCAAATTGTAAAATGGTCTTATCTATTGGCGATTTCGTTCCAATTCACATTCCAAGTAATATTCGGCATGCTAATTACATTACCGATTGCCAAATTGAATTATCTCTTATAGTTTCCGAGATATGGACTATCGATAATTTACACCTTAGGCTCTGCTTCTAACTTGGACCCAAATTGTAAAATGGTCTTATCTATTGGCGATTTCGTTCCAATTCATATTCCAAGTGGTATTCGGCATGCTAATTACATTGCCGGTTGCCAAATTGCATTATCTCTTATAGTTTCCGAGATATGGACTATCGATAATTTACACCTTAGGCTCTGCTTCTAACTTGGGCCCAAATCGTAAAATGGTCTTATCTATTGGCGATTTCGTTCTAATTCACATTCCAAGTAATATTCGGCATGCTAATTACATTGCCGGTTGCCAAATTGAATTATCTCTTATAGTTTCCGAGATATGGACTATCGATAACTTACACCTTAGGCTCTGCTTCTAACTTGGACCCAAATTGTAAAATGGTCTTATCTATTGGCGATTTCGTTCCAATTCATATTCCAAGTGGTATTCGGCATGCTAATTACATTGCCGGTTGCCAAATTGCATTATCTCTTATAGTTTCCGAGATATGGACTATCGATAATTTACACCTTAGGCTCTGCTTCTAACTTGGGCCCAAATTGTAAAATGGTCTTATCTATTGGCGATTTCGTTCCAATTCACATTCCAAGTAATATTCGGCATGCTAATTACATTACCGATTGCCAAATTGCATTATCTCTTATAGTTTCCGAGATATGGACTATCGATAATTTACACCTTAGGCTCTGCTTCTAACTTGGGCCCAAATTGTAAAATGGTCTTATCTATTGGCGATTTCGTCCCAATTCACATTCCAAGTAATATTCGGCATGCTAATTACATTGCCGGTTGCGAAACTGCATTATCTCTTATAGTTTCCGAGATATGGACTATCGATAATTTACACCTTAGGCTCTGCTTCTAACTTGGGCCCAAATTGTAAAATGGTCTTATCTATTGGCGATTTCGTTCCAATTCACATTCCAAGTAATATTCGGCATGCTAATTACATTGCCGGTTGCCAAATTGCATTATCTCTTTTAGTTTCCGAGATATGGACTATCGATAATTTACAACTTAGGCTCTGCTTCTAACTTGGGCCCAAATTGTAAAATGGTCTTATCTATTGGCGATTTCGTTCCAATTCACATTCCAAGTAATATTCGGCATGCTAATTACATTGCTGGTTGCCAAATTGCATTATCTCTTATAGTTTCCGAGATATGGACTATCGATAATTTACACCTTAGGCTCTGCTTCTAACTTGGGCCCAAATTGTAAAATGGCCTTATCTATTGGCGATTTCGTTCCAATTCACATTCCAAGTAATATTCGGCATGCTAATTACATTGCCGGTTGCCAAATTGCATTATCTCTTATAGTTTCCGAGATATGGACTATCGATAATTTACACCTTAGGCTCTTCTTCTAACTTGGGCCCAAATTGTAAAATGGTCTTATCTATTGGCGATTTCGTTCCAATTCACATTCCAAGTAATATTCGGCATGCTAATTACATTGCCGGTGGCCAAATTGAATTATCTCTTATAGTTTCCGAGATATGGACTATCGATAATTTACACCTTAGGCTCTGCTTCTAACTTGGGCCCAAATTGTAAAAAGGTCTTACCTATTGGCGATTTCCTTCCAATTCACATTCCAAGTAATATTCGGCATGCTAATTACATTGCCGGTTGCCAAATTGCATTATCTCTTATAGTTTCCGAGATATGGACTATCGATAATTTACACCTTAGGCTCTGCTTCTAACTTGGGCCCAAATTGTAAAATGGCCTTATCTATTGGCGATTTCGTTCCAATTCACATTCCAAGTAATATTCGGCATGCTAATTACATTGCCGGTTGCCAAATTGCATTATCTCTTATAGTTTCCGAGATATGGACTATCGATAATTTACACCTTAGGCTCTTCTTCTAACTTGGGCCCAAATTGTAAAATGGTCTTATCTATTGGCGATTTCGTTCCAATTCACATTCCAAGTAATATTCGGCATGCTAATTACGTTGCCGGTGGTCAAATTGAATTATCTCTTATAGTTTCCGAGATATGGACTATCGATAATTTACACCTTAGGCTCTGCTTCTAACTTGGGCCCAAATTGTAAAAAGGTCTTACCTATTGGCGATTTCGTTCCAATTCACATTCCAAGTAATATTCGGCATGCTAATTACATTGCCGGTTGCCAAATTGCATTATCTCTTATAGTTTCCGAGATAAGGACTATCGATAATTTACACCTTGGGCTCTGCTTCTAACTTGGGCCCAAATTGTAAAATGGTCTTATCTATTGGCGATTTCGTTCCAATTCACATTCCAAGTAATATTCCGCATGCTAATTACATTGCCGGTTGCCAAATTGCATTATCTCTTATAGTTTCCGAGATATGGACTATCGATAATTTACACCTTAGGCTCTGCTTCTAACTTGGGCCCAAATTGTAAAATGGTCTTATCTATTGGCGATTTCGTTCCAATTCACATTCCAAGTAATATTCGGCATGCTAATTACATTGCCGGTTGCCAAATTGCATTATCTCTTGTAGTTTCCGAGATATGGACTATCGATAATTTACACCTTAGGCTCTGCTTCTAACTTGGGCCCAAATTGTAAAATCGCCTTATCTATTGGCGATTTCGTTCCAATTCACATTCCAAATAATATTCGGCATGCTAATTACATTGCCGGTTGCCAAATTGCATTATCTCTTATAGTTTCCGAGATATGGACTATCGATAATTTACACCTTAGGCTCTGCTTCTAACTTGGGCCCAAATTGTAAAATGGTCTTATCTATTGGCGATTTCGTTCAAATTCACATTCCAAGTAATATTCGGCATGCTAATTACATTGCCGGTTGCCAAATTGCATTATCTCTTGTAGTTTCCGAGATATGGACTATCGATAATTTACACCTTAAGCTCTGCTTCTAACTTGGGCCCAAATTGTAAAATGGTCTTATCTATTGGCGATTTCGTTCCAATTCACATTCCAAGTAATATTCGGCATGCTAATTACATTGCCGGTTGCCAAATTGCATTATCTCTTATAGTTTCCGAAATATGGACTATCGGTAATTTACACCTTAGGCTCTGCTTCTAACTTGGGCCCAAATTGTAAAATCGTCTTATCTATTGGCGATTTCGTTCCAATTCACATTCCAAGTAATATTCGGCATGCTAATTACATTGCCAGTTGCCAAATTGCATTATCTCTTATAGTTTCCGATATATGGACTATGGATAATTTACACCTTAGGCTCTGCTTCTAACTTGGGCCCAAATTGTAAAATGGTCTTATCTATTGGCGATTTCGTTCCAATTCACATTCCAAGTAATATTCGGCATGCTAATTACATTGCCGGTTGCCAAATTGCATTATCTTTTATAGTTTCCGAGATATGGACTATCGATAATTTACACCTTAGGCTCTGCTTCTAACTTGGGCCCAAATTGTAAAATGGCCTTATCTATTGGCGATTTCGTTCCAATTCACATTCCAAGTAATACTCGGCATGCTGATTACATTGCCGGTTGCCAAATTGCATTATCTCTTATAGTTTCAGAGATATGGACTATCGATAATTTACACCTTAGGCTCTGCTTCTAACTTGGGCCCAAATTGTAAAATGGTCTTATCTATTGGCGATTTCGTTCCAATTCACATTCCAAGTAATATTCGGCATGCTAATTACATTGCCGGTTGCCAAATTGCATTATCTCTTATAGTTTCCGAAATATGGGCTATCGGTAATTTACACCTTAGGCTCTGCTTCTAACTTGGGCCCAAATTGTAAAATCGTCTTATCTATTGGCGATTTCTTTCCAATTCACATTCCAAGTAATATTCGGCATGCTAATTACATTGCCAGTTGCCAAATTGCATTATCTCTTATAGTTTCTGAGATATGGACTATGGATAATTTACACCTTAGGCTCTGCTTCTAACTTGGGCCCAAATTGTAAAATGGCCTTATCTATTGGCGATTTCGTTCCAATTCACATTCCAAGTAATATTCGGCATGCTAATTACATTGCCGGTTGCCAAATTGCATTATCTTTTTTAGTTTCCGAGATATGGACTATCGATAATTTACACCTTAGGCTCTGCTTCTAACTTGGGCCCAAATTGTAAAATGGCCTTATCTATTGGCGATTTCGTTCCAATTCACATTCCAAGTAATACTCGGCATGCTGATTACATTGCCGGTTGCCAAATTGCATTATCTCTTATAGTTTCAGAGATATGGACTATCGATAATTTACACCTTATGCTCTGCTTCTAACTTGGGCCCAAATTGTAAAATGGTCTTATCTATTGGCTATTTCGTTCCAATTCACATTCCAAGTAATATTCGGCATGCTAGTTACACTGCCGGTTGCCAAATTGCATTATCTCTTATAGTTTCCGAGATATGGACTATCGATAATTTACACCTTAGGATCTGCTTCTAACTTGGGCCCAAATTGTAAAATGGTCTTATCTATTGGCGATTTCGTTCCAATTCACATTCCAAGTAATATTCGGCATGCTAATTACATTGCCGGTTGCCAAATTGAATTATCTCTTATAGTTTCCGAGATATGGACTATCGATAATTTACACCTTAGGCTCTGCTTCTAACTTGGGCCCAAATTGTAAAATGGTCTTATCTATTGGCGATTTCGTTCCAATTCACATTCCAAGTGGTATTCGGCATGCTAATTACATTGCCGGTTGCCAAATTGCATTATCTCTTATAGTTTCCGAGATATGGACTATCGATAATTTACACCTTAGGCTCTGCTTCTAACTTGGGCCCAAATTGTAAAATGGTCTTATCTATTGGCGATTTCGTTCCAATTCACATTCCAAGTAATATTCGGCATGCTAATTACATTGCCGGTTGCCAAATTGCATTATCTCTTATAGTTTCCGAAATATGGACTATCGATAATTTACACCTTAGGCTCTGCTTCTAACTTGGGCCCAAATTGTAAAACGGTCTTATCTATTGGCGATTTCGTCCCAATTCACATTCCAAGTAATATTCGGCATGCTAATTACATTGCCAGTTGCCAAATTGCATTATCTCTTATAGTTCCCGAGATATGGACTATGGATAATTTACACCTTAGGCTCTGCTTCTAACTTGGGCACAAATTGTAAAATAGTCTTATCTATTGGCGATTTCATTCCAATTCACATTCCAAGTTATATTCGGCATGCTAATTACATTGCCGGTTGCCAAATTGCATTATCTCTTATAGTTTCCGAGATATGGACTATCGATAATTTACACCTTAGGCTCTGCTTCTAACTTGGGCCCAAATTGTAAAATGGTCTAATCTATTGGCGATTTCGTTCCAATTCACATTCCAAGTAATATTCGGCATGCTAATTACATTGCCGGTTGCCAAATTGCATTATCTCTTTTAGTTTCCGAGATATGGATTATCGATAATTTACACCTTAGGCTCTGCTTCTAACTTGGGCCCAAATTGTAAAATGGTCTTATCTATTGGCGATTTCGTTAAAATTCACATTCCAAGTAATATTCGGCATGATAATTACATTGCCGGTTGCCAAATTGCATTATCTCTTATAGTTTCCGAGATATGGACTATCGATAATTTACACCTTAGGCTCTGCTTCTAACTTGGGCCCAAATTGTAATATGGTCTTATCTATTGGCGATTTCGTTCCAATTCACATTCCAAGTAATATTCGGCATGCTAATTACATTGCCGGTTGCCAAATTGCATTATCTCTTATAGTTTCCGAGATATGGACTATCGATAATTTACACCTTAGGCTCTGCTTCTAACTTGGGCCCAAATTGTAAAATGGCCTTATCTATTGGCGATTTCGTTCCAATTCACATTCCAAGTAATATTCGGCATGCTAATTACATTGCCGGTTGCCAAATTGCATTATCTCTTATAGTTTCCGAGATATGGACTATCGATAATTTACACCTTAGGCTCTGCTTCTAACTTGGGCCCAAATTGTAAAATGGTCTTATCTATTGGCGATTTCGTTCCAATTCACATTCCAAGTATTATTCGGCATGCTAATTACATTGCCGGTTGCCAAATTGCATTATCTCTTATAGTTTCCGAGATATGGACTATCGATAATTTACACCTTAGGCTCTGCTTCTAACTTGGGCCCAAATTGTAAAATGGTCTTATCTATTGGCGATTTCGTTCCAATTCACATTCCAAGTAATATTCGGCATGCTAATTACATTGCCGGTTGCCAAATTGCATTATCTCTTATAGTTTCCGAGATATGGACTATCGATAATTTACACCTTAGGCTCTGCTTCTAACTTGGGCCCAAATTGTAAAATGGTCTTATCTATTGGCGATTTCGTTCCAATTCACATTCCAAGTAATATTCGGCATGCTAATTACATTGCCGGTTGCCAAATTGCATTATCTCTTATAGTTTCCGAGATATGGACTATCGATAATTTACACCTTAGGCTCTGCTTCTAACTTGGGCCCAAATTGTAAAATGGTCTTCTCTATTGGCGATTTCGTTCCAATTCACATTCCAAGTAATATTCGGCATGCTAATTACATTGCCGGTTCCCAAATTGCATTATCTCTTATAGTTTCCGAGATATGGACTATCGATTATTTTTAACCTTAGGCTCTGCTTCTAACTTGGGCCCAAACTGTAAAATGGTCTCATCTATTGGCGATTTCGTTCCAATTCACATTCCAAGTAGTATTCGGCATGCTAATTACATTGCCGGTTGCCAAATTGCATTATCTCTTATAGTTTCCGAGATATGGACTATCGATAATTTACACCTTAGGCTCTGCTTCTAACTTGGGCCCAAATTGTAAAATGGTCTTATCTATTGGCGATTTCGTCCCAATTCCCATTCCAAGTAATATTCGGCATGCTAATTACATTGCCAGTTGCCAAATTGCATTATCTCTTATAGTTTCCGAGATATGGACTATGGATAATTTACACCTTAGGCTCTGCTTCTAACTTGGGCCCAAATTGTAAAATGGTCTTATCTATTGGCGATTTCATTCCAATTCACATTCCAAGTAATATTCGGCATGCTAATTACATTGCCGGTTGCCAAATTGCATTATCTCTTATAGTTTCCGAGATATGGACTATCGATAATTTACACCTTAGGCTCTGCTTCTAACTTGGGCCCAAATTGTAAAATGGTGTTATCTATTGGCGATTTCGTTCCAATTCACATTCCAAGGAATATTCGGCATGCTAATTACATTGCCGGTTGCCAAATTGCATTATCTCTTATAGTTTCCGAGATATTGACTATCGGTAATTTACACCTTAGGCTCTGCTTCTAACTTGGGCCCAAATTGTAAAATCGTCTTATCTATTGGCGATTTCGTTCCAATTCACATTCCAAGTAATATTCGGCATGCTAATTACATTGCCGGTTGCCAAATTGCATTATCTCTTATAGTTTCCGAGATATGGACTATCGATAATTTACACCTTAGGCTCTGCTTCTAACTTGGGCCCAAATTGTAAAATGGTCTTATCTATTGGCGATTTCGTTCCAATTCACATTCCAAGTAATATTCGGCATGTTAATTAAATTGCCGGTTGCCAAAATGCATTATCTCTTATAGTTTCCGAGATATGGACTATCGATTATTTACACCTTGGGCTCTGCTTCTAACTTGGGCCCAAATTGTAAAATCGTCTTATCTATTGGCGATTTCTTTCCAATTCACATTCCAAGTAATATTCGGCATGCTAATTACATTGCCGGTTGCCAAATTGCATTATCTCTTATAGTTTCCGAGATATGGACTATCGATTATTTACACCTTGGGCTCTGCTTCTAACTTGGGCCCAAATTGTAAAATGGTCTTATCTATTGGCGATTTCGTTACAATTCACATTCCAAGTAATATTCGGCATGCTAATTACATAGCCGGTTGCCAAATTGAATTATCTCCTATAGTTTCCGAGATATGGACTATCGATTATTTACACCTTAGGCTCTGCTTCTAACTTGGGCCCAAATTGTTAAATGGTCTTACCTATTGGCGATTTCGTTCCAATTCACATTCCAAGTAATATTCGGCATGCTAATTACATTGCCGGTTCCCAAATTGCATTATCTCTTATAGTTTCCGAGATATGGACTATCGATTATTTTTAACCTTAGGCTCTGCTTCTAACTTGGGCCCAAACTGTAAAATGGTCTTATCTATTGGCGATTTCGTTCCAATTCACATTCCAAGTAGTATTCGGCATGCTAGTTACATTGCCGGTTGCCAAATTGCATTATCTCTTATAGTTTCCGAGATATGGACTATCGATAATTTACACCTTAGGCTCTGCTTCTAACTTGGGCCCAAATTGTAAAATGGTCTTATCTATTGGCGATTTCGTCCCAATTCACATTGCAAGTAATATTCGGCATGCTAATTACATTGCCAGTTGCCAAATTGCATTATCTCTTATAGTTTTCGAGATATGGACTATGGATAATTTACACCTTAGGCTCTGCTTCTAACTTGGGCCCAAATTGTAAAATGGTCTTATCTATTGGCGATTTCATTCCAATTCACATTCCAAGTAATATTCGGCATGCTAATTACATTGCCGGTTGCCAAATTGCATTATCTCTTATAGTTTCCGAGATATGGACTATCGATAATTTACACCTTAGGCTCTGCTTCTAACTTGGGCCCAAATTGTAAAATGGTGTTATCTATTGGCGATTTCGTTCCAATTCACATTCCAAGGAATATTCGGCATGCTAATTACATTGCCGGTTGCCAAATTGCATTATCTCTTATAGTTTCCGAGATATTGACTATCGGTAATTTACACCTTAGGCTCTGCTTCTAACTTGGGCCCAAATTGTAAAATCGTCTTATCTATTGGCGACTTCGTTCCAATTCACATTCCAAGTAATATTCGGCATGCTAATTACATTGCCGGTTGCCAAATTGCATTATCTCTTATAGTTTCCGAGATATGGACTATCGATAATTTACACCTTAGGCTCTGCTTCTAACTTGGGCCCAAATTGTAAAATGGTCTTATCTATTGGCGATTTCGTTCCAATTCACATTCCAAGTAATATTCGGCATGTTAATTAAATTGCCGGTTGCCAAAATGCATTATCTCTTATAGTTTCCGAGATATGGACTATCGATTATTTACACCTTGGGCTCTGCTTCTAACTTGGGCCCAAATTGTAAAATCGTCTTATCTATAGGCGATTTCTTTCCAATTCACATTCCAAGTAATATTCGGCATGCTAATTACATTGCCGGTTGCCAAATTGCATTATCTCTTATAGTTTCCGAGATATGGACTATCGATTATTTACACCTTGGGCTCTGCTTCTAACTTGGGCCCAAATTGTAAAATGGTCTTATCTATTGGCGATTTCGTTACAATTCACATTCCAAGTAATATTCGGCATGCTAATTACATAGCCGGTTGCCAAATTGAATTATCTCCTATAGTTTCCGAGATATGGACTATCGATTATTTACACCTTAGGCTCTGCTTCTAACTTGGGCCCAAATTGTTAAATGGTCTTACCTATTGGCGATTTCGTTCCAATTCACATTCCAAGTAATATTCGGCATGCTAATTACATTGCCGGTTCCCAAATTGCATTATCTCTTATAGTTTCCGAGATATGGACTATCGATTATTTACACCTTAGGCTCTGCTTCTAACTTGGGCCCAAATTGTTAAATGGTCTTACCTATTGGCGATTTCGTTCCAATTCACATTCCAAGTAATATTCGGCATGCTAATTACATTGCCGGTTCCCAAATTGCATTATCTCTTATAGTTTCCGAGATATGGACTATCGATTATTTTTAACCTTAGGCTCTGCTTCTAACTTGGGCCCAAACTGTAAAATGGTCTTATCTATTGGCGATTTCGTTCCAATTCACATTCCAAGTAGTATTCGGCATGCTAGTTACATTGCCGGTTGCCAAATTGCATTATCTCTTATAGTTTCCGAGATATGGACTATCGATAATTTACACCTTAGGCTCTGCTTCTAACTTGGGCCCAAATTGTAAAATGGTCTTATCTATTGGCGATTTCGTCCCAATTCACATTGCAAGTAATATTCGGCATGCTAATTACATTGCCAGTTGCCAAATTGCATTATCTCTTATAGTTTTCGAGATATGGACTATGGATAATTTACACCTTAGGCTCTGCTTCTAACTTGGGCCCAAATTGTAAAATGGTCTTATCTATTGGCGATTTCATTCCAATTCACATTCCAAGTAATATTCGGCATGCTAATTACATTGCCGTTTGCCAAATTGCATTATCTCTTATAGTTTCCGAGATATGGACTATCGATAATTTACACCTTAGGCTCTGCTTCTAACTTGGGCCCAAATTGTAAAATCGTCTTATCTATTGGCGATTTCTTTCCAATTCATATTCCAAGTAATATTCGGCATGCTAATTACATTGCCGGTTGCCAAATTGCATTATCTCTTATAGTTTCCGAGATATGGACTATCGATAATTTACACCTTAGGCTCTGCTTCTAACTTGGGCCCAAATTTTAAAATGGTCTTATCTATTGGCGATTTCGTTACAATTCACATTCCAAGTAATATTCGGCATGCTAATTACATAGCCGGTTGCCAAATTGAATTATCTCCTATAGTTTCCGAGATATGGACTATCGATAATTTACACCTTAGGCTCTGCTTCTAACTTGGGCCCAAATTGTTAAATGGTCTTACCTATTGGCGATTTCGTTCCAATTCACATTCCAAGTAATATTCGGCATGCTAATTACATTGCCGGTTCCCAAATTGCATTATCTCTTATAGTTTCCGAGATATGGACTATCGATTATTTTTAACCTTAGGCTCTGCTTCTAACTTGGGCCCAAACTGTAAAATGGTCTTATCTATTGGCGATTTCGTTCCAATTCACAGTCCAAGTAGTATTCGGCATGCTAGTTACATTGCCGGTTGCTAAATTGCATTATCTCTTATAGTTTCCGAGATATGGACTATCGATAATTTACACCTTAGGCTCTGCTTCTAACTTGGGCCCAAATTGTAAAATGGTCTTATCTATTGGCGATTTCGTCCCAATTCACATTGCAAGTAATATTCGGCATGCTAATTACATTGCCAGTTGCCAAATTGCATTATCTCTTATAGTTTTCGAGATATGGACTATGGATAATTTACACCTTAGGCTCTGCTTCTAACTTGGGCCCAAATTGTAAAATGGTCTTATCTATTGGCGATTTCATTCCAATTCACATTCCAAGTAATATTCGGCATGCTAATTACATTGCCGTTTGCCAAATTGCATTATCTCTTATAGTTTCCGAGATATGGACTATCGATAATTTACACCTTAGGCTCTGCTTCTAACTTGGGCCCAAATTGTAAAATGGTCTTATCTATTGGCGATTTCGTTCCAATTCACATTCCAAGTAATATTCGGCATGCTAATTACATTGCCGGTTGCCAAATTGCATTATCTCTTATAGTTTCCGAGATATGGACTATCGATAATTTACACCTTAGGCTCTGCTTCTAACTTGGGCCCAAATTGTAAAATGGTCTTATCTATTGGCGATTTCGTTCCAATTCACATTCCAAGTAATATTCGGCATGCTAATTACATTGCCGGTTGCCAAATTGCATTATCTCTTATAGTTTCCGAGATATGGACTATCGATAATTTACACCTTAGGCTCTGCTTCTAACTTGGGCCCAAATTGTACAATGGTCTTCTCTATTGGCGATTTCGTTCCAATTCACATTCCAAGTAATATTCGGCATGCTAATTATATTGCCGGTTCCCAAATTGCATTATCTCTTATAGTTTCCGAGATATGGACTATCGATTATTTTTAACCTTAGGCTCTGCTTCTAACTTGGGCCCAAACTGTAAAATGGTCTCATCTATTGGCGATTTCGTTCCAATTCACATTCCAAGTAGTATTCGGCATGCTAATTACATTGCCGGTTGCCAAATTGCATTATCTCTTATAGTTTCCGAGATATGGACTATCGATAATTTACACCTTAGGCTCTGCTTCTAACTTGGGCCCAAATTGTAAAATGGTCTTATCTATTGGCGATTTCGTCCCAATTCCCATTCCAAGTAATATTCGGCATGCTAATTACATTGCCAGTTGCCAAATTGCATTATCTCTTATAGTTTCCGAGATATGGACTATGGATAATTTACACCTTAGGCTCTGCTTCTAACTTGGGCCCAAATTGTAAAATGGTCTTATCTATTGGCGATTTCATTCCAATTCACATTCCAAGTAATATTCGGCATGCTAATTACATTGCCGGT
Source organism: Rhynchophorus ferrugineus (assembly GCF_030347505.1). NCBI lineage: Eukaryota > Metazoa > Arthropoda > Insecta > Coleoptera > Curculionidae > Rhynchophorus > Rhynchophorus ferrugineus. The sequence goes on along the minus strand of NW_027472618.1, from coordinate 781,065 downwards.
TGCCAAATTGCATTATCTCTTATAGTTTCCGAGATATGGACTATCGATAATTTACACCTTAGGCTCTGCTTCTAACTTGGGCCCAAATTGTAAAATGGTCTTATCTATTGGCGATTTCGTTCCAATTCACATTCCAAGGAATATTCGGCATGCTAATTACATTGCCGGTTGCCAAATTGCATTATCTCTTATAGTTTCCGAGATATTGACTATCGGTAATTTACACCTTAGGCTCTGCTTCTAACTTGGGCCCAAATTGTAAAATCGTCTTATCTATTGGCGATTTCGTTCCAATTCACATTCCAAGTAATATTCGGCATGCTAATTACATTGCCGGTTGCCAAATTGCATTATCTCTTATAGTTTCCGAGATATGGACTATCGATAATTTACACCTTAGGCTCTGCTTCTAACTTGGGCCCAAATTGTAAAATGGTCTTATCTATTGGCGATTTCGTTCCAATTCACATTCCAAGTAATATTCGGCATGTTAATTAAATTGCCGGTTGCCAAATTGCATTATCTCTTATAGTTTCCGAGATATGGACTATCGATTATTTACACCTTGGGCTCTTCTTCTAACTTGGGCCCAAATTGTAAAATCGTCTTATCTATTGGCGATTTCTTTCCAATTCACATTCCAAGTAATATTCGGCATGCTAATTACATTGCCGGTTGCCAAATTGCATTATCTCTTATAGTTTCCGAGATATGGACTATCGATAATTTACACCTTAGGCTCTGCTTCTAACTTGGGCCCAAATTGTAAAATGGTCTTATCTATTGGCGATTTCGTTACAATTCACATTCCAAGTAATATTCGGCATGCTAATTACATAGCCGGTTGCCAAATTGAATTATCTCCTATAGTTTCCGAGATATGGACTATCGATAATTTACACCTTAGGCTCTGCTTCTAACTTGGGCCCAAATTGTTAAATGGTCTTACCTATTGGCGATTTCGTTCCAATTCACATTCCAAGTAATATTCGGCATGCTAATTACATTGCCGGTTCCCAAATTGCATTATCTCTTATAGTTTCCGAGATATGGACTATCGATTATTTTTAACCTTAGGCTCTGCTTCTAACTTGGGCCCAAACTGTAAAATGGTCTTATCTATTGGCGATTTCGTTCCAATTCACATTCCAAGTAGTATTCGGCATGCTAGTTACATTGCCGGTTGCCAAATTGCATTATCTCTTATAGTTTCCGAGATATGGACTATCGATAATTTACACCTTAGGCTCTGCTTCTAACTTGGGCCCAAATTGTAAAATGGTCTTATCTATTGGCGATTTCGTCCCAATTCACATTGCAAGTAATATTCGGCATGCTAATTACATTGCCAGTTGCCAAATTGCATTATCTCTTATAGTTTTCGAGATATGGACTATGGATAATTTACACCTTAGGCTCTGCTTCTAACTTGGGCCCAAATTGTAAAATGGTCTTATCTATTGGCGATTTCATTCCAATTCACATTCCAAGTAATATTCGGCATGCTAATTACATTGCCGTTTGCCAAATTGCATTATCTCTTATAGTTTCCGAGATATGGACTATCGATAATTTACACCTTAGGCTCTGCTTCTAACTTGGGCCCAAATTGTAAAATGGTCTTATCTATTGGCGATTTCGTTCCAATTCACATTCCAAGTAATATTCGGCATGCTAATTACATTGCCGGTTGCCAAATTGCATTATCTCTTATAGTCTCCGAGATATGGACTATCGGTAATTTACACCTTAGGCTCTGCTTCTAACTTGGGCCCAAATTGTAAAATCGTCTTATCTATTGGCGATTTCGTTCCAATTCACATTCCAAGTAATATTCGGCATGCTAATTACATTGCCGGTTGCCAAATTGCATTATCTCTTATAGATTCCGAGATATGGACTATCGATAATTTACACCTTAGGCTCTGCTTCTAACTTGGGCCCAAATTGTAAAATGGTCTTATCTATTGGCGATTTCATTCCAATTCACATTCCAAGTAATATTCGGCATGCTAATTACATTGCCGGTTGCCAAATTGCATTATCTCTTATAGTTTCCGAGATATGGACTATCGATAATTTACACCTTAGGCTCTGCTTCTAACTTGGGGCCAAATTGTAAAATGGTCTTATCTATTGGCGATTTCGTTCCAATTCACATTCCAAGTAATATTCGGCATGCTAATTACATTGCCGGTTGCCAAATTGTATTATCTCTTATAGTTTCCGAGATATGGACTATCGGTAATTTACACCTTAGGCTCTGCTTCTAATTTGGGCCCAAATTGTAAAATCGTCTTATCTATTGACGATTTCGTTCCAATTCACATTCCAAGTAATATTCGGCATGCTGATTACATTGCCGGTTGCCAAATTGCATTATCTCTTATAGTTTCCGAGATATGGACTATCGATAATTTACACCTTAGGCACTGCTTCTAACTTGGGCCCAAATTGTAAAATGGTCTTATCTATTGGCGATTTCGTTCCAATTCACATTCCAAGTAATATTCGGCATGCTAATTACATTGCCGGTTGCCAAATTGAATTATCTCTTATAGTTTCCGAGATATGGACTATCGATAATTTACACCTTAGGCTCTGCTTCTAACTTGGGCTCAAATTGTAAAATGGTCTTACCTATTGGCGATTTCGTTCCAATTCACATTCCAAGTAGTATTCGGCATGCTAGTTACATTGCCGGTTGCCAAATTGCATTATCTCTTATAGTTTCCGAGATATGGACTATCGATAATTTACACCTTAGGCTCTGCTTCTAACTTGGGCCCAAATTGTAAAATGGTCTTATCTATTGGCGATTTCGTCCCAATTCACATTGCAAGTAATATTCGGCATGCTAATTACATTGCCAGTTGCCAAATTGCATTATCTCTTATAGTTTTCGAGATATGGACTATGGATAATTTACACCTTAGGCTCTGCTTCTAACTTGGGCCCAAATTGTAAAATGGTCTTATCTATTGGCGATTTCATTCCAATTCACATTCCAAGTAATATTCGGCATGCTAATTACATTGCCGTTTGCCAAATTGCATTATCTCTTATAGTTTCCGAGATATGGACTATCGATAATTTACACCTTAGGCTCTGCTTCTAACTTGGGCCCAAATTGTAAAATGGTCTTATCTATTGGCGATTTCGTTCCAATTCACATTCCAAGTAATATTCGGCATGCTAATTACATTGCCGGTTGCCAAATTGCATTATCTCTTATAGTCTCCGAGATATGGACTATCGGTAATTTACACCTTAGGCTCTGCTTCTAACTTGGGCCCAAATTGTAAAATCGTCTTATCTATTGGCGATTTCGTTCCAATTCACATTCCAAGTAATATTCGGCATGCTAATTACATTGCCGGTTGCCAAATTGCATTATCTCTTATAGATTCCGAGATATGGACTATCGATAATTTACACCTTAGGCTCTGCTTCTAACTTGGGCCCAAATTGTAAAATGGTCTTATCTATTGGCGATTTCATTCCAATTCACATTCCAAGTAATATTCGGCATGCTAATTACATTGCCGGTTGCCAAATTGCATTATCTCTTATAGTTTCCGAGATATGGACTATCGATAATTTACACCTTAGGCTCTGCTTCTAACTTGGGGCCAAATTGTAAAATGGTCTTATCTATTGGCGATTTCGTTCCAATTCACATTCCAAGTAATATTCGGCATGCTAATTACATTGCCGGTTGCCAAATTGTATTATCTCTTATAGTTTCCGAGATATGGACTATCGGTAATTTACACCTTAGGCTCTGCTTCTAATTTGGGCCCAAATTGTAAAATCGTCTTATCTATTGACGATTTCGTTCCAATTCACATTCCAAGTAATATTCGGCATGCTGATTACATTGCCGGTTGCCAAATTGCATTATCTCTTATAGTTTCCGAGATATGGACTATCGATAATTTACACCTTAGGCACTGCTTCTAACTTGGGCCCAAATTGTAAAATGGTCTTATCTATTGGCGATTTCGTTCCAATTCACATTCCAAGTAATATTCGGCATGCTAATTACATTGCCGGTTGCCAAATTGAATTATCTCTTATAGTTTCCGAGATATGGACTATCGATAATTTACACCTTAGGCTCTGCTTCTAACTTGGGCTCAAATTGTAAAATGGTCTTATCTATTGGCGATTTCGTTCCAATTCACATTCCAAGTGGTATTCGGCATGCTAATTACATTGCCGGTTGCCAAATTGCATTATCTCTTATAGTTTCCGAGATATGGACTATCGATAATTTACACCTTAGGCTCTGCTTCTAACTTGGGCCCAAATTGTAAAATGGTCTTATCTATTGGCGATTTCGTTCCAATTCACATTCCAAGTAATATTCGGCATGCTAATTACATTGCCGGTTGCCAAATTGCATTATCTCTTATAGTTTCCGAGATATGGACTATCGATAATTTACACCTTAGGCTCTGCTTCTAACTTGGGCCCAAATTGTAAAATGGTCTTATCTATTGGCGATTTCGTTCCAATTCACATTCCAAGTAATATTCGGCATGCTGATTACATTGCCGGTTGCCAATTTGCATTATCTCTTATAGTTTCCGAGATATGGACTATCGATAATTTACACCTTAGGCACTGCTTCTAACTTGGGCCCAAATTGTAAAATGGTCTTATCTATTGGCGATTTCGTTCCAATTCACATTCCAAGTAATATTCGGCATGCTAATTACATTGCCGGTTGCCAAATTGAATTATCTCTTATAGTTTCCGAGATATGGACTATCGATAATTTACACCTTAGGCTCTGCTTCTAACTTGGGCTCAAATTGTAAAATGGTCTTATCTATTGACGATTTCGTTCCAATTCACATTCCAAGTGGTATTCGGCATGCTAATTACATTGCCGGTTGTCAAATTGCATTATCTCTTATAGTTTCCGAGATATGGGCTATCGATAATTTACACCTTAGGCTCTGCTTCTAACTTGGGGCCAAATTGTAAAATGGTCTTATCTATTGGCGATTTCGTTCCAATTCACATTCCAAGTAATATTCGGCATGCTAATTACATTGCCGGTTGCCAAATTGTATTATCTCTTATAGTTTCCGAGATATGGACTATCGGTAATTTACACTTTAGGCTCTGCTTCTAACTTGGGCCCAAATTGTAAAATCGTCTTATCTATTGACGATTTCGTTCCAATTCACATTCCAAGTAATATTCGGCATGCTGATTACATTGCCGGTTGCCAATTTGCATTATCTCTTATAGTTTCCGAGATATGGACTATCGATAATTTACACCTTAGGCACTGCTTCTAACTTGGGCCCAAATTGTAAAATGGTCTTATCTATTGGCGATTTCGTTCCAATTCACATTCCAAGTAATATTCGGCATGCTAATTACATTGCCGGTTGCCAAATTGAATTATCTCTTATAGTTTCCGAGATATGGACTATCGATAATTTACACCTTAGGCTCTGCTTCTAACTTGGGCTCAAATTGTAAAATGGTCTTATCTATTGGCGATTTCGTTCCAATTCACATTCCAAGTGGTATTCGGCATGCTAATTACATTGCCGGTTGCCAAATTGCATTATCTCTTATAGTTTCCGAGATATGGACTATCGATAATTTACACCTTAGGCTCTGCTTCTAACTTGGGCCCAAATTGTAAAATGGTCTTATCTATTGGCGATTTCGTTCCAATTCACATTCCAAGTAATATTCGGCATGCTAATTACATTGCCGGTTGCCAAATTGCATTATCTCTTATAGTTTCCGAGATATGGACTATCGATAATTTACACCTTAGGCTCTGCTTCTAACTTGGGCCCAAATTGTAAAATGGTCTTATCTATTGGCGATTTCGTTCCAATTCACATTCCAAGTAATATTCGGCATGCTAATTACATTGCCGGTTGCCAAAATGCATTATCTGTTATAGTTTCCGAGATATGGACTATCGATAATTTACACCTTAGGCTCTGCTTCTAACTTGGGCCCAAATTGTAATATGGTCTTATCTATTGGCGATTTCGTTCCAATTCACATTCCAAGTAATATTCGGCATGCTAATTACATTGCCGGTTGCCAAATTGAATTATCTCTTATAGTTTCCGAGATATGGACTATCGATAATTTACACCTTAGGCTCTGCTTCTAACTTGGGCCCAAATTGTAAAATGGTCTTATCTATTGGCGATTTCGTTCCAATTCACATTCCAAGTGGTATTCGGCATGCTAATTACATTGCCGGTTGCCAAATTGCATTATCTCTTATAGTTTCCGAGATATGGACTATCGATAATTTACACCTTAGGCTCTGCTTCTAACTTGGGCCCAAATTGTAAAATGCTCTTATCTATTGGCGATTTCGTTCCAATTCACATTCCAAGTAATATTCGGCATGCTAATTACAATGCCGGTTGCCAAATTGCATTATCTCTTATAGTTTCCGAGATATGGACTATCGATAATTTACACCTTAGGCTCTGCTTCTAACTTGGGCCCAAATTGTAAAATGGTCTTATCTATTGGCGATTTCGTCCCAATTCACATTCCAAGTAATATTCGGCATGCTAATTACTTTGCCGGTTGCGAAACTGCATTATGTCTTATAGTTTCCGAGATATGGACTATCGATAATTTACACCTTAGGCTCTGCTTCTAACTTGGGCCCAAATTGTAAAATGGTCTTATCTATTGGCGATTTCGTTCCAATTCACATTCCAAGTAATATTCGGCATGCTAATTACATTTCCGGCTGCCAAATTGCATTATCTCTTATAGTTTCCGAGATATGGACTATCGATAATTTACACCTTAGGCTCTGCTTCTAACTTGGGCCCAAATTGTAAAATGGTCTTATCTATTGGCGATTTCGTTCCAATTCACATTCCAAGTAATATTCGGCATGCTGATTACATTGCCGGTTGCCAAATTGCATTATCTCTTATAGTTTCCGAGATATGGACTATCGATAATTTACACCTTAGGCTCTGCTTCTAACTTGGGCCCAAATTGTAAAATGGTCTTATCTATTGGCGATTTCGTTCCAATTCACATTCCAAGTAATATTGGGCATGCTAATTACATTGCCGGTTGCCAAATTGAATTATCTCTTATAGTTTCCGAGATATGGACTATCGATAATTTACACCTTAGGCTCTGCTTCTAACTTGGGCCCAAATTGTAAAATGGTCTTATCTATTGGCGATTTCGTTCCAATTCACATTCCAAGTGGTATTCGGCATGCTAATTACATTGCCGGTTGCCAAATTGCATTATCTCTTATAGTTTCCGAGATATGGACTATCGATAATTTACACCTTAGGCTCTGCTTCTAACTTGGGTCCAAATTGTAAAATGCTCTTATCTATTGGCGATTTCGTTCCAATTCACATTCCAAGTAATATTCGGCATGCTAATTACAATGCCGGTTGCCAAATTGCATTATCTCTTATAGTTTCCGAGATATGGACTATCGATAATTTACACCTTAGGCTCTGCTTCTAACTTGGGCCCAAATTGTAAAATGGTCTTATCTATTGGCGATTTCGTCCCAATTCACATTCCAAGTAATATTCGGCATGCTAATTACTTTGCCGGTTGCGAAACTGCATTATGTCTTATAGTTTCCGAGATATGGACTATCGATAATTTACACCTTAGGCTCTGCTTCTAACTTGGGCCCAAATTGTAAAATGGTCTTATCTATTGGCGATTTCGTTCCAATTCACATTCCAAGTAATATTCGGCATGCTAATTACATTGCCGGCTGCCAAATTGCATTATCTCTTATAGTTTCCGAGATATGGACTATCGATAATTTACACCTTAGGCTCTGCTTCTAACTTGGGCCCAAATTGTAATATGGTCTTATCTATTGGCGATTTCGTTCCAATTCACATTCCAAGTAATATTCGGCATGCTAATTACATTGCCGGTTGCCAAATTGCATTATCTCTTATAGTTTCCGAGATACGGACTATCGATAATTTACACCTTAGGCTCTGCTTCTAACTTGAGCCCAAATTGTAAAATGGTCTTATCTATTGGCGATTTCGTTCCAATTCACATTCCAAGTAATATTCGGCATGCTAATTACATTGCCGGTTGCCAAATTGCATTATCTCTTATAGTTTCCGAGATATGGACTATGGATAATTTACACCTTAGGCTCTGCTTCTAACTTGGTCCCAAATTGTAAAATGGTCTTATCTATTGGCGATTTCGTTCCAATTCACATTCCAAGTAATATTCGGCATGCTAATTACATTGCCGGTTGCCAAATTGCATTATCTCTTATAGTTTCCGAGATATGGACTATCGATAATTTACACCTTAGGCTCTGCTTCTAACTTGGGCCCAAATTGTAAAATGGTCTTATCTATTGGCGATTTCGTTCCAATTCACATTCCAAGTAATATTCGACATGCTAATTACATTGCAGGTGGCCAAGTTGCATTATCTCTTATAGTTTCCGAAATATGGACTATCGATAATTTACACCTTAGGCTCTGCTTCTAACTTGGGCCCAAATTGTAAAATGGTCTTATCTATTGGCGATTTCGTTCCAATTCACATTCCAAGTGGTATTCGGCATGCTAATTACATTGCCGGTTGCCAAATTGCATTATCTCTTATAGTTTCCGAGATATGGACTATCGATAATTTACACCTTAGGCTCTGCTTCTAACTTGGGCCCAAATTGTAAAATGGTCTTATCTATTGGCGATTTCGTTCCAATTCACATTCCAAGTGGTATTCGGCATGCTAATTACATTGCCGGTTGCCAAATTGCATTATCTCTTTTAGTTTCCGAGATATGGACTATCGATAATTTACACCTTAGGCTCTGCTTCTAACTTGGGCCCAAATTGTAAAATGGTCTTATCTATTGGCGATTTCGTTCCAATTCACATTCCAAGTAATATTCGGCATGCTAATTACATTGCCGGTTGCCAAATTGAAATATCTCTTATAGTTTCCGAGATATGGACTATCGATAATTTACACCTTAGGCTCTGCTTCTAACTTGGGCCCAAATTGTAAAATGGTCTTATCTATTGGCGATTTCGTTCCAATTCACATTCCAAGTGGTATTCGGCATGCTAATTACATTGCCGGTTGCCAAATTGCATTATCTCTTATAGTTTCCGAGATATGGACTATCGATAATTTACACCTTAGGCTCTGCTTCTAACTTGGGCCCAAATTGTAAAATAGTCTTATCTATTGGCGATTTCGTTCCAATTCACATTCCAAGTAATATTCGGCATGCTAATTACATTGCCGGTTGCCAAATTGCATTATCTCTTATAGTTTCCGAGATATGGACTATCGATAATTTACACCTTAGGCTCTGCTTCTAACTTGGGCCCAAATTGTAAAATGGTCTTATCTATTGGCGATTTCATTCCAATTCACATTCCAAGTAATATTCGGCATGCTAATTACATTGCCGGTTGCCAAATTGCATTATCTCTTATAGTTTCCGAGATATGGACTATCGATAATTTACACCTTAGGCTCTGCTTCTAACTTGGGCCCAAATTGTAAAATCGTCTTATCTATTGGCGATTTCGTTCCAATTCACATTCCAAGTAATATTCGGCATGCTAATTACATTGCCGGTTGCCAAATTGCATTATCTCTTATAGTTTCCGAGATATGGACTATCGATAATTTACACCTTAGGCTCTGCTTCTAACTTGGGCCCAAATTGTAAAATGGTCTTATCTATTGGCGATTTCGTTCCAATTCACATTCCAAGTAATATTCGGCATGCTAATTACATTGCCGGTTGCCAAATTGAAATATCTCTTATAGTTTCCGAGATATGGACTATCGATAATTTACACCTTAGGCTCTGCTTCTAACTTGGGCCCAAATTGTAAAATGGTCTTATCTATTGGCGATTTCGTTCCAATTCACATTCCAAGTGGTATTCGGCATGCTAATTACATTGCCGGTTGCCAAATTGCATTATCTCTTATAGTTTCCGAGATATGGACTATCGATAATTTACACCTTAGGCTCTGCTTCTAACTTGGGCCCAAATTGTAAAATGGTCTTATCTATTGGCGATTTCGTTCCAATTCACATTCCAAGTAATATTCGGCATGCTAATTACATTGCCGGTTGCCAAATTGCATTATCTCTTATAGTTTCCGAGATATGGACTATCGATAATTTACACCTTAGGCTCTGCTTCTAACTTGGGCCCAAATTGTAAAATGGTCTTATCTATTGGCGATTTCATTCCAATTCACATTCCAAGTAATATTCGGCATGCTAATTACATTGCCGGTTGCCAAATTGCATTATCTCTTATAGTTTCCGAGATATGGACTATCGATAATTTACACCTTAGGCTCTGCTTCTAACTTGGGCCCAAATTGTAAAATCGTCTTATCTATTGGCGATTTCGTTCCAATTCACATTCCAAGTAATATTCGGCATGCTAATTACATTGCCGGTTGCCAAATTGCATTATCTCTTATAGTTTCCGAGATATGGACTATCGATAATTTACACCTTAGGCTCTGCTTCTAACTAGGGCCCAAATTGTAAAATGGTCTTATCTATTGGCGATTTCGTTCCAATTCACATTCCAAGTAATATTCGGCATGCTAATTACATTGCCGGTTGCCAAATTGCATTATCTCTTATAGTTTCCGAGATATGGAATATCGATAATTTACACCTTAGGCTCTGCTTCTAACTTGGGCCCAAATTGTAAAATGGCCTTATCTATTGGCGATTTCGTTCCAATTCACATTCCAAGTAATATTCGGCATGCTAATTACATTGCCGGTTGCCAAATTGCATTATCTCTTATAGTTTCCGAGATATGGACTATCGATAATTTACACCTTAGGCTCTGCTTCTAACTTGGGCCCAAATTGTAAAATGGTCTTATATATTGGCGATTTCGTTCCAATTCACATTCCAAGTAATATTCGGCATGCTAATTACATTGCCGGTGGCCAAATTGAATTATCTCTTATAGTTTCCGAGATATGGACTATCGATAATTTACACCTTAGGCTCTGCTTCTAACTTGGGCCCAAATTGTAAAATGGTCTTACCTATTGGCGATTTCGTTCCAATTCACATTCCAAGTAATATTCGGCATGCTAATTACATTGCCGGTTGCCAAATTGCATTATCTCTTATAGTTTCCGAGATATGGACTATCAATAATTTACACCTTAGGCTCTGCTTCTAACTTGGGCCCAAATTGTAAAATGGTCTTATCTATTGGCGATTTCGTTCCAATTCACATTCCAAGTAATATTCGGCATGCTAATTACATTGCCGGTTGCCAAATTGCATTATCTCTTATAGTTTCCGAGATATGGACTATCGATAATTTACACCTTAGGCTCTGCTTCTAACTTGGGCCCAAATTATAATATGGTCTTATCTATTGGCGATTTCGTTCCAATTCACATTCCAAGTAATATTCGGCATGCTAATTACATTGCCGGTTGCCAAATTGCATTATCTCTTATAGTTTCCGAGATATGGACTATCGATAATTTACACCTTAGGCTCTGCTTCTAACTTGGGCCCAAATTGTAAAATGGTCTTATCTATTGGCGATTTCGTTCCAATTCACATTCCAAGTAATATTCGGCATGCTAATTACATTGCCGGTTGCCAAATTGCATTATCTCTTATAGTTTCCGAAATATGGACTATCGATAATTTACACCTTAGGCTCTGCTTCTAACTTGGGCCCAAATTGTAAAATGGTCTTATCTATTGGCGATTTCGTTCCAATTCACATTCCAAGTAATATTCGGCATGCTAATTACACTGCCGGTTGCCAAATTGCATTATCTCTTATAGTTTCCGAGATATGGACTATCGATAATTTACACCTTAGGCTCTGCTTCTAACTTGGGCCCAAATTGTAAAATGGTCTTATCTATTGGCTATTTCGTTCCAATTCACATTCCAAGTAATATTCGGCATGCTAATTACATTGCCGGTTGCCAAATTGCATTATCTCTTATAGTTTCCGAGATACGGACTATCGATAATTTACACCTTAGGCTCTGCTTCTAACTTGGGCCCAAATTGTAAAATGGTCTTATCTATTGGCGATTTCGTTCCGATTCACACTCCAAGTAATATTCGGCATGCTAATTACATTGCCGGTTGCGAAATTGCATTATCTCTTATAGTTTCCGAGATATGGACTATCAATAATTTACACCTTAGGCTCTGCTTCTAATTTGGGCCCAAATTGTAAAATGGTCTTATCTATTGGCGATTTCGTTCCAATTCACATTCCAAGTAATATTCGGCATGCTAATTACATTGCCGGTTGCCAAATTGCGTTATCTCTTATAGTTTCCGAGATATGGACTATGGATAATTTACACCTTAGGCTCTGCTTCTAACTTGGGCCCAAATTGTAAAATGGTCTTATCTATTGGCGATTTCGTTCCAATTCACATTCCAAGTAATATTCGGCATGCTAATTACATTGCCGGTTGCCAAATTGCATTATCTCTTATAGTTTCCGAGATATGGACTATCGATAATTTACACCTTAGGCTCTGCTTCTAACTTGGGCCCAAATTGTAAAATGGTCTTATCTATTGGCGATTTCGTTCCAATTCACATTCCAAGTAATATTCGGCATGCTAATTACATTGCCGGTTGCCAAATTGCATTATCTCTTATAGTTTCCGAGATATGGACTATCGATAATTTACACCTTAGGCTCTGCTTCTAACTTGGGCCCAAATTGTAAAATGGTCTTCTCTATTGGCGATTTCGTTCCAATTCACATTCCAAGTAATATTCGGCATGCTAATTACATTGCCGGTTGCCAAATTGCATTATCTCTTATAGTTTCCGAGATATGGACTATCGATAATTTACACCTTAGGCTCTGCTTCTAACTTGGGCCCAAATTGTAAAATGGTCTTATCTATTGGCGATTTCGTTCCAATTCACATTCCAAGTAATATTCCGCATGCTAATTACATTGCCGGTTGCCAAATTGCATTATCTCTTATAGTTTCCGTGATATGGACTATCGATAATTTACACCTTAGGCTCTGTTTCTAACTTGGGCCCAAATTGTAAAATCGTCTTATCTATTGGCGATTTCGTTCCAATTCACATTCCAAGTAATATTCGGCATGCTAATTACATTGCCGGTTGCCAAATTGCATTATCTCTTATAGTTTCCGAGATATGGACTATCGGTAATTTACACCTTAGGCTCTGCTTCTAACTTGGGCCCAAATTGTAAAATGGTCTTATCTATTGGCGATTTCGTTCCAATTCACATTCCAAGTAATATCCGGCATGCTAATTACATTGCCGGTTGCCAAATTGAATTATCTCTTATAGTTTCCGAGATATGGACTATCGATAATTTACACCTTAGGCTCTGCTTCTAACTTGGGCCCAAATTGTAAAATGGTCTTACCTATTGGCGATTTCGTTCCAATTCACATTCCAGGTAATATTCGGCATGCTAATTACATTGCCGGTTGCCAAATTGCATTATCTCTTATAGATTCCGAGATATGGACTATCGATAATTTACACCTTAGGCTCTGCATCTAACTTGGGCCCAAATTGTAAAATGGTCTTATCTATTGGCGATTTCGTTCCAATTCACATTCCAAGTAATATTCGGCATGCTAATTACATTGCCGGTTGCTAAATTGCATTATCTCTTATAGTTTCCGAGATATGGACTATCGATAATTTACATCTTAGGCTCTGCTTCTAACTTGGGCCCAAATTGTAAAATGGTCTTATCTATTGCCGATTTCGTTCCAATTCACATTCCAAGTAATATTCGGCATGCTAATTACATTGCCGGTTGCCAAATTGCATTATCTCTTATAGTTTCCGAGATATGGACTATCGATAATTTACACCTTAGGCTCTGCTTCTAACTTGGGCCCAAATAATAAAATGGTCTTATCTATTGGCGATTTCATTCCAATTCACATTCCAAGTAATATTCGGCATGCTAATTACATTGCCGGTTGCCAAATTGCATTATCTCTTGTAGTTTCCGAGATATGGACTATCGATAATTTACACCTTAGGCTCTGCTTCTAACTTGGGCCCAAATTGTAAAATCGCCTTATCTATTGGCGATTTCGTTCCAATTCACATTCCAAATAATATTCGGCATGCTAATTACATTGCCGGTTGCCAAATTGCATTATCTCTTATAGTTTCCGAGATATGGACTATCGATAATTTACACCTTAGGCTCTGCTTCTAACTTGGGCCCAAATTGTAAAATGGTCTTATCTATTGGCGATTTCGTTCCAATTCACATTCCAAGTAATATCCGGCATGCTAATTACATTGCCGGTTGCCAAATTGAATTATCTCTTATAGTTTCCGAGATATGGACTATCGATAATTTACACTTTAGGCTCTGCTTCTAACTTGGGCCCAAATTGTAAAATGGTCTTACCTATTGGCGATTTCGTTCCAATTCACATTCCAAGTAATATTCGGCATGCTAATTACATTGCCGGTTGCCAAATTGCATTATCTCTTATAGTTTCCGAGATATGGACTATCGATAATTTACACCTTAGGCTCTGCTTCTAACTTGGGCCCAAATTGTAAAATGGTCTTATCTATTGGCGATTTCGTTCCAATTCACATTCCAAGTAATATTCGGCATGCTAATTACATTGCCGGTTGCCAAATTGCATTATCTCTTATAGTTTCCGAGATATGGACTATCGATAATTTACACCTTAGGCTCTGCTTCTAACTTGGGCCCAAATTGTAAAATGGTCTTATCTATTGGCGATTTCGTTCCAATTCACATTCCAAGTAATATTCGGCATGCTAATTACATTGCCGATTGCCAAATTGCATTATCTCTTATAGTTTCCGAGATATGGACTATCGATAATTTACACCTTAGGCTCTGCTTCTAACTTGGGCCCAAATTGTAAAATGGTCTTATCTATTGGCGATTTCGTTCCAATTCACATTCCAAGTAATATTCGGCATGCTAATTACATTGCCGGTTGCCAAATTGCATTATCTCTTATAGTTTCCGAGATATGGACTATCGATAATTTACACCTTAGGCTCTGCTTCTAACTTGGGCCCAAATTGTAAAATCGTCTTATCTATTGGCGATTTCGTTCCAATTCACATTCCAAGTAATACTCGGCATGCTAATTACATTGCCGGTTGCCAAATTGCATTATCTCTTATAGTTTCCGAGATATGGACTATCGATAATTTACACCTTAGGCTCTGCTTCTAACTTTTGCCCAAATTGTAAAATGGTCTTATCTATTGGCGATTTCGTTCCAATTCACATTCCAAGTAATATTCGGCATGCTAATTACATTGCCGGTTGCCAAATTGAATTATCTCTTATAGTTTCCGAGATATGGACTATCGATAATTTACACCTTAGGCTCTGCTTCTAACTTGGGCCCAAATTGTAAAATGGTCTTATCTATTGGCGATTTCGTTCCAATTCACATTCCAAGTAGTATTCGGCATGCTAATTACATTGCCGGTTGCCAAATTGCATTATCTCTTATAGTTTCCGAGATATGGACTATCGATAATTTACACCTTAGGCTCTGCTTCTAACTTGGGCCCAAATTGTAAAATGGTCTTATCTATTGGCGATTTCGTTCCAATTCACATTCCAAGTAATATTCGGCATGCTAATTACATTGCCAGTTGCCAAATTGCATTATCTCTTATAGTTTCCGAGATATGGACTATGGATTATTTACATCTTAGGCTCTGCTTCTAACTTGGGCCCAAATTGTAAAATGGCCTTATCTATTGGTGATTTCGTTCCAATTCACTTTCCAAGTAATATTCGGCATGCAAATTACATTGCCGGTTGCCAAATTGCATTATCTCTTATAGTTTCCGAGATATGGACTATCGATAATTTACACCTCAGCCTCTGCTTCTAACTTGGGCCCAAATTGTAAAATGGTCTTATCTATTGGCGATTTCGTTCCAATTCACTCTCCAAGTAATATTCGGCATGCTAATTACATTGCCGGTTGCCAAATTGCATTATCTCTTACAGTTTCCGAGATATGGACTATCGATAATTTACACCTTAGGCTCTGCTTCTAACTTGGGCTCAAATTGTAAAATGGTCTTATCTATTGGCGATTTCGTTCCAATTCACATTCCAAGTAATATTCGGCATGCTAATTGCATTGCCGGTTGCCAAATTGCATTATCTCTTATAGCTTCCGAGATATGGACTGTCGATAATTTACACCTTAGGCTCTGCTTCTAACTTGGGCCCAAATTGTAAAATGGTCTTATCTATTGGCGATTTCGTTCCAATTCACTTTCCAAGTAATATTCGGCATGCTAATTACATTGCCGGTTGCCAAATTGCATTATCTCTTATAGTTTCCGAGATATGGACTATCGATAATTTACACCTTAGGCTCTGCTTCTAACTTGGGCCCAAATTGTAAAATGGTCTTATCTATTGGCGATTTCGTTCCAATTCACATTCCAAGTAATATTCGGCATGCTAATTACATTGCCGGTTGCCAAATTGCATTATCTCTTATAGTTTCCGAGATATGGACTATCGATAATTTACACCTTAGGCTCTGCTTCTAACTTGGGCCCAAATTGTAAAATGGCCTTATCTATTGGCGATTTCGTTCCAATTCACATTCCAAGTAATATTCGGCATGCTAATTACATTGCCGGTTGCCAAATTGCATTATCTCTTATAGTTTCCGAGATATGGACTATCGATAATTTACACCTTAGGCTCTGCTTCTAACTTGGGCCCAAATTGTAAAATGGTCTTATCTATTGGCGATTTCGTTCCAATTCACATTCCAAGTAATATTCGGCATGCTAATTACATTGCCGGTGGCCAAATTGAATTATCTCTTATAGTTTCCGAGATATGGACTATCGATAATTTACACCTTAGGCTCTGCTTCTAACTTGGGCCCAAATTGTAAAATGGTCTTATCTATTGGCGATTTCGTTCCAATTCACATTCCAAGTAATATTCGGCATGCTAATTACATTGCCGGTTGCCAAATTGCATTATCTCTTATAGTTTCCGAGATATGGACTATCGATAATTTACACCTTAGGCTCTGCTTCTAACTTGGGCCCAAATTGTAAAATGGTCTTATCTATTGGCGATTTCGTTCCAATTCACATTCCAAGTAATATTCGGCATGCTAATTACATTGCCGGTTGCCAAATTGCATTATCTCTTATAGTTTCCGAGATATGGACTATCGATAATTTACACCTTAGGCTCTGTTTCTAACTTGGGCCCAAATTGTAATATGGTCTTATCTATTGGCGATTTCGTTCCAATTCACATTCCAAGTAATATTCGGCATGCTAATTACATTGCCGGTTGCCAAATTGCATTATCTCTTATAGTTTCCGAGATATGGACTATCGATAATTTACACCTTAGGCTCTGCTTCTATCTTGGGCCCAAATTGTAAAATGGTCTTATCTATTGGCGATTTCGTTCCAATTCACATTCCAAGTAATATTCAGCATGCTAATTACATTGCCGGTTGCCAAATTGCATTATCTCTTATAGTTTCCGAGATATGGACTATCGATAATTTACACCTTAGGCTCTGCTTCTAACTTGGGCCCAAATTGTAATATGGTCTTATCTATTGGCGATTTCGTTCCAATTCATATTCCAAGTAATATTCGGCATGCTAATTACATTGCCGGTTGCCAAATTGCATTATCTCTTTTAGTTTCCGAGATATGGACTATCGATAATTTACACCTTAGGCTCTGCTTCTAACTTGGGCCCAAATTGTAAAATGGTCTTATCTATTGGCGATTTCGTTCCAATTCACATTCCAAGTAATATTCGGCATGCTCATTACATTGCCGGTTGCCAAATTGCATTATCTCTTATAGTTTCCGAGATATGGACTATGGATAATTTACACCTTAGGCTCTGCTTCTAACTTGGGCCCAAATTGTAAAATGGTCTTATCTATTGGCGATTTCGTTCCAATTCACATTGCAAGTAATATTCGGCATGCCAATTACATTGCCGGTTGCCAAATTGCATTATCTCTTATAGTTTCCGAGATATGGACTATCGATAATTTACACCTTAGGCTCTGCTTCTAACTTGGGCCCAAATTGTAAAATGGTCTTATCTATTGGCGATTTCGTTCCAATTCACATTCCAAGTAATATTCGGCATGCTAATTACATTGCCGGTTGCCAAATTGCATTATCTCTTATAGTTTCCGAGATATGGACTATGGATAATTTACACCTTAGGCTCTGCTTCTAACTTGGGCCCAAATTGTAAAATGGTCTTATCTATTGGCGATTTCGTTCCAATTCACATTCCAAGTAATATTCGGCATGCTAATTACATTGCCGGTTGCTAAATTGCATTATCTCTTATAGTTTCCGAGATATGGACTATCGATTATTTACATCTTAGGCTCTGCTTCTAACTTGGGCCCAAATTGAAAAATGGTCTTATCTATTGCCGATTTCGTTCCAATTCACATTCCAAGTAATATTCGGCATGCTAATTACATTGCCGGTTGCCAAATTGCATTATCTCTTATAGTTTCCGAGATATGGACTATCGATAATTTACATCTTAGGCTCTGCATCTAACTTGGGCCCAAATTGTAAAATGGTCTTATCTATTGCCGATTTCGTTCCAATTCACATTCCAAGTAATATTCGGCATGCTAATTACATTGCCGGTTGCCAAATTGCATTATCTCTTATAGTTTCCGAGATATGGACTATCGATAATTTACACCTTAGGCTCTGCTTCTAACTTGGGCCCAAATTGTAAAATGGTCTTATCTATTGGCGATTTCGTTCCAATTCACATTCCAAGTAATATTCGGCATGCTAATTACATTGCCGGTTGCCAAATTGCATTATCTCTTGTAGTTTCCGAGATATGGACTATCGATAATTTACACCTTAGGCTCTGCTTCTAACTTGGGCCCAAATTGTAAAATCGCCTTATCTATTGGCGATTTCGTTCCAATTCACATTCCAAGTAATATTCGGCATGCTAATTACATTGCCGGTTGCCAAATTGCATTATCTCTTATAGTTTCCGAGATATGGACTATCGATAATTTACACCTTAGGCTCTGCTTCTAACTTTTGCCCAAATTGTAAAATGGTCTTATCTATTGGCGATTTCGTTCCAATTCACATTCCAAGTAATATTCGGCATGCTAATTACATTGCCGGTTGCCAAATTGCATTATCTCTTATAGTTTCCGAGATATGGACTATCGATAATTTACACCTTAGGCTCTGCTTCTAACTTGGGCCCAAATTGTAAAATCGTCTTATCTATTGGCGATTTCGTTCCAATTCACATTCCAAGTAATACTCGGCATGCTAATTACATTGCCGGTTGCCAAATTGCATTATCTCTTATAGTTTCCGAGATATGGACTATCGATAATTTACACCTTAGGCTCTGCTTCTAACTTTTGCCCAAATTGTAAAATGGTCTTATCTATTGGCGATTTCGTTCCAATTCACATTCCAAGTAATATTCGGCATGCTAATTACATTGCCGGTTGCCAAATTGAATTATCTCTTATAGTTTCCGAGATATGGACTATCGATAATTTACACCTTAGGCTCTGCTTCTAACTTGGGCCCAAATTGTAAAATGGTCTTATCTATTGGCGATTTCGTTCCAATTCACATTCCAAGTAGTATTCGGCATGCTAATTACATTGCCGGTTGCCAAATTGCATTATCTCTTATAGTTTCCGAGATATGGACTATCGATTATTTACACCTTAGGCTCTGCTTCTAACTTGGGCCCAAATTGTAAAATGGTCTTATCTATTGGCGATTTCGTTCCAATTCACATTCCAAGTAATATTCGGCATGCTAATTACATTGCCGGTTGCCATATTGCATTATCTCTTATAGTTTCCGAGATATGGACTATGGATAATTTACACCTTAGGCTCTGCTTCTAACTTGGGCCCAAATTGTAAAATGGTCTTATCTATTGGCGATTTCGTTCCAATTTACATTCCAAGTAATATTCGGCATGCTAATTACATTGCCGGTTGCCAAATTGCATTATCTCTTATAGTTTCCGAGATATGGACTATCGATAATTTACACCTTAGGCTCTGCTTCTAACTTGGGCCCAAATTGTAAAATGGTCTTATCTATTGGCGATTTCGTTCCAATTCACATTCCAAGTAATATTCGGCATGCTAATTACATTGCCGGTTCCCAAATTGCATTATCTCTTATAGTTTCCGAGATATGGACTATCGATTATTTTTACCTTAGGATCTGCTTCTAACTTGGGCCCAAACTGTAAAATGGTCTTATCTATTGGCTATTTCGTTCCAATTCACATTCCAAGTAGTATTCGGCATGCTAATTACATTGCCGGTTACCAAATTGAATTATCTCCTATAGTTTCCGAGATATGGACTATCGATAATTTACACCTTAGGCTCTGCTTCTAACTTGGGCCCAAATTGTAAAATGGTCTTACCTATTGGCGATTTCGTTCCAATTCACATTCCAAGTAATATTCGGCATGCTAATTACATTGCCGGTGGCCAAGTTGCATTATCTCTTATAGTTTCCGAGATATGGACTATCGATAATTTACACCTTAGGCTCTGCTTCTAACTTGGGCCCAAATTGTAAAATGGTCTTATCTATTGGCGATTTCGTTCCAATTCACATTCCAAGTAATATTCGGCATGCTAATTACATTGCCGGTTCCCAAATTGCATTATCTCTTATAGTTTCCGAGATATGGACTATCGATTATTTTTAACCTTAGGCTCTGCTTCTAACTTGGGCCCAAACTGTAAAATGGTCTTATCTATTGACGATTTCGTTCCAATTCACATTCCATGTAGTATTCGGCATGCTAATTACATTGCCGGTTGCCAAATTGCATTATCTCTTATAGTTTCCGAGATATGGACTATCGATAATTTACACCTTAGGCTCTGCTTCTAACTTGGGCCCAAATTGTAAAATGGTCTTATCTATTGGCGATTTCGTCCCAATTCACATTCCAAGTAATATTCGGCATGCTAATTACATTGCCAGTTGCCAAATTGCATTATCTCTTATAGTTCCCGAGATATGGACTATAGATAATTTACACCTTAGGCTCTGCTTCTAACTTGGGCACAAATTGTAAAATAGTCTTATCTATTGGCGATTTCATTCCAATTCACATTCCAAGTAATATTCGGCATGCTAATTACATTGCCGGTTGCCAAATTGCATTATCTCTTATAGTTTCCGAGATATGGACTATCGATAATTTACACCTTAGGCTCTGCTTCTAACTTGGGCCCAAATTGTAAAATGGTCTAATCTATTGGCGATTTCGTTCCAATTCACATACCAAGTAATATTCAGCATGCTAATTACATTGCCGGTTGCCAAATTGCATTATCTCTTATAGTTTCCGAGATATGGACTATCGGTAAATTACACCTTAGTCTCTGCTTCTAACTTGGGCCCAAATTGTAAAATCGTCTTATCTATTGGCGATTTCGTTCCAATTCACATTCCAAGTAATATTCGGCATGCTAATTACATTGCCGGTTGCCAAATTGCATTATCTCTTATAGTTTCCGAGATATGGACTATCGATAATTTACACCTTAGGCTCTGCTTCTAACTTGGGCCCAAATTGTAAAATGGTCTAATCTATTGGCGATTTCGTTCCAATTCACATACCAAGTAATATTCAGCATGCTAATTACATTGCCGGTTGCCAAATTGCATTATCTCTTATAGTTTCCGAGATATGGACTATCGGTAAATTACACCTTAGTCTCTGCTTCTAACTTGGGCCCAAATTGTAAAATCGTCTTATCTATTGGCGATTTCGTTCCAATTCACATTCCAAGTAATATTCGGCATGCTAATTACATTGCCGGTTGCCAAATTGCATTATCTCTTATAGTTTCCGAGATATGGACTATCGATAATTTACACCTTAGGCTCTGCTTCTAACTTGGGCCCAAATTGTAAAATGGTCTTATCTATTGGCGATTTCATTCCAATTCACATTCCAAGTAATATTCGGCATGCTAATTACATTGCCGGTTGCCAAATTGCATTATCTCTTATAGTTTCCGAGATATGGACTATCGATAATTTACACCTTAGGCTCTGCTTCTAACTTGGGCCCAAATTGTAAAATGGTCTTATCTATTGGCGATTTCGTTCCAATTCACATTCCAAGTAATATTCGGCATGCTAATTACATTGCCGGTTGCCAAATTGCATTATCTCTTATAGTTTCCGAGATATGGACTATCGATAATTTACACCTTAGGCTCTGCTTCTAACTTGGGCCCAAATTGTAAAATGGTCTTATCTATTGGCGATTTCGTCCCAATTCACATTCCAAGTAATATTCGGCATGCTAATTACATTGCCGGTTGCGAAACTGCATTATCTCTTATAGTTTCCGAGATATGGACTATCGATAATTTACACCTTAGGCTCTGCTTCTAACTTGGGCCCAAATTGTAAAATGGTCTTATCTATTGGCGATTTCGTTCCAATTCACATTCCAAGTAATATTCGGCATGCTAATTACATTGCCGGTTGCCAAATTGCATTATCTCTTTTAGTTTCCGAGATATGGACTATCGATAATTTACACCTTAGGCTCTGCTTCTAACTTGGGCCCAAATTGTAAAATCGTCTTATCTATTGGCGATTTCGTTCCAATTCACATTCCAAGTAATATTCGGCATGCTAATTACATTGCCGGTTGCCAAATTGCATTATCTCTTATAGTTTCCGAGATATGGACTATCGATAATTTACACCTTAGGCTCTGCTTCTAACTTGGGCCCAAATTGTAATATGGTCTTATCTATTGGCGATTTCGTTCCAATTCACATTCCAAGTAATATTCGGCATGCTAATTACATTGCCGGTTGCCAAATTTCATTATCTCTTATAGTTTCCGAGATATGGACTATCGATAATTTACACCTTAGGCTCTGCTTCTAACTTGGGCCCAAATTGTAAAATGGTCTTATTTATTGGCGATTTCGTTCCAATTCACATTCCAAGTAATATTCGGCATGCTAATTACATTGCCGGTTGCCAAATTGCATTATCTCTCATAGTTTCCGAGATATGGACTATCGATAATTTACACCTTAGGCTCTGCTTCTAACTTGGGCCCAAATTGTAAAATGGTCTTATCTATTGGCGATTTCGTTCCAATTCACATTCCAAGTAATATTCGGCATGCTAATTACATTGCCGGTTGCCAAATTGCATTATCTCTTATAGTTTCCGAGATATGGACTATCGATAAATTACACCTTAGGCTCTGCTTCTAACTTGGGCCCAAATTGTAAAATGATCTTATCTATTGGCGATTTCGTTCCAATTCACATTCCAAGTAATATTCGGCATGCTAATTACATTGCCGGTTGCCAAATTGCATTATCTCTTATAGTTTCCGAGATATGGACTATGGATAATTTACACCTTAGGCTCTGCTTCTAACTTGGGCCCAAATTGTAAAATGGTCTTATCTATTGGCGATTTCGTTCCAATTCACATTCCTAGTAATATTCGGCATGCTAATTACATTGCCCTTTGCCAAATTGCATTATCTCTTATAGTTTCCGAGATATGGACTATCGATAATTTACACCTTAGGCTCTGCTTCTAACTTGGGCCCAAATTGTAAAATGGTCTTATCTATTGGCGATTTCGTTCCAATTCACATTCCAAGTAATATTCGGCATGCTAATTACATTGCCGGTTGCCAAATTGCATTATCTCTTATAGTTTCCGAGATATGGACTATCGATAATTTACACCTTAGGCTCTGCTTCTAACTTGGGCCCAAATTGTAAAATGGTCTTCTCTATTGGCGATTTCGTTCCAATTCACAATCCAAGTAATATTCGGCATGCTAATTACATTGCCGGTTCCCAAATTGCATTATCTCTTATAGTTTCCGAGATATGGACTATCGATTATTTTTAACCTTAGGCTCTGCTTCTAACTTGGGCCCAAACTGTAAAATGGTCTTATCTATTGGCGATTTCGTTCCAATTCACATTCCAAGTAGTATTCGGCATGCTAATTACATTGCCGGTTGCCAAATTGCATTATCTCTTATAGTTTCCGAGATATGAACTATCGATAATTTACACCTTAGGCTCTGCTTCTAACTTGGGCTCAAATTGTAAAATGGTCTTATCTATTGGCGATTTCGTCCCAATTCACATTCCAAGTAATATTCGGCATGCTAATTACATTGCCAGTTGCCAAATTGCATTATCTCTTATAATTTCCGAGATATGGGCTATGGATAATTTACACCTTAGGCTCTGCTTCTAACTTGGGCCCAAATTGTAAAATGGTCTTATCTATTGGCGATTTCATTCCAATTCACATTCCAAGTAATATTCGGCATGCTAATTACATTGCCGGTTGCCAAATTGCATTATCTCTTATAGTTTCCGAGATATGGACTATCGATAATTTACACCTTAGGCTCTGCTTCTAACTTGGGCCCAAATTGTAAAATGGTCTTATCTATTGGCGATTTCGTTCCAATTCACATTCCAAGGAATATTCGGCATGCTTATTACATTGCCGGTTGCCAAATTGCATTATCTCTTATAGTTTCCGAGATATGGACTATCGGTAATTTACACCTTAGGCTCTGCTTCTAACTTGGGCCCAAACTGTAAAATCGTCTTATCTATTGGCGATTTCGTTCCAATTCACATTCCAAGTAATATTCGGCATGCTAATTACATTGCCGGTTGCCAAATTGCATTATCTCTTATAGTTTCCGAGATATGGACTATGGATAATTTACACCTTAGGCTCTGCTTCTAACTTGGGCCCAAATTGTAAAATGGTCTTATCTATTGGCGATTTCGTTCCAATTCACATTCCTAGTAATATTCGGCATGCTAATTACATTGCCGGTTGCCAAATTGCATTATCTCTTATAGTTTCCGAGATATGGACTATCGATAATTTACACCTTAGGCTCTGCTTCTAACTTGGGCCCAAATTGTAAAATGGTCTTATCTATTGGCGATTTCGTTCCAATTCACATTCCAAGTAATATTCGGCATGCTAATTACATTGCCGGTTGCCAAATTGCATTATCTCTTATAGTTTCCGAGATATGGACTATCGATAATTTACACCTTAGGCTCTGCTTCTAACTTGGGCCCAAATTGTAAAATGGTCTTCTCTATTGGCGATTTCGTTCCAATTCACATTCCAAGTAATATTCGGCATGCTAATTACATTGCCGGTTCCCAAATTGCATTATCTCTTATAGTTTCCGAGATATGGACTATCGATTATTTTTAACCTTAGGCTCTGCTTCTAACTTGAGCCCAAACTGTAAAATGGTCTTATCTATTGGCGATTTCGTTCCAATTCACATTCCAAGTAGTATTCGGCATGCTAATTACATTGCCGGTTGCCAAATTGCATTATCTCTTATAGTTTCCGAGATATGGACTATCGATAATTTACACCTTAGGCTCTGCTTCTAACTTGGGCCCAAATTGTAAAATGGTCTTATCTATTGGCGATTTCGTCCCAATTCACATTCCAAGTAATATTCGGCATGCTAATTACATTGCCAGTTGCCAAATTGCATTATCTCTTATAGTTTCCGAGATATGGACTATGGATAATTTACACCTTAGGCTCTGCTTCTAACTTGGGCCCAAATTGTAAAATGGTTTATCTATTGGCGATTTCATTCGAATTCACATTCCAAGTAATATTCGGCATGCTAATTACATTGCCGGTTGCCAAATTGCATTATCTGTTATAGTTTCCGAGATATGGACTATCGATAATTTACACCTTAGGCTCTGCTTCTAACTTGGGCCCAAATTGTAAAATGGTCTTTTCTATTGGCGATTTCGTTCCAATTCACATTCCAAGGAACATTCGGCATGCTAATTACATTGCCGGTTGCCAAATTGCATTATCTCTTATAGTTTCCGAGATATGGACTATCGGTAATTTACACCTTAGGCTCTGCTTCTAACTTGGGCCCAAATTGTAAAATCGTCTTATCTATTGGCGATTTCGTTCCAATTCACATTCCAAGTAATATTCGGCATGCTAATTACATTGCCGGTTGCCAAATTGCATTATCTCTTATAGTTTCCGAGATATGGACTATCGATAATTTACACCTTAGGCTCTGCTTCTAACTTGGGCCCAAATTGTAAAATGGTCTTATCTATTGGCGATTTCGTTCCAATTCACATTCCAAGTAATATTCGGCATGTTAATTAAATTGCCGGTTGCCAAATTGCATTATCTCTTATAGTTTCCGAGATATGAACTATCGATAATTTACACCTTAGGCTCTGCTTCTAACTTGGGCCCAAATTGTAAAATCGTCTTATCTATTGGCGATTTCTTTCCAATTCACATTCCAAGTAATATTCGGCATGCTAATTACATTGCCGGTTGCCAAATTGCATTATCTCTTATAGTTTCCGAGATATGGACTATCGATAATTTACACCTTAGGCTCTGCTTCTAACTTGGGCCCAAATTGTAAAATGGTCTTATCTATTGGCGATTTCGTTACAATTCACATTCCAAGTAATATTCGGCATGCTAATTACATAGCCGGTTGCCAAATTTAATTATCTCCTATAGTTTCCGAGATATGGACTATCGATAATTTACACCTTAGGCTCTGCTTCTAACTTGGGCCCAAATTGTAAAATGGTCTTACCTATTGGCGATTTCGTTCCAATTCAAATTCCAAGTAATATTCGGCATGCTAATTACATTGCCGGTGGCCAAGTTGCATTATCTCTTATAGTTTCCGAGATATGGACTATCGATAATTTACACCTTAAGCTCTGCTTCTAACTTGGGCCCAAATTGTAAAATGGTCTTATCTATTGGCGATTTCGTTCCAATTCACATTCCAAGTAATATTCGGCATGCTAATTACATTGCCGGTTCCCAAATTGCATTATCTCTTATAGTTTCCGAGATATGGACTATCGATTATTTTTAACCTTAGGCTCTGCTTCTAACTTGGGCCCAAACTGTAAAATGGTCTTATCTATTGGCGATTTCGTTCCAATTCACATTCCAAGTAGTATTCGGCATGCTAGTTACATTGCCGGTTGCCAAATTGCATTATCTCTTATAGTTTCCGAGATATGGACTATCGATAATTTACACCTTAGGCTCTGCTTCTAACTTGGGCCCAAATTGTAAAATGGTCTTATCTATTGGCGATTTCGTCCCAATTCACATTCCAAGTAATATTCGGCATGCTAATTACATTGCCAGTTGCCAAATTGCATTATCTCTTATAGTTTTCGAGATATGGACTATGGATAATTTACACCTTAGGCTCTGCTTCTAACTTGGGCCCAAATTGTAAAATGGTCTTATCTATTGGCGATTTCATTCCAATTCACATTCCAAGTAATATTCGGCATGCTAATTACATTGCCGTTTGCCAAATTGCATTATCTCTTATAGTTTCCGAGATATGGACTATCGATAATTTACACCTTAGGCTCTGCTTCTAACTTGGGCCCAAATTGTAAAATGGTCTTATCTATTGGCGATTTCGTTCTAATTCACATTCCAAGTAATATTCGGCATGCTAATTACATTGCCGGTTGCCAAATTGCATTATCTCTTATAGTTTCCGAGATATGGACTATCGGTAATTTACACTTTAGGCTCTGCTTCTAACTTGGGCCCAAATTGTAAAATCGTCTTATCTACTGGCGATTTCGTTCCAATTCACATTCCAAGTAATATTCGGCATGCTAATTACATTGCCGGTTGCCAAATTGCATTATCTCTTATAGTTTCCGAGATATGGACTATCGATAATTTACACCTTAGGCTCTGCTTCTAACTTGGGGCCAAATTGTAAAATGGTCTTATCTATTGGCGATTTCGTTCCAATTCACATTCCAAGTAATATTCGGCATGCTAATTACATTGCCGGTTGCCAAATTGTATTATCTCTTATAGTTTCCGAGATATGGACTATCGGTAATTTACACCTTAGGCTCTGCTTCTAACTTGGGCCCAAATTGTAAAATCGTCTTATCTATTGGCGATTTCGTTCCAATTCACATTCCAAGTAATATTCGGCATGCTGATTACATTGCCGGTTGCCAAATTGCATTATCTCTTATAGTTTCCGAGATATGGACTATCGATAATTTACACCTTAGGCTCTGCTTCTAACTTGGGCCCAAATTGTAAAATGGTCTTATCTATTGGCGATTTCGTTCCAATTCACATTCCAAGTAATATTCGGCACGCTAATTACATTGCCGGTTGCCAAATTGAATTATCTCTTATAGTTTCCGAGATATGGACTATCGATAATTTACACCTTAGGCTCTGCTTCTAACTTGGGCCCAAATTGTAAAATGGTCTTATCTATTGGCGATTTCGTTCCAATTCACATTCCAAGTGGTATTCGGCACGCTAATTACATTGCCGGTTGCCAAATTGCATTATATCTTATAGTTTCCGAGATATGGACTATCGATAATTTACACCTTAGGCTCTGCTTCTAACTTGGGCCCAAATTGTAAAATGGTCTTATCTATTGGCGATTTCGTTCCAATTCACATTCCAAGTAATATTCGGCATGCTAATTACATTGCCGGTTGCCAAATTGCATTATCTCTTATAGTTTCCGAGATATGGACTATCGATAATTTACACCTTAGGCTCTGCTTCTAACTTGGGCCCAAATTGTAAAATGGTCTTATCTATTGGCGATTTCGTCCCAATTCACATTCCGAGTAATATTCGGCATGCTAATTACTTTGCCGGTTGCGAAACTGCATTATCTCTTATAGTTTCCGAGATATGGACTATCGATAATTTACACCTTAGGCTCTGCTTCTAACTTGGGCCCAAATTGTAAAATGGTCTTATCTATTGGCGATTTCGTTCCAATTCACATTCCAAGTAATATTCGGCATGCTAATTACATTGCCGGTTGCCAAATTGCATTATCTCTTATAGTTTCCGAGATATGGACTATCGATAATTTACACCTTAGGCTCTGCTTCTAACTTGGGCCCAAATTGTAATATGGTCTTATCTATTGGCGATTTCGTTCCAATTCACATTCCAAGTAATATTCGGCATGCTAATTACATTGCCGGTTGCCAAATTGCATTATCTCTTATAGTTTCCGAGATACGGACTATCGATAATTTACACCTTAGGCTCTGCTTCTAACTTGGGCCCAAATTGTAAAATGGTCTTATCTATTGGCGATTTCGTTCCAATTCACACTCCAAGTAATATTCGGCATGCTAATTACATTGCCGGTTGCGAAATTGCATTATCTCTTATAGCTTCCGAGATATGGACTATCCATAATTTACACCTTAGGCTCTGCTTGTAACTTGGGCCCAAATTGTAAAATGGTCTTATCTATTGGCGATTTCGTTCCAATTCACATTCCAAATAATATTCGGCATGCTAATTACATTGCCGGTTGCCAAATTGCATTATCTCTTATAGTTTCCGAGATATGGACTATGGATAATTTACACATTAGGCTCTGCTTCTAACTTGGTCCCAAATTGTAAAATGGTCTTATCTATTGGCGATTTCGTTCCAATTCACATTCCAAGTAATATTCGGCATGCTAATTACATTGCCGGTTGCCAAATTGCATTATCTCTTATAGTTTCCGAGATATGGACTATCGATAATTTACACCTTAGGCTCTGCTTCTAACTTGGGCCCAAATTGTAAAATGGTCTTATCTATTGGCGATTTCGTTCCAATTCACATTCCAAGTAATATTCGACATGCTAATTACATTGCCGGTGGCCAAATTGCATTATCTCTTATAGTTTCCGAGATATGGACTATCGATAATTTACACCTTAGGCTCTGCTTCTAACTTGGGCCCAAATTGTAAAATGGTCTTATCTATTGGCGATTTCGTTCCAATTCACATTCCAAGTAATATTCGGCATGCTAATTACAATGCCGGTTCCCAAATTGCATTATCTCTTATAGTTTCCGAGATATGGACTATCGATTATTTTTAACCTTAGGCTCTGCTTCTAACTTGGGCCCAAACTGTAAAATGGTCTTATCTATTGGCGATTTCGTTCCAATTCACATTCCAAGTAGTATTCGGCATGCTAATTACATTGCCGGTTGCCAAATTGCATTATCTCTTATAGTTTCCGAGATATGGACTATCGATAATTTACACCTTAGGCTCTGCTTCTAACTTGGGCCCAAATTGTAAAATGGTCTTATCTATTGGCGATTTCGTCCCAATTCACATTCCAAGTAATATTCGGCATGCTAATTACATTGCCAGTTGCCAAATTGCATTATCTCTTATAGTTTCCGAGATATGGACTATGGATAATTTACATATTAGGCTCTGCTTCTAACTTGGGCCCAAATTGTAAAATTTTCTTATCTATTGGCGATTTCATTCCAATTCACATTCCAAGTAATATTCGGCATGCTAATTACATTGCCGGTTGCCAAATTGCATTATCTCTTATAGTTTCCGAGATATGGACTATCGATAATTTACACCTTAGGCTCTGCTTCTAACTTGGGCCCAAATTGTAAAATGGTCTTATCTATTGGCGATTTCGTTCCAATTCACATTCCAAGTAATATTCGGCATGCTAATTACATTGCCGGTTGCCAAATTGCATTATCACTTATAGTTTCCGAGATATGGACTATCGGTAATTTACACCTTAGGCTCTGCTTCTAACATGGGCCCAAATTGTAAAATCGTCTTATCTATTGGCGATTTCGTTCCAATTCACATTCCAAGTAATATTCGGCATGCTAATTACATTGCCGGTTGCCAAATTGCATTATCTCTGATAGTTTCCGAGATATGGACTATCGATAATTTACACCTTAGGCTCTGCTTCTAACTTGGGCCCAAATTGTAAAATGGTCTTATCTATTGGCGATTTCATTCCAATTCACATTCCAAGTAATATTCGGCATGCTAATTACATTGCCGGTTGCCAAATTGCATTATCTCTTATAGTTTCCGAGATATGGACTATCGGTAATTTACACCTTAGGCTCTGCTTCTAACTTGGGCCCAAATTGTAAAATCGTCTTATCTATTGGCGATTTCGTTCCAATTCACATTCCAAGTAATATTCGGCATGCTAATTACATTGCCGGTTGCCAAATTGCATTATCTCTTATAGTTTCCGAGATATGGACTATCGATAATTTACACCTTAGGCTCTGCTTCTAACTTGGGCCCAAATTGTAAAATGGTCTTATCTATTGGCGATTTCATTCCAATTCACATTCCAAGTAATATTCGGCATGCTAATTACATTGCCGGTTGCCAAATTGAATTATCTCTTATAGCTTCCGAGATATGGACTATCCATAATTTACACCTTAGGCTCTGCTTCTAACTTGGGCCTAAATTGTAAAATGGTCTTATCTATTGGCGATTTCGTTCCAATTCACATTCCAAATAATATTCGGCATGCTAATTACATTGCCGGTTGCCAAATTGCATTATCTCTTATAGTTTCCGAGATATGGACTATGGATAATTTACACATTAGGCTCTGCTTCTAACTTGGTCCCAAATTGTAAAATGGTCTTATCTATTGGCGATTTCGTTCCAATTCACATTCCAAGTAATATTCGGCATGCTAATTACATTGCCGGTTGCCAAATTGCATTATCTCTTATAGTTTCCGAGATATGGACTATCGATAATTTACACCTTAGGCTCTGCTTCTAACTTGGGCCCAAATTGTAAAATGGTCTTATCTATTGGCGATTTCGTTCCAATTCACATTCCAAGTAATATTCGACATGCTAATTACATTGCCGGTGGCCAAATTGCATTATCTCTTATAGTTTCCGAGATATGGACTATCGATAATTTACACCTTAGGCTCTGCTTCTAACTTGGGCCCAAATTGTAAAATGGTCTTATCTATTGGCGATTTCGTTCCAATTCACATTCCAAGTAATATTCGGCATGCTAATTACATTGCCGGTTGCCAAATTGCATTATCTCTTATAGTTTCCGAGATATGGACTATCGATAATTTACACCTTAGGCTCTGCTTCTAACTTGGGCCCAAATTGTAAAATGGTTTTATCTATTGGCGATTTCGTTCCAATTCACATTCCAAGTAATATTCGGCATGCTAATTACATTGCCGGTTGCCAAATTGAATTATCTCTTATAGTTTCCGAGATATGGACTATCGATAATTTACACCTTAGGCTCTGCTTCTAACTTGGGCCCAAATTGTAAAATGGTCTTATCTATTGGCGATTTCGTTCCAATTCACATTCCAAGTGGTATTCGGCATGCTAATTACATTGCCGGTTGCCAAATTGCATTATCTCTTATAGTTTCCGAGATATGGACTATCGATAATTTACACCTTAGGCTCTGCTTCTAACTTGGGCCCAAATTGTAAAATGGTCTTATCTATTGGCGATTTCGTTCCAATTCACATTCCAAGTGGTATTCGGCATGCTAATTACATTGCCGGTTGCCAAATTGCATTATCTCTTTTAGTTTCCGAGATATGGACTATCGATAATTTACACCTTAGGCTCTGCTTCTAACTTGGGCCCAAATTGTAAAATGGTCTTATCTATTGGCGATTTCGTTCCAATTCACATTCCAAGTAATATTCGGCATGCTAATTACATTGCCGGTTGCCAAATTGAATTATCTCTTATAGTTTCCGAGATATGGACTATCGATAATTTACACCTTAGGCTCTGCTTCTAACTTGGGCCCAAATTGTAAAATGGTCTTATCTATTGGCGATTTCGTTCCAATTCACATTCCAAGTGGTATTCGGCATGCTAATTACATTGCCGGTTGCCAAATTGCATTATCTCTTATAGTTTCCGAGATATGGACTATCGATAATTTACACCTTAGGCTCTGCTTCTAACTTGGGCCCAAATTGTAAAATGGTCTTATCTATTGGCGATTTCGTTCCAATTCACATTCCAAGTAATATTCGGCATGCTAATTACATTGCCGGTTGCCAAATTGCATTATCTCTTATAGTTTCCGAGATATGGACTATCGATAATTTACACCTTAGGCTCTGCTTCTAACTTGGGCCCAAATTGTAAAATGGTCTTATCTATTGGCGATTTCGTCCCAATTCACATTCCAAGTAATATTCGGCATGCTAATTACATTGCCGGTTGCGAAACTGCATTATCTCTTCTAGTTTCCGAGATATGGACTATCGATAATTTACACCTTAGGCTCTGCTTCTAACTTGGGCCCAAATTGTAAAATGGTCTTATCTATTGGCGATTTCGTTCCAATAGATAAGACCATTTTACAATTTGGGCCCAAGTTAGAAGCAGAGCCTAAGGTGTAAATTATCGATAGTCCATATCTCGGAAACTATAAGAGATAATGCAATTTGGCAACCGGCAATGTAATTAGCACGCCGAATATTACTTGGAATGTGAATTGGAACGAAATCGCCAATAGATAAGACCATTTTACAATTTGGGCCCAAGTTAGAAGCAGAGCCTAAGGTGTAAATTATCGATAGTCCATATCTCGGAAACTATAAGAGATAATGCAATTTGGCAACCGGCAATGTAATTAGCATGCCGAATACCACTTGGAATGTGAATTGGAACGAAATCGCCAATAGATAAAACCATTTTACAATTTGGGCCCCAGTTAGAAGCAGAGCCTAAGGTGTAAATTATCGATAGTCCATATCTCGGAAACTATAAGAGATAATTCAATTTGGCAACCGGCAATGTAATTAGCATGCCGAATATTACTTGGAATGTGAATTGGAACGAAATCGCCAATAGATAAAACCATTTTACAATTTGGGCCCAAGTTAGAAGCAGAGCCTAAGGTGTAAATTATCGATAGTCCATATCTCGGAAACTATAAGAGATAATGCAATTTGGCAACCGGCAATGTAATTAGCATGCCGAATATTACTTGGAATGTGAATTGGAACGAAATCGCCAATAGATAAGACGATTTTACAATTTGGGCCCAAGTTAGAAGCAGAGCCTAAGGTGTAAATTACCGATAGTCCATATCTCGGAAACTATAAAAGATAATGCAATTTGGCAACCGGCAATGTAATTAGCATGCCGAATATTACTTGGAATGTGAATTGGAACGAAATCGCCAATAGATAAGACCATTTTACAATTTGGGCCCAAGTTAGAAGCAGAGCCTAAGGTGTAAATTATCGATAGTCCATTTCTCGGAAACTATAAGATATAATGCAATTTGGCAACCGGCAATGTAATTAGCATGCTGAATATTACTTGGAATGTGAATTGGAATGAAATCGCCAATAGATAAGACCATTTTACAATTTGGGCCCAAGTTAGAAGCAGAGCCTAAGGTGTAAATTATCGATAGTCCATATCTCGGAAACTATCAGAGATAATGCAATTTGGCAACCGGCAATGTAATTAGCATGCCGAATATTACTTGGAATGTGAATTGGAACGAAATCGCCAATAGATAAGACGATTTTACAATTTGGGCCCAAGTTAGAAGCAGAGCCTAAGGTGTAAATTACCGATAGTCCATATCTCGGAAACTATAAGTGATAATGCAATTTGGCAACCGGCAATGTAATTAGCATGCCGAATATTACTTGGAATGTGAATTGGAACGAAATCGCCAATAGATAAGACCATTTTACAATTTGGGCCCAAGTTAGAAGCAGAGCCTAAGGTGTAAATTATCGATAGTCCATATCTCGGAAACTATAAGAGATAATGCAATTTGGCAACCGGCAATGTAATTAGCATGCCGAATATTACTTGGAATGTGAATTGGAATGAAATCGCCAATAGATAAGAAAATTTTACAATTTGGGCCCAAGTTAGAAGCAGAGCCTAAGGTGTAAATTATCCATAGTCCATATCTCGGAAACTATAAGAGATAATGCAATTTGGCAACTGGCAATGTAATTAGCATGCCGAATATTACTTGGAATGTGAATTGGGACGAAATCGCCAATAGATAAGACCATTTTACAATTTGGGCCCAAGTTAGAAGCAGAGCCTAAGGTGTAAATTATCGATAGTCCATATCTCGGAAACTATAAGAGATAATGCAATTTGGCAACCGGCAATGTAATTAGCATGCCGAATACTACTTGGAATGTGAATTGGAACGAAATCGCCAATAGATAAGTCCATTTTACAGTTTGGGCCCAAGTTAGAAGCAGAGCCTAAGGTTAAAAATAATCGATAGTCCATATCTCGGAAACTATAAGAGATAATGCAATTTGGGAACCGGCATTGTAATTAGCATGCCGAATATTACTTGGAATGTGAATTGGAACGAAATCGCCAATAGATAAGACCATTTTACAATTTGGGCCCAAGTTAGAAGCAGAGCCTAAGGTGTAAATTATCCATAGTCCATATCTCGGAAACTATAAGAGATAATGCAATTTGGCAACCGGCAATGTAATTAGCATGCCGAATATTACTTGGAATGTGAATTGGAACGAAATCGCCAATAGATAAGACCATTTTACAATTTGGGCCCAAGTTAGAAGCAGAGCCTAAGGTGTAAATTATGGATAGTCCATATCTCGGAAACTATAAGAGATAATGCAATTTCGCAACCGGCAATGTAATTAGCATGCCGAATATTACTTGGAGTGTGAATTGGAACGAAATCGCCAATAGATAAGACCATTTTACAATTTGGGCCCAAGTTAGAAGCAGAGCCTAAGGTGTAAATTATCGATAGTCCGTATCTCGGAAACTATAAGAGATAATGCAATTTGGCAACCGGCAATGTAATTAGCATGCCGAATATTACTTGGAACGTGAATTGGAACGAAATCGCCAATAGATAAGACCATATTACAATTTGGGCCCAAGTTAGAAGCAGAGCCTAAGGTGTAAATTATCGATAGTCCATATCTCGGAAACTATAAGAGATAATGCAATTTGGCAACCGGCAATGTAATTAGCATGCCGAATATTACTTGGAATGTGAATTGGAACGAAATCGCCAATAGATAAGACCATTTTACAATTTGGGCCCAAGTTAGAAGCAGAGCCTAAGGTGTAAATTATCGATAGTCCATATCTCGGAAACTATAAGAGATAATGCAGTTTCGCAACCGGCAAAGTAATTAGCATGCCGAATTTTACTTGGAATGTGAATTGGGACGAAATCGCCAATAGATAAGACCATTTTACAATTTGGGCCCAAGTTAGAAGCAGAGCCTAAGGTGTAAATTATCGATAGTCCATATCTCGGAAACTATAAGAGATAATGCAATTTTGCAACCGGCAATGTAATTAGCATGCCGAATATTACTTGGAATGTGAATTGGAACGAAATCGCCAATAGATAAGACCATTTTACAATTTGGGCCCAAGTTAGAAGCAGAGCCTAAGGTGTAAATTATCGATAGTCCATATCTCGGAAACTATAAGAGATAATGCAATTTGGCAACCGGCAATGTAATTAGCATGCCGAATACCACTTGGAATGTGAATTGGAACGAAATCGCCAATAGATAAGACCATTTTACAATTTGGGCCCAAGTTAGAAGCAGAGCCTAAGGTGTAAATTATCGATAGTCCATATCTCGGAAACTATAAGAGATAATTCAATTTGGCAACCGGCAATGTAATTAGCATGCCGAATATTACTTGGAATGTGAATTGGAACGAAATCGCCAATAGATAAGACCATTTTACAATTTGGGCCCAAGTTAGAAGCAGAGCCTAAGGTGTAAATTATCGATAGTCCATATCTCGGAAACTATAAGAGATAATGCAATTTGGCAAACGGCAATGTAATTAGCATGCCGAATATTACTTGGAATGTGAATTGGAATGAAATCGCCAATAGATAAGACCATTTTACAATTTGGGCCCAAGTTAGAAGCAGAGCCTAAGATGTAAATTATCCATAGTCCATATCTCGAAAACTATAAGAGATAATGCAATTTGGCAACTGGCAATGTAATTAGCATGCCGAATATTACTTGGAATGTGAATTGGGACGAAATCGCCAATAGATAAGACCATTTTACAATTTGGGCCCAAGTTAGAAGCAGAGCCTAAGGTGTAAATTATCGATAGTCCATATCTCGGAAACTATAAGAGATAATGCAATTTGGCAACCGGCAATGTAGCTAGCATGCCCAATACTACTTGGAATGTGAATTGGAACGAAATTGCCAATAGATAAGACCATTTTACAGTTTGGGCCCAAGTTAGAAGCAGAGCCTAAGGTTAAAAATAATCGATAGTCCATATCTCGGAAACTATAAGGGATAATGCAATTTGGCAACTGGCAATGTAATTAGCATGCCGAATATTACTTGGAATGTGAATTGGGACGAAATCGCCAATAGATAAGACCATTTTACAATTTGGGCCCAAGTTAGAAGCAGAGCCTAAGGTGTAAATTATCGATAGTCCATATCTCGGAAACTATAAGAGATAATGCAACTTGGCCATCGGCAATGTAATTAGCATGCCGAATATTACTTGGAATGTGAATTGGAACGAAATCGCCAATAGGTAAGACCATTTTACAATTTGGGCCCAAGTTAGAAGCAGAGCCTAAGGTGTAAATTATCGATAGTCCATATCTCGGAAACTATAGGAGATAATTCAATTTGGCAACCGGCTATGTAATTAGCATGCCGAATATTACTTGGAATGTGAATTGTAACGAAATCGCCAATAGATAAGACCATTTTACAATTTGGGCCCAAGTTAGAAGCAGAGCCTAAGGTGTAAATTATCGATAGTCCATATCTCGGAAACTATAAGAGATAATGCAATTTGGCAATCGGCAATGTAATTAGCATGCCGAATATTACTTGGAATGTGAATTGGAAAGAAATCGCCAATAGATAAGACGATTTTACAATTTGGGCCCAAGTTAGAAGCAGAGCCTAAGGTGTAAATTATCGATAGTCCATATCTCGGAAACTATAAGAGATAATGCAATTTGGCAACCGGCAATTTAATTAACATGCCGAATATTACTTGGAATGTGAATTGGAACGAAATCGCCAATAGATAAGACCATTTTACAATTTGGGCCCAAGTTAGAAGCAGAGCCTAAGGTGTAAATTATCGATAGTCCATATCTCGGAAACTATAAGAGATAATGCAATTTGGCAACCGGCAATGTAATTAGCATGCCGAATATTACTTGGAATGTGAATTGGAACGAAATCGCCAATAGATAAGACGATTTTACAATTTGGGCCCAAGTTAGAAGCAGAGCCTAAGGTGTAAATTACCGATAGTCCATATCTCGGAAACTATAAGAGATAATGCAATTTGGCAACCGGCAATGTAATTATCATGCCGAATATTCCTTGGAATGTGAATTGGAACGAAATCGCCAATAGATAAGACCATTTTACAATTTGGGCCCAAGTTAGAAGCAGAGCCTAAGGTGTAAATTATCGATAGTCCATATCTCGGAAACTATAAGAGATAATGCAATTTGGCAACCGGCAATGTAATTAGCATGCCGAATATTACTTGGAATGTGAATTGGAATGAAATCGCCAATAGATAAGACCATTTTACAATTTGGGCCCAAGTTAGAAGCAGAGCCTAAGGTGTAAATTATCGATAGTCCATATCTCGGAAACTATAAGAGATAATGCAATTTGGCAACCGGCAATGTAATTAGCATGCCGAATATTACTTGGAATGTGAATTGGAATGAAATCGCCAATAGATAAGACGATTTTACAATTTGGGCCCAAGTTAGAAGCAGAGCCTAAGGTGTAAATTACCGATAGTCCATATCTCGGAAACTATAAGAGATAATGCAATTTGGCAACCGGCAATGTAATTAGCATGCCGAATATTCCTTGGAATGTGAATTGGAACGAAATCGCCAATAGATAAGACCATTTTACAATTTGGGCCCAAGTTAGAAGCAGAGCCTAAGGTGTAAATTATCGATAGTCCATATCTCGGAAACTATAAGAGATAATGCAATTTGGCAACCGGCAATGTAATTAGCATGCCGAATACTACTTGGAATGTGAATTGGAACGAAATCGCCAATAGATAAGACCATTTTACAGTTTGGGCCCAAGTTAGAAGCAGAGCCTAAGGTTAAAAATAATCGATAGTCCATATCTCGGAAACTATAAGAGATAATGCAATTTGGGAAACGGCAATGTAATTAGCATGCCGAATATTACTTGGAATGTGAATTGGAACGAAATCGCCAATAGATAAGACCATTTTACAATTTGGGCCCAAGTTAGAAGCAGAGCCTAAGGTGTAAATTATCGATAGTCCATATCTCGGAAACTATAAGAGATAATGCAACTTGGCCACCGGCAATGTAATTAGCATGCCGAATATTACTTGGAATGTGAATTGGAACGAAATCGCCAATAGATAAGACCATTTTACAATTTGGGCCCAAGTTAGAAGCAGAGCCTAAGGTGTAAATTATCGATAGTCCATATCTCGGAAACTATAAGAGATAATGCAATTTGGCAACCGGCAATGTAATTAGCATGCCGAATATTACTTGGAATGTGAATTGGAACGAAATCGCCAATAGATAAGACCATTTTACAATTTGGGCCCAAGTTAGAAGCAGAGCCTAAAGTGTAAATTATCGATAGTCCATATCTCGGAAACTATAAGAGATAATGCAATTTGGCAACCGGCAATGTAATTAGCATGCCGAATATTACTTGGAATGTGAATTGGAACGAAATCGCCAATAGATAAGACCATTTTACAATTTGGGCCCAAGTTAGAAGCAGAGCCTAAGGTGTAAATTATCGATAGTCCATATCTCGGAAACTATAAGAGATAATGCAATTTGGCAACCGGCAATGTAATTAGCATGCCGAATATTACTTGGAATGTGAATTGGAACGAAATCGCCAATAGATTAGACCATTTTACAATTTGGGCCCAAGTTAGAAGCAGAGCCTAAGGTGTAAATTATCGATAGTCCATATCTCGGAAACTATAAGAGATAATGCAATTTGGTAACCGGCAATGTAATTAGCATGCCGAATATTACTTGGAATGTGAATTGGAACGAAATCGCCAATAGATAAGGCCATTTTACAATTTGGGCCCAAGTTAGAAGCAGAGCCTAAGGTGTAAATTATCGATAGTCCATATCTCGGAAACTATAAGAGATAATGCAATTTGGCAACCGGCAATGTAATTAGCATGCCGAATATTACTTGGAATGTGAATTGGAACGAAATCGCCAATAGATAAGACCATTTTACAATTTGGGCCCAAGTTAGAAGCAGAGCCTAAGGTGTAAATTATCGATAGTCCATATCTCGGAAACTAAAAGAGATAATGCAATTTGGCAACCGGCAATGTAATTAGCATGCCGAATATACCTTGGAATGTGAATTGGAACGAAATCGCCAATAGATAAGACCATTTTACAATTTGGGCCCAAGTTAGAAGCAGAGCCTAAGGTGTAAATTATCGATAGTCCATATCTCGGAAACTATAAGAGATAATGCAGTTTCGCAACCGGCAATGTAATTAGCATGCCGAATATTACTTGGAATGTGAATTGGGACGAAATCGCCAATAGATAAGACCATTTTACAATTTGGGCCCAAGTTAGAAGCAGAGCCTAAGGTGTAAATTATCGATAGTCCATATCTCGGAAACTATAAGAGATAATGCAAATTGGCAACCGGCAATGTAATTAGCATGCCGAATATTAATTGGAATGTGAATTGGAACGAAATCGCCAATAGATAAGACCATTTTACAATTTGGGCCCAAGTTAGAAGCAGAGCCTAAGGTGTAAATTATCGATAGTCCATATCTCGGAAACTATAAGAGATAATGCAATTTGGGAACCGGCAATGTAATTAGCTTGCCGAATACCACTTGGAATGTGAATTGGAACGAAATCGCCAATAGATAAGACCATTTTACAATTTGGGCCCAAGTTAGAAGCAGAGCCTAAGGTGTAAATTATCAATAGTCCATATCTCGGAAACTATAAGGGATAATTCAATTTGGCAACCGGCAATGTAATTAGCATGCCGAATATTACTTGGAATGTGAATTGGAACGAAATCGCCAATAGATAAGACCATTTTACAATTTGGGCCCAAGTTAGAAGCAGAGCCTAAGGTGTAAATTATCGATAGTCCATATCTCGGGAACTATAAGAGATAATGCAATTTGGCAACCGGCAATGTAATTAGCATGCCGAATATTACTTGGAATGTGAATTGGAACGAAATCGCCAATAGATAAGACGATTTTACAATTTGGGCCCAAGTTAGAAGCAGAGCCTAAGGTGTAAATTATCGATAGTCCATATCTCGGAAACTAAAAGAGATAATGCAATTTGGCAACCGGCAATGTAATTAGCATGCCGAATATTACTTGGAATGTGAATTGGAACGAAATCGCCAATAGATAAGACCATTTTACACTTTGGGCCCAAGTTAGAAGCAGAGCCTAAGGTGTAAATTATCGATAGTCCATATCTCGGAAACTATAAGAGATAATGCAGTTTCGCAACCGGCAATGTAATTAGCATGCCGAATATTACTTGGAATGTGAATTGGGACGAAATCGCCAATAGATAAGACCATTTTACAATTTGGGCCCAAGTTAGAAGCAGAGCCTAAGGTGTAAATTATCGATAGTCCATATCTCGGAAACTATAAGAGATAATGCAATTTGGCA
Organism: Rhynchophorus ferrugineus; assembly: GCF_030347505.1. Classification (NCBI taxonomy): domain Eukaryota; kingdom Metazoa; phylum Arthropoda; class Insecta; order Coleoptera; family Curculionidae; genus Rhynchophorus; species Rhynchophorus ferrugineus. The sequence continues at coordinate 739,251 of NW_027472618.1, read as the reverse complement.
ACCGGCAATGTAATTAGCATGCCGAATATTACTTGGAATGTGAATTGGAACGAAATCGCCAATAGATAAGACCATTTTACAATTTGGGCCCAAGTTAGAAGCAGAGCCTAAGGTGTAAATTATCGATAGTCCATATCTCGGAGACTATAAGAGATAATGCAATTTGGCAACCGGCAATGTAATTAGCATGCCGAATATTACTTGGAATGTGAATTGGAACGAAATCGCCAATAGATAAGACCATTTTAAAATTTGGGCCCAAGTTAGAAGCAGAGCCTAAGGTGTAAATTATCCATAGTCCATATCTCGGAAACTATAAGAGATAATGCAATTTGGCAACCGGCAATGTAATTAGCATGCCGAATATTACTTGGAATGTGAATTGGAACGAAATCGCCAATAGATAAGACCATTTTACAATTTGGGCCCAAGTTAGAAGCAGAGCCTAAGGTGTAAATTATCGATAGTCCATATCTCGGAAACTATAAGAGATAATGCAATTTGGCAACCGGCAATGTAATTAGCATGCCGAATATTACTTGGAATGTGAATTGGAACGAAATCGCCAATAGATAAGACCATTTTAAAATTTGGGCCCAAGTTAGAAGCAGAGCCTAAGGTGTAAATTATCCATAGTCCATATCTCGGAAACTATAAGAGATAATGCAATTTGGCAACCGGCAATGTAATTAGCATGCCGAATATTACTTGGAATGTGAATTGGAACGAAATCGCCAATAGATAAGACCATTTTACAATTTGGGCCCAAGTTAGAAGCAGAGCCTAAGGTGTAAATTATCGATAGTCCATATATCGGAAACTATAAGAGATAATGCAATTTGGCAACCGGCAATGTAATTAGCATGCCGAATATTACTTGGAATGTGAATTGGAACGAAATCGCCAATAGATAAGACCATTTTACAATTTGGGCCCAAGTTAGAAGCAGAGCCTAAGGTTGCTAATTACATTGCCGGTTGCCAAATTGCATTATCTCTTATAGTTTCCGAGATATGGACTATCGATAATTTACACCTTAGGCTCTGCTTCTAACTTGGGCCCAAATTGTAAAATGGTCTTATCTATTGGCGATTTCGTCCCAATTCACATTCCAAGTAATATTCGGCATGCTAATTACATTGCCGGTTGCGAAACTGCATTATCTCTTATAGTTTCCGAGATATGGACTATCGATAATTTACACCTTAGGCTCTGCTTCTAACTTGGGCCCAAAGTGTAAAATGGTCTTATCTATTGGCGATTTCGTTCCAATTCACATTCCAAGTAATATTCGGCATGCTAATTACATTGCCGGTTGCCAAATTGCATTATCTCTTTTAGTTTCCGAGATATGGACTATCGATAATTTACACCTTAGGCTCTGCTTCTAACTTGGGCCCAAATTGTAAAATGGTCTTATCTATTGGCGATTTCGTTCCAATTCACATTCCAAGTGGTATTCGGCATGCTAATTACATTGCCGGTTGCCAAATTGCATTATCTCTTATAGTTTCCGAGATATGGACTATCGATAATTTACACCTTAGACTCTGCTTCTAACTTGGGCCCAAATTGTAAAATGGTCTTATCTATTGGCGATTTCGTTCCAATTCACATTCCAAGTAATATTCGGCATGCTAATTACATTGCCGGTTGCCAATTTGCATTATCTCTTATAGTTTCCGAGATATGGACTCTCGATAATTTACACCTTAGGCTCTGCTTCTAACTTGGGCCCAAATTGTAAAATGGTCTTATCTATTGGCGATTTCGTCCCAATTCACATTCTAAGTAATATTCGGCATGCTAATTACATTGCCGGTTGCGAAACTGCATTATCTCTTATAGTTTCCGAGATATGGACTATCGATAATTTACACCTTAGGCTCTGCTTCTAACTTGGGCCCAAATTGTAAAATGGTCTTATCTATTGGCAATTTCGTTCCAATTCACATTCCAAGTAATATTCGGCATGCTAATTACATTGCCGGTTGCCAAATTGCATTATCTCTTTTAGTTTCCGAGATATGGACTATCGATAATTTACACCTTAGGCTCTGCTTCTAACTTGGGCCCAAATTGTAAAATGGTCTTATCTATTGGCGATTTCGTTCCAATTCACATTCCAAGTAATATTCGGCATGCTAATTACATTGCCGGTTGCCAAATTGCATTATCTCTTATAGTTTCCGAGATATGGACTATGGATAATTTACACCTTAGGCTCTGCTTCTAACTTGGGCCCAAATTGTAAAATGGTCTTATCTATTGGCGATTTCATTCGAATTCACATTCCAAGTAATATTCGGCATGCTAATTACATTGCCGGTTGCCAAATTGCATTATCTGTTATAGTTTCCGAGATATGGACTATCGATAATTTACACCTTAGGCTCTGCTTCTAACTAGGGCCCAAATTGTAAAATGGTCTTATCTATTGGCGATTTCGTTCCAATTCACATTCCAAGGAACATTCGGCATGCTAATTACATTGCCGGTTGCCAAATTGCATTATCTCTTATAGTTTCTGAGATACGGACTATCGGTAATTTACACCTTAGGCTCTGCTTCTAACTTGGGCCCAAATTGTAAAATCGTCTTATCTATTGGCGATTTCGTTCCAATTCACATTCCAAGTAATATTCGGCATGCTAATTACATTGCCGGTTGCCAAATTGCATTATCTCTTATAGTTTCCGAGATATGGACTATCGATAATTTACACCTTAGGCTCTGCTTCTAACTTGGGCCCAAATTGTAAAATGGTCTTATCTATTGGCGATTTCGTTCCAATTCACATTCCAAGTAATATTCGGCATGTTAATTAAATTGCCGGTTGCCAAATTGCATTATCTCTTATAGTTTCCGAGATATGAACTATCGATAATTTACACCTTAGGCTCTGCTTCTAACTTGGGCCCAAATTGTAAAATCGTCTTATCTATTGGCGATTTCTTTCCAATTCACATTCCAAGTAATATTCGGCATGCTAATTACATTGCCGGTTGCCAAATTGCATTATCTCTTATAGTTTCCGAGATATGGACTATCGATAATTTACACCTTAGGCTCTGCTTCTAACTTGGGCCCAAATTGTAAAATCGTCTTATCTATTGGCGATTTCTTTCCAATTCACATTCCAAGTAATATTCGGCATGCTAATTACATTGCCGGTTGCCAAATTGCATTATCTCTTATAGTTTCCGAGATATGGACTATCGATAATTTACACCTTAGGCTCTGCTTCTAACTTGGGCCCAAATTGTAAAATGGTCTTATCTATTGGCGATTTCGTTCCAATTCACATTCCAAGGAACATTCGGCATGCTAATTACATTGCCGGTTGCCAAATTGCATTATCTCTTATAGTTTCCGAGATATGGACTATCGGTAATTTACACCTTAGGCTCTGCTTCTAACTTGGGCCCAAATTGTAAAATCGTCTTATCTATTGGCGATTTCGTTCCAATTCACATTCCAAGTAATATTCGGCATGCTAATTACATTGCCGGTTGCCAAATTGCATTATCTCTTATAGTTTCCGAGATATGGACTATCGATAATTTACACCTTAGGCTCTGCTTCTAACTTGGGCCCAAATTGTTAAATGGTCTTATCTATTGGCGATTTCGTTCCAATTCACATTCCAAGTAATATTCGGCATGTTAATTAAATTGCCGGTTGCCAAATTGCATTATCTCTTATAGTTTCCGAGATATGAACTATCGATAATTTACACCTTAGGCTCTGGTTCTAACTTGGGCCCAAATTGTAAAATCGTCTTATCTATTGGCGATTTCTTTCCAATTCACATTCCAAGTAATATTCGGCATGCTAATTACATAGCCGGTTGCCAAATTGAATTATCTCCTATAGTTTCCGAGATATGGACTATCGATAATTTACACCTTAGGCTCTGCTTCTAACTTGGGCCCAAATTGTAAAATGGTCTTACCTATTGGCGATTTCGTTCCAATTCACATTCCAAGTAATATTCGGCATGCTAATTACATTGCCGGTGGCCAAGTTGCATTATCTCTTATAGTTTCCGAGATATGGACTATCGATAATTTACACCTTAAGCTCTGCTTCTAACTTGGGCCCAAATTGTAAAATGGTCTTATCTATTGGCGATTTCGTTCCAATTCACATTCCAAGTAATATTCGGCATGCTAATTACATTGCCGGTTCCCAAATTGCATTATCTCTTATAGTTTCCGAGATATGGACTATCGATTATTTTTAACCTTAGGCTCTGCTTCTAACTTGGGCCCAAACTGTAAAATGGTCTTATCTATTGGCGATTTCGTTCCAATTCACATTCCAAGTAGTATTCGGCATGCTAGTTACATTGCCGGTTGCCAAATTGCATTATCTCTTATAGTTTCCGAGATATGGACTATCGATAATTTACACCTTAGGCTCTGCTTCTAACTTGGGCCCAAATTGTAAAATGGTCTTATCTATTGGCGATTTCGTCCCAATTCACATTCCAAGTAATATTCGGCATGCTAATTACATTGCCAGTTGCCAAATTGCATTATCTCTTATAGTTTTCGAGATATGGACTATGGATAATTTACACCTTAGGCTCTGCTTCTAACTTGGGCCCAAATTGTAAAATGGTCTTATCTATTGGCGATTTCATTCCAATTCACATTCCAAGTAATATTCGGCATGCTAATTACATTGCCGTTTGCCAAATTGCATTATCTCTTATAGTTTCCGAGATATGGACTATCGATAATTTACACCTTAGGCTCTGCTTCTAACTTGGGGCCAAATTGTAAAATGGTCTTATCTATTGGCGATTTCGTTCCAATTCACATTCCAAGTAATATTCGGCATGCTAATTACATTGCCGGTTGCCAAATTGTATTATCTCTTATAGTTTCCGAGATATGGACTATCGGTAATTTACACCTTAGGCTCTGCTTCTAACTTGGGCCCAAATTGTAAAATCGTCTTATCTATTGGCGATTTCGTTCCAATTCACATTCCAAGTAATATTCGGCATGCTGATTACATTGCCGGTTGCCAAATTGCATTATCTCTTATAGTTTCCGAGATATGGACTATCGATAATTTACACCTTAGGCTCTGCTTCTAACTTGGGCCCAAATTGTAAAATGGTCTTATCTATTGGCGATTTCGTTCCAATTCACATTCCAAGTAATATTCGGCATGCTAATTACATTGCCGGTTGCCAAATTGAATTATCTCTTATAGTTTCCGAGATATGGACTATCGATAATTTACACCTTAGGCTCTGCTTCTAACTTGGGCCCAAATTGTAAAATGGTCTTATCTATTGGCGATTTCGTTCCAATTCACATTCCAAGTGGTATTCGGCACGCTAATTACATTGCCGGTTGCCAAATTGCATTATCTCTTATAGTTTTCGAGATATGGACTATCGATAATTTACACCTTAGGCTCTGCTTCTAACTTGGGCCCAAATTGTAAAATGGTCTTATCTATTGGCGATTTCGTTTCAATTCACATTCCAAGTAATATTCGGCATGCTAATTACATTGCCGGTGGCCAAATTGCATTATCTCTTATAGTTTCCGAGATATGGACTATCGATAATTTACACCTTAGGCTCTGCTTCTAACTTGGGCCCAAATTGTAAAATGGTCTTATCTATTGGCGATTTCGTCCCAATTCACATTCCGAGTAATATTCGGCATGCTAATTACTTTGCCGGTTGCGAAACTGCATTATCTCTTATAGTTTCCGAGATATGGACTATCGATAATTTACACCTTAGGCTCTGCTTCTAACTTGGGCCCAAATTGTAAAATGGTCTTATCTATTGGCGATTTCGTTCCAATTCACATTCCAAGTAATATTCGGCATGCTAATTACATTGCCGGTTGCCAAATTGCATTATCTCTTATAGTTTCCGAGATACGGACTATCGATAATTTACACCTTAGGCTCTGCTTCTAACTTGGGCCCAAATTGTAATATGGTCTTATCTATTGGCGATTTCGTTCCAATTCACATTCCAAGTAATATTCGGCATGCTAATTACATTGCCGGTTGCCAAATTGCATTATCTCTTATAGTTTCCGAGATATGGACTATCGATAATTTACACCTTAGGCTCTGCTTCTAACTTGGGCCCAAATTGTAATATGGTCTTATCTATTGGCGATTTCGTTCCAATTCACATTCCAAGTAATATTCGGCATGCTAATTACATTGCCGGTTGCCAAATTGCATTATCTCTTATAGTTTCCGAGATACGGACTATCGATAATTTACACCTTAGGCTCTGCTTCTAACTTGGGCCCAAATTGTAAAATGGTCTTATCTATTGGCGATTTCGTTCCAATTCACACTCCAAGTAATATTCGGCATGCTAATTACATTGCCGGTTGCGAAATTGCATTATCTCTTATAGTTTCCGAGATATGGACTATCCATAATTTACACCTTAGGCTCTGCTTCTAACTTGGGCCCAAATTGTAAAATGGTCTTATCTATTGGCGATTTCGTTCCAATTCACATTCCAAATAATATTCGGCATGCTAATTACATTGCCGGTTGCCAAATTGCATTATCTCTTATAGTTTCCGAGATATGGACTATGGATAATTTACACATTAGGCTCTGCTTCTAACTTGGTCCCAAATTGTAAAATGGTCTTATCTATTGGCGATTTCGTTCCAATTCACATTCCAAGTAATATTCGGCATGCTAATTACATTGCCGGTTGCCAAATTGCATTATCTCTTATAGTTTCCGAGATATGGACTATCGATAATTTACACCTTAGGCTCTGCTTCTAACTTGGGCCCAAATTGTAAAATGGTCTTATCTATTGGCGATTTCGTTCCAATTCACATTCCAAGTAATATTCGACATGCTAATTACATTGCCGGTGGCCAAATTGCATTATCTCTTATAGTTTCCGAGATATGGACTATCGATAATTTACACCTTAGGCTCTGCTTCTAACTTGGGCCCAAATTGTAAAATGGTCTTATCTATTGGCGATTTCGTTCCAATTCACATTCCAAGTAATATTCGGCATGCTAATTACAATGCCGGTTCCCAAATTGCATTATCTCTTATAGTTTCCGAGATATGGACTATCGATTGTTTTTAACCTTAGGCTCTGCTTCTAACTTGGGCCCAAACTGTAAAATGGTCTTATCTATTGGCGATTTCGTTCCAATTCACATTCCAAGTAGTATTCGGCATGCTAATTACATTGCCGGTTGCCAAATTGCATTATCTCTTATAGTTTCCGAGATATGGACTATCGATAATTTACACCTTAGGCTCTGCTTCTAACTTGGGCCCAAATTGTAAAATGGTCTTATCTATTGGCGATTTCGTCCCAATTCACATTCCAAGTAATATTCGGCATGCTAATTACATTGCCAGTTGCCAAATTGCATTATCTCTTATAGTTTCCGAGATATGGACTATGGATAATTTACATATTAGGCTCTGCTTCTAACTTGGGCCCAAATTGTAAAATTTTCTTATCTATTGGCGATTTCATTCCAATTCACATTCCAAGTAATATTCGGCATGCTAATTACATTGCCGGTTGCCAAATTGCATTATCTCTTATAGTTTCCGAGATATGGACTATCGATAATTTACACCTTAGGCTCTGCTTCTAACTTGGGCCCAAATTGTAAAATGGTCTTATCTATTGGCGATTTCGTTCCAATTCACATTCCAAGTAATATTCGGCATGCTAATTACATTGCCGGTTGCCAAATTGCATTATCACTTATAGTTTCCGAGATATGGACTATCGGTAATTTACACCTTAGGCTCTGCTTCTAACATGGGCCCAAATTGTAAAATCGTCTTATCTATTGGCGATTTCGTTCCAATTCACATTCCAAGTAATATTCGGCATGCTAATTACATTGCCGGTTGCCAAATTGCATTATCTCTGATAGTTTCCGAGATATGGACTATCGATAATTTAAACCTTAGGCTCTGCTTCTAACTTGGGCCCAAATTGTAAAATGGTCTTATCTATTGGCGATTTCATTCCAATTCACATTCCAAGTAATATTCGGCATGCTAATTACATTGCCGGTTGCCAAATTGCATTATCTCTTATAGTTTCCGAGATATGGACTATCGATAATTTACACCTTAGGCTCTGCTTCTAACTTGGGCCCAAATTGTAAAATGGTCTTATCTATTGGCGATTTCGTTCCAATTCACATTCCAAGTAATATTCGGCATGCTAATTACATTGCCGGTTGCCAAATTGCATTATCTCTTATAGTTTCCGAGATATGGACTATCGGTAATTTACACCTTAGGCTCTGCTTCTAACTTGGGCCCAAATTGTAAAATCGTCTTATCTATTGGCGATTTCGTTCCAATTCACATTCCAAGTAATATTCGGCATGCTAATTACATTGCCGGTTGCCAAATTGCATTATCTCTTATAGTTTCCGAGATATGGACTATCGATAATTTACACCTTAGGCTCTGCTTCTAACTTGGGCCCAAATTGTAAAATGGTCTTATCTATTGGCGATTTCATTCCAATTCACATTCCAAGTAATATTCGGCATGCTAATTACATTGCCGGTTGCCAAATTGAATTATCTCTTATAGCTTCCGAGATATGGACTATCCATAATTTACACCTTAGGCTCTGCTTCTAACTTGGGCCCAAATTGTAAAATGGTCTTATCTATTGGCGATTTCGTTCCAATTCACATTCCAAATAATATTCGGCATGCTAATTACATTGCCGGTTGCCAAATTGCATTATCTCTTATAGTTTCCGAGATATGGACTATCGATAATTTACACCTTAGGCTCTGCTTCTAACTTGGGCCCAAATTGTAAAATGGTCTTATCTATTGGCGATTTCGTCCCAATTCACATTCCAAGTAATATTCGGCATGCTAATTACATTGCCGGTTGCCAAATTGCATTATCTCTTATAGTTTCCGAGATATGGACTATCGATAATTTACACCTTAGGCTCTGCTTCTAACTTGGGCCCAAATTGTAATATGGTCTTATCTATTGGCGATTTCGTTCCAATTCACATTCCAAGTAATATTCGGCATGCTAATTACATTGCCGGTTGCCAAATTGAATTATCTCTTATAGTTTCCGAGATATGGACTATCGATAATTTACACCTTAGGCTCTGCTTCTAACTTGGGCCCAAATTGTAAAATGGTCTTATCTATTGGCGATTTCGTTCCAATTCACATTCCAAGTGGTATTCGGCATGCTAATTACATTGCCGGTTGCCAAATTGCATTATCTCTTTTAGTTTCCGAGATATGGACTATCGATAATTTACACCTTAGGCTCTGCTTCTAACTTGGGCCCAAATTGTAAAATGGTCTTATCTATTGGCGATTTCGTTCCAATTCACATTCCAAGTAATATTCGGCATGCTAATTACATTGCCGGTTGCCAAATTGAATTATCTCTTATAGTTTCCGAGATATGGACTATCGATAATTTACACCTTAGGCTCTGCTTCTAACTTGGGCCCAAATTGTAAAATGGTCTTATCTATTGGCGATTTCGTTCCAATTCACATTCCAAGTGGTATTCGGCATGCTAATTACATTGCCGGTTGCCAAATTGCATTATCTCTTATAGTTTCCGAGATATGGACTATCGATAATTTACACCTTAGGCTCTGCTTCTAACTTGGGCCCAAATTGTAAAATGGTCTTATCTATTGGCGATTTCGTTCCAATTCACATTCCAAGTAATATTCGGCATGCTAATTACATTGCAGGTTGCCAAATTGCATTATCTCTTATAGTTTCCGAGATATGGACTATCGATAATTTACACCTTAGGCTCTGCTTCTAACTTGGGCCCAAATTGTAAAATGGTCTTATCTATTGGCGATTTCGTCCCAATTCACATTCCAAGTAATATTCGGCATGCTAATTACATTGCCGGTTGCGAAACTGCATTATCTCTTATAGTTTCCGAGATATGGAGTATCGATAATTTACACCTTAGGCTCTGCTTCTAACTTGGGCCCAAATTGTAAAATGGTCTTATCTATTGGCGATTTCGTTCCAATTCACATTCCAAGTAATATTCGGCATGCTAATTACATTGCCGGTTGCCAAATTGCATTATCTCTTTTAGTTTCCGAGATATGGACTATCGATAATTTACACCTTAGGCTCTGCTTCTAACTTGGGCCCAAATTGTAAAATGGTCTTATCTATTGGCGATTTCGTTCCAATAGATAAGACCATTTTACAATTTGGGCCCAAGTTAGAAGCAGAGCCTAAGGTGTAAATTATCGATAGTCCATATCTCGGAAACTATAAGAGATAATGCAATTTGGCAACCGGCAATGTAATTAGCATGCCGAATATTACTTGGAATGTGAATTGGAACGAAATCGCCAATAGATAAGACCATTTTACAATTTGGGCCCAAGTTAGAAGCAGAGCCTAAGGTGTAAATTATCGATAGTCCATATCTCGGAAACTATAAGAGATAATGCAATTTGGCAACCGGCAATGTAATTAGCATGCCGAATACCACTTGGAATGTGAATTGGAACGAAATCGCCAATAGATAAAACCATTTTACAATTTGGGCCCCAGTTAGAAGCAGAGCCTAAGGTGTAAATTATCGATAGTCCATATCTCGGAAACTATAAGAGATAATTCAATTTGGCAACCGGCAATGTAATTAGCATGCCGAATATTACTTGGAATGTGAATTGGAACGAAATCGCCAATAGATAAAACCATTTTACAATTTGGGCCCAAGTTAGAAGCAGAGCCTAAGGTGTAAATTATCGATAGTCCATATCTCGGAAACTATAAAAGATAATGCAATTTGGCAACCGGCAATGTAATTAGCATGCCGAATATTACTTGGATTGTGAATTGGAACGAAATCGCCAATAGATAAGACCATTTTACAATTTGGGCCCAAGTTAGAAGCAGAGCCTAAGGTGTAAATTATCGATAGTCCATTTCTCGGAAACTATAAGATATAATGCAATTTGGCAACCGGCAATGTAATTAGCATGCCGAATATTACTTGGAATGTGAATTGGAATGAAATCGCCAATAGATAAGACCATTTTACAATTTGGGCCCAAGTTAGAAGCAGAGCCTAAGGTGTAAATTATCGATAGTCCATATCTCGGAAACTATCAGAGATAATGCAATTTGGCAACCGGCAATGTAATTAGCATGCCGAATATTACTTGGAATGTGAATTGGAACGAAATCGCCAATAGATAAGACGATTTTACAATTTGGGCCCAAGTTAGAAGCAGAGCCTAAGGTGTAAATTATCGATAGTCCATATCTCGGAAACTATAAAAGATAATGCAATTTGGCAACCGGCAATGTAATTAGCATGCCGAATATTACTTGGAATGTGAATTGGAATGAAATCGCCAATAGATAAGAAAATTTTACAATTTGGGCCCAAGTTAGAAGCAGAGCCTAAGGTGTAAATTATCCATAGTCCATATCTCGGAAACTATAAGAGATAATGCAATTTGGCAACTGACAATGTAATTAGCATGCCGAATATTACTTGGAATGTGAATTGGGACGAAATCGCCAATAGATAAGACCATTTTACAATTTGGGCCCAAGTTAGAAGCAGAGCCTAAGGTGTAAATTATCGATAGTCCATATCTCGGAAACTATAAGAGATAATGCAATTTGGCAACCGGCAATGTAATTAGCATGCCGAATACTACTTGGAATGTGAATTGGAACGAAATCGCCAATAGATAAGTCCATTTTACAGTTTGGGCCCAAGTTAGAAGCAGAGCCTAAGGTTAAAAATAATCGATAGTCCATATCTCGGAAACTATAAGAGATAATGCAATTTGGGAACCGGCATTGTAATTAGCATGCCGAATATTACTTGGAATGTGAATTGGAACGAAATCGCCAATAGATAAGACCATTTTACAATTTGGGCCCAAGTTAGAAGCAGAGCCTAAGGTGTAAATTATCCATAGTCCATATCTCGGAAACTATAAGAGATAATGCAATTTGGCAACCGGCAATGTAATTAGCATGCCGAATATTACTTGGAATGTGAATTGGAACGAAATCGCCAATAGATAAGACCATTTTACAATTTGGGCCCAAGTTAGAAGCAGAGCCTAAGGTGTAAATTATGGATAGTCCATATCTCGGAAACTATAAGAGATAATGCAATTTCGCAACCGGCAATGTAATTAGCATGCCGAATATTACTTGGAGTGTGAATTGGAACGAAATCGCCAATAGATAAGACCATTTTACAATTTGGGCCCAAGTTAGAAGCAGAGCCTAAGGTGTAAATTATCGATAGTCCGTATCTCGGAAACTATAAGAGATAATGCAATTTGGCAACCGGCAATGTAATTAGCATGCCGAATATTACTTGGAATGTGAATTGGAACGAAATCGCCAATAGATAAGACCATATTACAATTTGGGCCCAAGTTAGAAGCAGAGCCTAAGGTGTAAATTATCGATAGTCCATATCTCGGAAACTATAAGAGATAATGCAATTTGGCAACCGGCAATGTAATTAGCATGCCGAATATTACTTGGAATGTGAATTGGAACGAAATCGCCAATAGATAAGACCATTTTACAATTTGGGCCCAAGTTAGAAGCAGAGCCTAAGGTGTAAATTATCGATAGTCCATATCTCGGAAACTATAAGAGATAATGCAGTTTCGCAACCGGCAAAGTAATTAGCATGCCGAATTTTACTTGGAATGTGAATTGGGACGAAATCGCCAATAGATAAGACCATTTTACAATTTGGGCCCAAGTTAGAAGCAGAGCCTAAGGTGTAAATTATCGATAGTCCATATCTCGGAAACTATAAGAGATAATGCAATTTTGCAACCGGCAATGTAATTAGCATGCCGAATATTACTTGGAATGTGAATTGGAACGAAATCGCCAATAGATAAGACCATTTTACAATTTGGGCCCAAGTTAGAAGCAGAGCCTAAGGTGTAAATTATCGATAGTCCATATCTCGGAAACTATAAGAGATAATGCAATTTGGCAACCGGCAATGTAATTAGCATGCCGAATACCACTTGGAATGTGAATTGGAACGAAATCGCCAATAGATAAGACCATTTTACAATTTGGGCCCAAGTTAGAAGCAGAGCCTAAGGTGTAAATTATCGATAGTCCATATCTCGGAAACTATAAGAGATAATGCAATTTGGCAAACGGCAATGTAATTAGCATGCCGAATATTACTTGGAATGTGAATTGGAATGAAATCGTCAATAGATAAGACCATTTTACAATTTGGGCCCAAGTTAGAAGCAGAGCCTAAGGTGTAAATTATCCATAGTCCATATCTCGAAAACTATAAGAGATAATGCAATTTGGCAACTGGCAATGTAATTAGCATGCCGAATATTACTTGGAATGTGAATTGGGACGAAATCGCCAATAGATAAGACCATTTTACAATTTGGGCCCAAGTTAGAAGCAGAGCCTAAGGTGTAAATTATCGATAGTCCATATCTCGGAAACTATAAGAGATAATGCAATTTGGCAACCGGCAATGTAGCTAGCATGCCGAATACTACTTGGAATGTGAATTGGAACGAAATCGCCAATAGATAAGACCATTTTACAGTTTGGGCCCAAGTTAGAAGCAGAGCCTAAGGTTAAAAATAATCGATAGTCCATATCTCGGAAACTATAAGGGATAATGCAATTTGGCAACTGGCAATGTAATTAGCATGCCGAATATTACTTGGAATGTGAATTGGGACGAAATCGCCAATAGATAATACCATTTTACAATTTGGGCCCAAGTTAGAAGCAGAGCCTAAGGTGTAAATTATCGATAGTCCATATCTCGGAAACTATAAGAGATAATGCAACTTGGCCACCGGCAATGTAATTAGCATGCCGAATATTACTTGGAATGTGAATTGGAACGAAATCGCCAATTGGTAAGACCATTTTACAATTTGGGCCCAAGTTAGAAGCAGAGCCTAAGGTGTAAATTATCGATAGTCCATATCTCGGAAACTATAGGAGATAATTCAATTTGGCAACCGGCTATGTAATTAGCATGCCGAATATTATTTGGAATGTGAATTGTAACGAAATCGCCAATAGATAAGACCATTTTACAATTTGGGCCCAAGTTAGAAGCAGAGCCTAAGGTGTAAATTATCGATAGTCCATATCTCGGAAACTATAAGAGATAATGCAATTTGGCAATCGGCAACGTAATTAGCATGCCGAATATTACTTGGAATGTGAATTGGAAAGAAATCGCCAATAGATAAGACGATTTTACAATTTGGGCCCAAGTTAGAAGCAGAGCCTAAGGTGTAAATTATCGATAGTCCATATCTCGGAAACTATAAGAGATAATGCAATTTGGCAACCGGCAATTTAATTAACATGCCGAATATTACTTGGAATGTGAATTGGAACGAAATCGTAAAATAGATAAGACCATTTTACAATTTGGGCCCAAGTTAGAAGCAGAGCCTAAGGTGTAAATTATCGATAGTCCATATCTCGGAAACTATAAGAGATAATGCAATTTGGCAACCGGCAATGTAATTAGCATGCCGAATATTACTTGGAATGTGAATTGGAACGAAATCGCCAATAGATAAGACGATTTTACAATTTGGGCCCAAGTTAGAAGCAGAGCCTAAGGTGTAAATTACCGATAGTCCATATCTCGGAAACTATAAGAGATAATGCAATTTGGCAACCGGCAATGTAATTATCATGCCGAATATTCCTTGGAATGTGAATTGGAACGAAATCGCCAATAGATAAGACCATTTTACAATTTGGGCCCAAGTTAGAAGCAGAGCCTAAGGTGTAAATTATCGATAGTCCATATCTCGGAAACTATAAGAGATAATGCAATTTGGCAACCGGCAATGTAATTAGCATGCCGAATATTCCTTGGAATGTGAATTGGAACGAAATCGCCAATAGATAAGGCCATTTTACAATTTGGGCCCAAGTTAGAAGCAGAGCCTAAGGTGTAAATTACCGATAGTCCATATCTCGGAAACTATAAGAGATAATGCAATTTGGCAACCGGCAATATAAATAGCATGCCGAATATTCCTTGGAATGTGAATTGGAACGAAATCGCCAATAGATAAGACCATTTTACAATTTGGGCCCAAGTTAGAAGCAGAGCCTAAGGTGTAAATTATCGATAGTCCATATCTCGGAAACTATAAGAGATAATGCAATTTGGCAACCGGCAATGTAATTAGCATGCCGAATACTACTTGGAATGTGAATTGGAACGAAATCGCCAATAGATAAGACCATTTTACAGTTTGGGCCCAAGTTAGAAGCAGAGACTAAGGTGTAAATTATCGATAGTCCATATCTCGGAAACTATAAGAGATAATGCAGTTTCGCAACCGGCAATGTAATTAGCATGCCGAATATTACTTGGAATGTGAATTGGGACGAAATCGCCAATAGATAAGACCATTTTACAATTTGGGCCCAAGTTAGAAGCAGAGCCTAAGGTGTAAATTATCGATAGTCCATATCTCGGAAACTATAAGAGATAATGCAAATTGGCAACCGGCAATGTAATTAGCATGCCGAATATTAATTGGAATGTGAATTGGAACGAAATCGCCAATAGATAAGACCATTTTACAATTTGGGCCCAAGTTAGAAGCAGAGCCTAAGGTGTAAATTATCGATAGTCCATATCTCGGAAACTATAAGAGATAATGCAATTTGGCAACCGGCAATGTAATTAGCTTGCCGAATACCACTTGGAATGTGAATTGGAACGAAATCGCCAATAGATAAGACCATTTTACAATTTGGGCCCAAGTTAGAAGCAGAGCCTAAGGTGTAAATTATCGATAGTCCATATCTCGAAAACTATAAGGGATAATTCAATTTGGCAACCGGCAATGTAATTAGCATGCCGAATATTACTTGGAATGTGAATTGGAACGAAATCGCCAATAGATAAGACCATTTTACAATTTGGGCCCAAGTTAGAAGCAGAGCCTAAGGTGTAAATTATCGATAGTCCATATCTCGGGAACTATAAGAGATAATGCAATTTGGCAACCGGCAATGTAATTAGCATGCCGAATATTACTTGGAATGTGAATTGGAACGAAATCGCCAATAGATAAGACGATTTTACAATTTGGGCCCAAGTTAGAAGCAGAGCCTAAGGTGTAAATTATCGATAGTCCATATCTCGGAAACTAAAAGAGATAATGCAATTTGGCAACCGGCAATGTAATTAGCATGCCGAATATTACTTGGAATGTGAATTGGAACCAAATCGCCAATAGATAAGACCATTTTACACTTTGGGCCCAAGTTAGAAGCAGAGCCTAAGGTGTAAATTATCGATAGTCCATATCTCGGAAACTATAAGAGATAATGCAGTTTCGCAACCGGCAATGTAATTAGCATGCCGAATATTACTTGGAATGTGAATTGGGACGAAATCGCCAATAGATAAGACCATTTTACAATTTGGGCCCAAGTTAGAAGCAGAGCCTAAGGTGTAAATTATCGATAGTCCATATCTCGGAAACTATAAGAGATAATGCAATTTGGCAACCGGCAATGTAATTAGCATGCCGAATATTACTTGGAATGTGAATTGGAACGAAATCGCCAATAGATAAGACTATTTTACAATTTGGGCCCAAGTTAGAAGCAGAGCCTAAGGTGTAAATTATCGATAGTCCATATCTCGGAGACTATAAGAGATAATGCAATTTGGCAACCGGCAATGTAATTAACATGCCGAATATTACTTGGAATGTGAATTGGAATGAAATCGCCAATAGATAAGACCATTTTACAATTTGGGCCCAAGTTAGAAGCAGAGCCTAAGGTGTAAATTATCGATAGTCCATATCTCGGAAACTATAAGAGATAATGCAATTTGGCAACCGGCAATGTAATTAGCATGCCGAATATTACTTGGAATGTGAATTGGAACGAAATCGCCAATAGATAAGACCATTTTAAAATTTGGGCCCAAGTTAGAAGCAGAGCCTAAGGTGTAAATTATCCATAGTCCATATCTCGGAAACTATAAGAGATAATGCAATTTGGCAACCGGCAATGTAATTAGCATGCCGAATATTACTTGGAATGTGAATTGGAACAAATCGCCAATAGATAAGACCATTTTACAATTTGGGCCCAAGTTAGAAGCAGAGCCTAAGGTGTAAATTATCGATAGTCCATAGATCGGAAACTATAAGAGATACTGCAATTTGGCAACCGGCAATGTAATTAGCATGCCGAATATTACTTGGAATGTGAATTGGAACGAAATCGCCAATAGATAAGACCATTTTACAATTTGGGCCCAAGTTAGAAGCAGAGCCTAAGGTTGCTAATTACATTGCCGGTTGCCAAATTGCATTATCTCTTATAGTTTCCGAGATATGGACTATCGATAATTTACACCTTAGGCTCTGCTTCTAACTTGGGCCCAAATTGTAAAATGGTCTTATCTATTGGCGATTTCGTCCCAATTCACATTCCAAGTAATATTCGGCATGCTAATTACATTGCCGGTTGCGAAACTGCATTATCTCTTATAGTTTCCGAGATATGGACTATCGATAATTTACACCTTAGGCTCTGCTTCTAACTTGGGCCCAAAGTGTAAAATGGTCTTATCTATTGGCGATTTCGTTCCAATTCACATTCCAAGTAATATTCGGCATGCTAATTACATTGCCGGTTGCCAAATTGCATTATCTCTTTTAGTTTCCGAGATATGGACTATCGATAATTTACACCTTAGGCTCTGCTTCTAACTTGGGCCCAAATTGTAAAATGGTCTTATCTATTGGCGATTTCGTTCCAATTCACATTCCAAGTGGTATTCGGCATGCTAATTACATTGCCGGTTGCCAAATTGCATTATCTCTTATAGTTTCCGAGATATGGACTATCGATAATTTACACCTTAGACTCTGCTTCTAACTTGGGCCCAAATTGTAAAATGGTCTTTTCTATTGGCGATTTCGTTCCAATTCACATTCCAAGTAATATTCGGCATGCTAATTACATTGCCGGTTGCCAATTTGCATTATCTCTTATAGTTTCCGAGATATGGACTCTCGATAATTTACAACTTAGGCTCTGCTTCTAACTTGGGCCCAAATTGTAAAATGGTCTTATCTATTGGCGATTTCGTCCCAATTCACATTCCAAGTAATATTCGGCATGCTAATTACATTGCCGGTTGCGAAACTGCATTATCTCTTATAGTTTCCGAGATATGGACTATCGATAATTTACACCTTAGGCTCTGCTTCTAACTTGGGCCCAAATTGTAAAATGGTCTTATCTATTGGCAATTTCGTTCCAATTCACATTCCAAGTAATATTCGGCATGCTAATTACATTGCCGGTTGCCAAATTGCATTATCTCTTTTAGTTTCCGAGATATGGACTATCGATAATTTACACCTTAGGCTCTGCTTCTAACTTGGGCCCAAATTGTAAAATGGTCTTATCTATTGGCGATTTCGTTCCAATTCACATTCCAAGTAATATTCGGCATGCTAATTACATTGCCGGTTGCCAAATTGCATTATCTCTTATAGTTTCCGAGATATGGACTATCGATAATTTACACCTTAGGCTCTGCTTCTAACTTGGGCCCAAATTGTAAAATGGCCTTATCTATTGGCGATTTCGTTCCAATTCACATTCCAAGTAATATTCGGCATGCTAATTACATTGCCGGTTGCCAAATTGCATTATCTCTTATAGTTTCCGAGATATGGACTATCGATAATTTACACCTTAGGCTCTGCTTCTAACTTGGGCCCAAATTGTAAAATGGTCTTATCTATTGGCGATTTCGTTCCAATTTACATTCCAAGTAATATTCGGCATGCTAATTACATTGCCGGTTGCCAAATTGCATTATCTCTTATAGTTTCCGAGATATGGACTATCGATAATTTACACCTTAGGCTCTGCTTCTAACTTGGGCCCAAATTGTAAAATGGTCTTATCTATTGGCGATTTCGTTCCAATTTACATTCCAAGTAATATTCGGCATGCTAATTACATTGCCGGTTGCCAAATTGCATTATCTCTTATAGTTTCCGAGATATGGACTATCGATAATTTACACCTTAAGCTCTGCTTCTAACTTGGGCCCAAATTGTAAAATGGTCTTATATATTGGCGATTTCGTTCCAATTCACATTCCAAGTAATATTCGGCATGCTAATTACATTGCCGGTTGCCAAATTGCATTATCTCTTATAGTTTCCGAGATATGGACTATGGATAATTTACACCTTAGGCTCTGCTTCTAACTTGGGCCCAAATTGTAAAATGGTCTTATCTATTGGCGATTTCGTTCCAATTCACATTCCAAGTAATATTCGGCATGCTAATTACATTGCCGGTTGCCAAATTGCATTATCTCTTATAATTTCCGAGATATGGACTATGGATAATTTACACCTTAGGCTCTGCTTCTAACTTGGGCCCAAATTGTAAAATGGTCTTATCTATTGGCGATTTCGTTCCAATTTACATTCCAAGTAATATTCGGCATGCTAATTACATTGCCGGTTGCCAAATTGCATTATCTCTTATAGTTTCCGAGATATGGACTATCGATAATTTACACCTTAGGCTCTGCTTCTAACTTGGGCCCAAATTGTAAAATGGTCTTATCTATTGGCGATTTCGTTCCAATTCACATTCCAAGTAATATTCGGCATGCTAATTACATTGCCGGTGGCCAAGTTGCATTATCTCTTATAGTTTCCGAGATATGGACTATCGATAATTTACACCTTAGGCTCTGCTTCTAACTTGGGCCCAAATTGTAAAATGGTCTTATCTATTGGCGATTTCATTCCAATTTACATTCCAAGTAATAGTCGGCATGCTAATTACATTGCCGGTTCCCAAATTGCATTATCTCTTATAGTTTCCGAGATATGGACTATCGATTATTTTTAACCTTAGGCTCTGCTTCTAACTTGGGCCCAAACTGTAAAATGGTCTTATCTATTGGCGATTTCGTTCCAATTCACATTTCAAGTAGTATTCGGCATGCTAATTACATTGCCGGTTACCAAATTGAATTATCTCCTATAGTTTCCGAGATATGGACTATCGATAATTTACACCTTAGGCTCTGCTTCTAACTTGGGCCCAAATTGTAAAATGGTCTTACCTATTGGCGATTTCGTTCCAATTCACATTCCAAGTAATATTCGGCATGCTAATTACATTGCCGGTGGCCAAGTTGCATTATCTCTTATAGTTTCCGAGATATGGACTATCGATAATTTACACCTTAGGCTCTGCTTCTAACTTGGGCCCAAATTGTAAAATGGTCTTATCTATTGGCGATTTCGTTCCAATTCACATTCCAAGTAATATTCGGCATGCTAATTACATTGCCGGTTCCCAAATTGCATTATCTCTTATAGTTTCCGAGATATGGACTATCGATTATTTTTAACCTTAGGCTCTGCTTCTAACTTGGGCCCAAACTGTAAAATGGTCTTATCTATTGACGATTTCGTTCCAATTCACATTCCAAGTAGTATTCGGCATGCTAATTACATTGCCGGTTGCCAAATAGCATTATCTCTTATAGTTTCGGAGATATGGACTATCGATAATTTACACCTTAGGCTCTGCTTCTAACTTGGGCCCAAATTGTAAAATGGTCTTATCTATTGGCGATTTCGTTCCAATTCACATTCCAAGTAATATTCGGCATGCTAATTACATTGCCGGTTCCCAAATTGCATTATCTCTTATAGTTTCCGAGATATGGACTATCGATTATTTTTAACCTTAGGCTCTGCTTCTAACTTGGGCCCAAACTGTAAAATGGTCTTATCTATTGACGATTTCGTTCCAATTCACATTCCAAGTAGTATTCGGCATGCTAATTACATTGCCGGTTGCCAAATTGCATTATCTCTTATAGTTTCCGAGATATGGACTATCGATAATTTACACCTTAGGCTCTGCTTCTAACTTGGGCCCAAATTGTAAAATGGTCTAATCTACTGGCGATTTCGTTCCAATTCACATACCAAGTAATATTCGGCATGCTAATTACATTGCCGGTTGCCAAATTGCATTATCTCTTATAGTTTCCGAGAAATGGACTATCGGTAATTTACACCTTAGGCTCTGCTTCTAACTTGGGCCCAAATTGTAAAATCGTCTTATCTATTGGCGATTTCGTTCCAATTCACATTCCAAGTAATATTCGGCATGCTAATTACATTGCCGGTTGCCAAATTGCATTATCTCTTATAGTTTCCGAGATATGGACTATCGATAATTTACACCTTAGGCTCTGCTTCTAACTTGGGCCCAAATTGTAAAATGGTCTTATCTATTGGCGATTTCATTCCAATTCACATTCCAAGTAATATTCGGCATGCTAATTACATTGCCGGTTGCCAAATTGCATTATCTCTTATAGTTTCCGAGATATGGACTATCGATAATTTACACCTTAGGCTCTGCTTCTAACTTGGGCCCAAATTGTAAAATGGTCTTATCTATTGGCGATTTCGTTCCAATTCACATTCCAAGTAATATTCGGCATGCTAATTACATTGCCGGTTGCGAAACTGCATTATCTCTTATAGTTTCCGAGATATGGACTATCGATAATTTACACCTTAGGCTCTGCTTCTAACTTGGGCCCAAATTGTAAAATGGTCTTATCTATTGGCGATTTCGTCCCAATTCACATTCCAAGTAATATTCGGCATGCTAATTACATTGCCGGTTGCGAAACTGCATTATCTCTTATAGTTTCCGAGATATGGACTATCGATAATTTACACCTTAGGCTCTGCTTCTAACTTGGGCCCAAATTGTAAAATGGTCTTATCTATTGGCGATTTCGTTCCAATTCACATTCCAAGTAATATTCGGCATGCTAATTACATTGCCGGTTGCCAAATTGCATTAACTCTTTTAGTTTCCGAGATATGGACTATCGATAATTTACACCTTAGGCTCTGCTTCTAACTTGGGCCCAAATTGTAAAATCGTCTTATCTATTGGCGATTTCGTTCCAATTCACATTCCAAGTAATATTCGGCATGCTAATTACATTGCCGGTTGCCAAATTGCATTATCTCTTATAGTTTCCGAGATATGGACTATCGATAATTTACACCTTAGGATCTGCTTCTAACTTGGGCCCAAATTGTAAAATGGTCTTATCTATTGGCGATTTCGTTCCAATTCACATTCCAAGTAATATTCGGCATGCTAATTACATTGCCGGTTGCCAAATTGAATTATCTCTTATAGTTTCCGAGATATGGACTATCGATAATTTACACCTTAGGCTCTGCTTCTAACTTGGGCCCAAATTGTAAAATGGTCTTATCTATTGGCGATTTCGTTCTAATTCACATTCCAAGTGGTATTCGGCATGCTAATTACATTGCCGGTTGCCAAATTGCATTATCTCTTATAGTTTCCGAGATATGGACTATCGATAATTTACACCTTAGGCTCTGCTTCTAACTTGGGCCCAAATTGTAAAATGGTCTTATCTATTGGCGATTTCGTTCCAATTCACATTCCAAGTAATATTCGGCATGCTAATTACATTGCCGGTTGCCAAATTGCATTATCTCTTATAGTTTCCGAGATATGGACTATCGATAATTTACACCTTAGGCTCTGCTTCTAACTTGGGCCCAAATTGTAAAATGGTCTTATCTATTGGCGATTTCGTCCCAATTCACATTCCAAGTAATATTCGGCATGCTAATTACATTGCCAGTTGCCAAATTGCATTATCTCTTATAGTTCCCGAGATATGGACTATGGATAATTTACACCTAAGTCTCTGCTTCTAACTTGGGCACAAATTGTAAAATAGTCTTATCTATTGGCGATTTCATTCCAATTCACATTCCAAGTAATATTCGGCATGCTAATTACATTGCCGGTTGCCAAATTGCATTATCTCTTATAGTTTCCGAGATATGGACTATCGATAATTTACACCTTAGGCTCTGCTTCTAACTTGGGCCCAAATTGTAAAATGGTCTAATCTATTGGCGATTTCGTTCCAATTCACATTCCAAGTAATATTCGGCATGCTAATTACATTGCCGGTTGCCAAATTGCATTATCTCTTTTAGTTTCCGAGATATGGACTATCGATAATTTACACCTTAGGCTCTGCTTCTAACTTGGGCCCAAATTGTAAAATGGTCTTATCTATTGGCGATTTCGTTCCAATTCACATTCCAAGTAATATTCGGCATGCTAATTACATTGCCGGTTGCCAAATTGCATTATCTCTTATAGTTTCCGAGATATGGACTATCGATAATTTACACCTTAGGCTCTGCTTCTAACTTGGGCCCAAATTGTAATATGGTCTTATCTATTGGCGATTTCGTTCCAATTCACATTCCAAGTAATATTCGGCATGCTAATTACATTGCCGGTTGCCAAATTGCATTATCTCTTATAGTTTCCGAGATATGGACTATCGATAATTTACACCTTAGGCTCTGCTTCTAACTTGGGCCCAAATTGTAAAATGGTCTTATCTATTGGCGATTTCGTTCCAATTCACATTCCAAGTAATATTCGGCATGCTAATTACATTGCCGGGTGCCAAATTGCATTATCTCTTATAGTTTCCGAGATATGGACTATCGATAATTTACACCTTAGGCTCTGCTTCTAACTTGGGCCCAAATTGTAAAATGGTCTTATCTATTGGCGATTTCGTTCCAATTCACATTCCAAGTAATATTCGGCATGCTAATTACATTGCCGGTTGCCAAATTGCATTATCTCTTATAGTTTCCGAGATATGGACTATCGATAATTTACACCTTAGGCTCTGCTTCTAACTTGGGCCCAAATTGTAAAATGGTCTTATCTATTGGCGATTTCGTTCCAATTCACATTCCAAGTAATATTCGGCATGCTAATTACATTGCCGGTTGCCAAATTGCATTACCTCTTATAGTTTCCGAGATACGGACTATCGATAATTTACACCTTAGGCTCTGCTTCTAACTTGGGCCCAAATTGTAAAATGGTCTTATCTATTGGCGATTTCGTTCCAATTCACACTCCAAGTAATATTCGGCATGCTAATTACATTGCCGGTTGCGATATTGCATTATCTCTTATAGTTTCCGAGATATGGACTATCGATAATTTACACCTTAGGCTCTGCTTCTAACTTGGGCCCAAATTGTAAAATGGTCTTATCTATTGGCGATTTCGTCCCAATTCACATTCCAAGTAATATTCGGCATGCTAATTACATTGCCAGTTGCCAAATTGCATTATCTCTTATAGTTCCCGAGATATGGACTATGGATAATTTACACCTAAGTCTCTGCTTCTAACTTGGGCACAAATTGTAAAATAGTCTTATCTATTGGCGATTTCATTCCAATTCACATTCCAAGTAATATTCGGCATGCTAATTACATTGCCGGTTGCCAAATTGCATTATCTCTTATAGTTTCCGAGATATGGACTATCGATAATTTACACCTTAGGCTCTGCTTCTAACTTGGGCCCAAATTGTAAAATGGTCTAATCTATTGGCGATTTCGTTCCAATTCACATTCCAAGTAATATTCGGCATGCTAATTACATTGCCGGTTGCCAAATTGCATTATCTCTTTTAGTTTCCGAGATATGGACTATCGATAATTTACACCTTAGGCTCTGCTTCTAACTTGGGCCCAAATTGTAAAATGGTCTTATCTATTGGCGATTTCGTTCCAATTCACATTCCAAGTAATATTCGGCATGCTAATTACATTGCCGGTTGCCAAATTGCATTATCTCTTATAGTTTCCGAGATATGGACTATCGATAATTTACACCTTAGGCTCTGCTTCTAACTTGGGCCCAAATTGTAATATGGTCTTATCTATTGGCGATTTCGTTCCAATTCACATTCCAAGTAATATTCGGCATGCTAATTACATTGCCGGTTGCCAAATTGCATTATCTCTTATAGTTTCCGAGATATGGACTATCGATAATTTACACCTTAGGCTCTGCTTCTAACTTGGGCCCAAATTGTAAAATGGTCTTATCTATTGGCGATTTCGTTCCAATTCACATTCCAAGTAATATTCGGCATGCTAATTACATTGCCGGGTGCCAAATTGCATTATCTCTTATAGTTTCCGAGATATGGACTATCGATAATTTACACCTTAGGCTCTGCTTCTAACTTGGGCCCAAATTGTAAAATGGTCTTATCTATTGGCGATTTCGTTCCAATTCACATTCCAAGTAATATTCGGCATGCTAATTACATTGCCGGTTGCCAAATTGCATTATCTCTTATAGTTTCCGAGATATGGACTATCGATAATTTACACCTTAGGCTCTGCTTCTAACTTGGGCCCAAATTGTAAAATGGTCTTATCTATTGGCGATTTCGTTCCAATTCACATTCCAAGTAATATTCGGCATGCTAATTACATTGCCGGTTGCCAAATTGCATTACCTCTTATAGTTTCCGAGATACGGACTATCGATAATTTACACCTTAGGCTCTGCTTCTAACTTGGGCCCAAATTGTAAAATGGTCTTATCTATTGGCGATTTCGTTCCAATTCACACTCCAAGTAATATTCGGCATGCTAATTACATTGCCGGTTGCGATATTGCATTATCTCTTATAGTTTCCGAGATATGGACTATCAATAATTTACACCTTAGGCTCTGCTTCTAACTTGGGCCCAAATTGTAAAATGGTCTTATCTATTGGCGATTTCGTTCCAATTCACATTCCAAGTAATATTCGGCATGCTAATTACATTGCCGGTTGCCAAATTGCATTATCTCTTATAGTTTCCGAGATATGGACTATGGATAATTTACACCTTAGGCTCTGCTTCTAACTTGGGCCCAAATTGTAAAATGGTCTTATCTATTGGCGATTTCGTTCCAATTCACATTCCTAGTAATATTCGGCATGCTAATTACATTGCCGGTTGCCAAATTGCATTATCTCTTAGAGTTTCCGAGATATGGACTATCGATAATTTACACCTTAGGCTCTGCTTCTAACTTGGGCCCAAATTGTAAAATGGTCTTATCTATTGGCGATTTCGTTCCAATTCACAGTCCAAGTAATATTCGGCATGCTAATTACATTGCCGGTTGCCAAATTGCATTATCTCTTATAGTTTCCGAGATATGGACTATCGATAATTTACACCTTAGGCTCTGCTTCTAACTTGGGCCCAAATTGTAATATGGTCTTCTCTATTGGCGATTTCGTTCCAATTCACATTCCAAGTAATATTCGGCATGCTAATTACATTGCCGGTTCCCAAATTGCATTATCTCTTATAGTTTCCGAGATATGGACTATCGATTATTTTTAACCTTAGGCTCTGCTTCTAACTTGGGCCCAAACTGTAAAATGGTCTTATCTATTGGCGATTTCGTTCCAATTCACATTCCAAGTAGTATTCGGCATGCTAATTACATTGCCGGTTGCCAAATTGCATTATCTCTTATAGTTTCCGAGATATGGACTATCGATAATTTACACCTTAGGCTCTGCTTCTAACTTGGGCCCAAATTGTAAAATGGTCTTATCTATTGGCGATTTCGTCCCAATTCACATTCCAAGTAATATTCGGCATGCTAATTACATTGCCAGTTGCCAAATTGCATTATCTCTTATAGTTTCCGAGATATGGACTATGGATAATTTACACCTTAGGCTCTGCTTCTAACTTGGGCCCAAATTGTAAAATGGTCTTATCTATTGGCGATTTCATTCCAATTCACATTCCAAGTAATATTCGGCATGCTAATTACATTGCCGGTTGCCAAATTGCACTATCTCTTATAGTTTCCGAGATATGGACTATCGATAATTTACACCTTAGGCTCTGCTTCCAACTTGAGCCCAAATTGTAAAATGGTCTTATCTATTGGCGATTTCGTTCCAATTCACATTCCAAGGAATATTCGGCATGCTAATTACATTGCCGGTTGCCAAATTGCATTATCTCTTATAGTTTCCGAGATATGGACTATCGGTAATTTACACCTTAGGCTCTGCTTCTAACTTGGGCCCAAATTGTAAAATCGTCTTATCTATTGGCGATTTCGTTCCAATTCACATTCCAAGTAATATTCGGCATGCTAATTACATTGCCGGTTGCCAAATTGCATTATCTCTTATAGTTTCCGAGATATGGACTATCGATAATTTACACCTTAGGCTCTGCTTCTAACTTGGGCCCAAATTGTAAAATGGTCTTATCTATTGGCGATTTCGTTCCAATTCACATTCCAAGTAATATTCGGCATGTTAATTAAATTGCCGGTTGCCAAATTGCATTATCTCTTATAGTTTCCGAGATATGGACTATCGATAATTTACACCTTAGGCTCTGCTTCTAACTTGGGCCCAAATTGTAAAATCGTCTTATCTATTGGCGATTTCTTTCCAATTCACATTCCAAGTAATATTCGGCATGCTAATTACATTGCCGATTGCCAAATTGCATTATCTCTTATAGTTTCCGAGATATGGACTATCGATAATTTACACCTTAGGCTCTGCTTCTAACTTGGGCCCAAATTGTAAAATGGTCTTATCTATTGGCGATTTCGTTACAATTCACATTCCAAGTAATATTCGGCATGCTAATTACATTGCCGGTTGCCAAATTGAATTATCTCCTATAGTTTCCGAGATATGGACTATCGATAATTTACACCTTAGGCTCTGCTTCTAACTTGGGCCCAAATTGTAAAATGGTCTTACCTATTGGCGATTTCGTTCCAATTCACATTCCAAGTAATATTCGGCATGCTAATTACATTGCCGGTGGCCAAGTTGCATTATCTCTTATAGTTTCCGAGATATGGACTATCGATAATTTACACCTTAGGCTCTGCTTCTAACTTGGGCCCAAATTGTAAAATGGTCTTATCTATTGGCGATTTCGTCCCAATTCACATTCCAAGTAATATTCGGCATGCTAATTACATTGCCAGTTGCCAAATTGCATTATCTCTTATAGTTTTCGAGATATGGACTATGGATAATTTACACCTTAGGCTCTGCTTCTAACTTGGGCCCAAATTGTAAAATGGTCTTATCTATTGGCGATTTCATTCCAATTCACATTCCAAGTAATATTCGGCATGCTAATTTCATTGCCGTTTGCCAAATTGCATTATCTCTTATAGTTTCCGAGATATGGACTATCGATAATTTACACCTTAGGCTCTGCTTCTAACTTGGGCCCAAATTGTAAAATGGTCTTATCTATTGGCGATTTCGTTCCAATTCACATTCCAAGTAATATTCGGCATGCTAATTACATTGCCGGTTGCCAAATTGCATTATCTCTTATAGTTTCCGAGATATGGACTATCGGTAATTTACACCTTAGGCTCTGCTTCTAACTTGGGCCCAAATTGTAAAATCGTCTTATCTATTGGCGATTTCGTTCCAATTCACATTCCAAGTAAAATTCGGCATGCTAAATACATTGCCGGTTGCCAAATTGCATTATCTCTTATAGTTTCCGAGATATGGACTATCGATAATTTACACCTTAGGCTCTGCTTCTAACTTGGGCCCAAATTGTAAAATGGTCTTATCTATTGGCGATTTCGTTCCAATTCACATTCCAAGTAATATTCGGCATGCTAATTACATTGCCGGTGGCCAAGTTGCATTATCTCTTATAGTTTCCGAGATATGGACTATCGATAATTTACACCTTAGGCTCTGCTTCTAACTTGGGCCCAAATTGTAAAATGGTCTTATCTATTGGCGATTTCATTCCAATTCACATTCCAAGTAATATTCGGCATGCTAATTACATTGCCGGTTCCCAAATTGCATTATCTCTTATAGTTTCCGAGATATGGACTATCGATTATTTTTAACCTTAGGCTCTGCTTCTAACTTGGGCCCAAACTGTAAAATGGTCTTATCTATTGGCGATTTCGTTCCAATTCACATTCCAAGTAGTATTCGGCATGCTAATTACATTGCCGGTTACCAAATTGAATTATCTCCTATAGTTTCCGAGATATGGACTATCGATAATTTACACTTTAGGCTCTGCTTCTAACTTGGGCCCAAATTGTAAAATGGTCTTACCTATTGGCGATTTCGTTCCAATTCACATTCCAAGTAATATTCGGCATGCTAATTACATTGCCGGTTGCGAAACTGCATTATCTCTTATAGTTTCCGAGATATGGACTATCGATAATTTACACCTTAGGCTCTGCTTCTAACTTGGGCCCAAATTGTAAAATGGTCTTATCTATTGGCGATTTCGTCCCAATTCACATTCCAAGTAATATTCGGCATGCTAATTACATTGCCGGTTGCGAAACTGCATTATCTCTTATAGTTTCCGAGATATGGACTATCGATAATTTACACCTTAGGCTCTGCTTCTAACTTGGGCCCAAATTGTAAAATGGTCTTATCTATTGGCGATTTCGTTCCAATTCACATTCCAAGTAATATTCGGCATGCTAATTACATTGCCGGTTGCCAAATTGCATTAACTCTTTTAGTTTCCGAGATATGGACTATCGATAATTTACACCTTAGGCTCTGCTTCTAACTTGGGCCCAAATTGTAAAATCGTCTTATCTATTGGCGATTTCGTTCCAATTCACATTCCAAGTAATATTCGGCATGCTAATTACATTGCCGGTTGCCAAATTGCATTATCTCTTATAGTTTCCGAGATATGGACTATCGATAATTTACACCTTAGGATCTGCTTCTAACTTGGGCCCAAATTGTAAAATGGTCTTATCTATTGGCGATTTCGTTCCAATTCACATTCCAAGTAATATTCGGCATGCTAATTACATTGCCGGTTGCCAAATTGAATTATCTCTTATAGTTTCCGAGATATGGACTATCGATAATTTACACCTTAGGCTCTGCTTCTAACTTGGGCCCAAATTGTAAAATGGTCTTATCTATTGGCGATTTCGTTCTAATTCACATTCCAAGTGGTATTCGGCATGCTAATTACATTGCCGGTTGCCAAATTGCATTATCTCTTATAGTTTCCGAGATATGGACTATCGATAATTTACACCTTAGGCTCTGCTTCTAACTTGGGCCCAAATTGTAAAATGGTCTTATCTATTGGCGATTTCGTTCCAATTCACATTCCAAGTAATATTCGGCATGCTAATTACATTGCCGGTTGCCAAATTGCATTATCTCTTATAGTTTCCGAGATATGGACTATCGATAATTTACACCTTAGGCTCTGCTTCTAACTTGGGCCCAAATTGTAAAATGGTCTTATCTATTGGCGATTTCGTCCCAATTCACATTCCAAGTAATATTCGGCATGCTAATTACATTGCCAGTTGCCAAATTGCATTATCTCTTATAGTTCCCGAGATATGGACTATGGATAATTTACACCTAAGTCTCTGCTTCTAACTTGGGCACAAATTGTAAAATAGTCTTATCTATTGGCGATTTCATTCCAATTCACATTCCAAGTAATATTCGGCATGCTAATTACATTGCCGGTTGCCAAATTGCATTATCTCTTATAGTTTCCGAGATATGGACTATCGATAATTTACACCTTAGGCTCTGCTTCTAACTTGGGCCCAAATTGTAAAATGGTCTAATCTATTGGCGATTTCGTTCCAATTCACATTCCAAGTAATATTCGGCATGCTAATTACATTGCCGGTTGCCAAATTGCATTATCTCTTTTAGTTTCCGAGATATGGACTATCGATAATTTACACCTTAGGCTCTGCTTCTAACTTGGGCCCAAATTGTAAAATGGTCTTATCTATTGGCGATTTCGTTCCAATTCACATTCCAAGTAATATTCGGCATGCTAATTACATTGCCGGTTGCCAAATTGCATTATCTCTTATAGTTTCCGAGATATGGACTATCGATAATTTACACCTTAGGCTCTGCTTCTAACTTGGGCCCAAATTGTAATATGGTCTTATCTATTGGCGATTTCGTTCCAATTCACATTCCAAGTAATATTCGGCATGCTAATTACATTGCCGGTTGCCAAATTGCATTATCTCTTATAGTTTCCGAGATATGGACTATCGATAATTTACACCTTAGGCTCTGCTTCTAACTTGGGCCCAAATTGTAAAATGGTCTTATCTATTGGCGATTTCGTTCCAATTCACATTCCAAGTAATATTCGGCATGCTAATTACATTGCCGGGTGCCAAATTGCATTATCTCTTATAGTTTCCGAGATATGGACTATCGATAATTTACACCTTAGGCTCTGCTTCTAACTTGGGCCCAAATTGTAAAATGGTCTTATCTATTGGCGATTTCGTTCCAATTCACATTCCAAGTAATATTCGGCATGCTAATTACATTGCCGGTTGCCAAATTGCATTATCTCTTATAGTTTCCGAGATATGGACTATCGATAATTTACACCTTAGGCTCTGCTTCTAACTTGGGCCCAAATTGTAAAATGGTCTTATCTATTGGCGATTTCGTTCCAATTCACATTCCAAGTAATATTCGGCATGCTAATTACATTGCCGGTTGCCAAATTGCATTACCTCTTATAGTTTCCGAGATACGGACTATCGATAATTTACACCTTAGGCTCTGCTTCTAACTTGGGCCCAAATTGTAAAATGGTCTTATCTATTGGCGATTTCGTTCCAATTCACACTCCAAGTAATATTCGGCATGCTAATTACATTGCCGGTTGCGATATTGCATTATCTCTTATAGTTTCCGAGATATGGACTATCGATAATTTACACCTTAGGCTCTGCTTCTAACTTGGGCCCAAATTGTAAAATGGTCTTATCTATTGGCGATTTCGTCCCAATTCACATTTCAAGTAATATTCGGCATGCTAATTACATTGCCAGTTGCCAAATTGCATTATCTCTTATAGTTCCCGAGATATGGACTATGGATAATTTACACCTAAGTCTCTGCTTCTAACTTGGGCACAAATTGTAAAATAGTCTTATCTATTGGCGATTTCATTCCAATTCACATTCCAAGTAATATTCGGCATGCTAATTACATTGCCGGTTGCCAAATTGCATTATCTCTTATAGTTTCCGAGATATGGACTATCGATAATTTACACCTTAGGCTCTGCTTCTAACTTGGGCCCAAATTGTAAAATGGTCTAATCTATTGGCGATTTCGTTCCAATTCACATTCCAAGTAATATTCGGCATGCTAATTACATTGCCGGTTGCCAAATTGCATTATCTCTTTTAGTTTCCGAGATATGGACTATCGATAATTTACACCTTAGGCTCTGCTTCTAACTTGGGCCCAAATTGTAAAATGGTCTTATCTATTGGCGATTTCGTTCCAATTCACATTCCAAGTAATATTCGGCATGCTAATTACATTGCCGGTTGCCAAATTGCATTATCTCTTATAGTTTCCGAGATATGGACTATCGATAATTTACACCTTAGGCTCTGCTTCTAACTTGGGCCCAAATTGTAATATGGTCTTATCTATTGGCGATTTCGTTCCAATTCACATTCCAAGTAATATTCGGCATGCTAATTACATTGCCGGTTGCCAAATTGCATTATCTCTTATAGTTTCCGAGATATGGACTATCGATAATTTACACCTTAGGCTCTGCTTCTAACTTGGGCCCAAATTGTAAAATGGTCTTATCTATTGGCGATTTCGTTCCAATTCACATTCCAAGTAATATTCGGCATGCTAATTACATTGCCGGGTGCCAAATTGCATTATCTCTTATAGTTTCCGAGATATGGACTATCGATAATTTACACCTTAGGCTCTGCTTCTAACTTGGGCCCAAATTGTAAAATGGTCTTATCTATTGGCGATTTCGTTCCAATTCACATTCCAAGTAATATTCGGCATGCTAATTACATTGCCGGTTGCCAAATTGCATTATCTCTTATAGTTTCCGAGATATGGACTATCGATAATTTACACCTTAGGCTCTGCTTCTAACTTGGGCCCAAATTGTAAAATGGTCTTATCTATTGGCGATTTCGTTCCAATTCACATTCCAAGTAATATTCGGCATGCTAATTACATTGCCGGTTGCCAAATTGCATTACCTCTTATAGTTTCCGAGATACGGACTATCGATAATTTACACCTTAGGCTCTGCTTCTAACTTGGGCCCAAATTGTAAAATGGTCTTATCTATTGGCGATTTCGTTCCAATTCACACTCCAAGTAATATTCGGCATGCTAATTACATTGCCGGTTGCGATATTGCATTATCTCTTATAGTTTCCGAGATATGGACTATCAATAATTTACACCTTAGGCTCTGCTTCTAACTTGGGCCCAAATTGTAAAATGGTCTTATCTATTGGCGATTTCGTTCCAATTCACATTCCAAGTAATATTCGGCATGCTAATTACATTGCCGGTTGCCAAATTGCATTATCTCTTATAGTTTCCGAGATATGGACTATGGATAATTTACACCTTAGGCTCTGCTT
The DNA here is from genome assembly GCF_030347505.1 of Rhynchophorus ferrugineus. NCBI lineage: Eukaryota > Metazoa > Arthropoda > Insecta > Coleoptera > Curculionidae > Rhynchophorus > Rhynchophorus ferrugineus. The sequence continues at coordinate 705,718 of NW_027472618.1, read as the reverse complement.
CTAACTTGGGCCCAAATTGTAAAATGGTCTTATCTATTGGCGATTTCGTTCCAATTCACATTCCTAGTAATATTCGGCATGCTAATTACATTGCCGGTTGCCAAATTGCATTATCTCTTAGAGTTTCCGAGATATGGACTATCGATAATTTACACCTTAGGCTCTGCTTCTAACTTGGGCCCAAATTGTAAAATGGTCTTATCTATTGGCGATTTCGTTCCAATTCACATTCCAAGTAATATTCGGCATGCTAATTACATTGCCGGTTGCCAAATTGCATTATCTCTTATAGTTTCCGAGATATGGACTATCGATAATTTACACCTTAGGCTCTGCTTCTAACTTGGGCCCAAATTGTAATATGGTCTTCTCTATTGGCGATTTCGTTCCAATTCACATTCCAAGTAATATTCGGCATGCTAATTACATTGCCGGTTCCCAAATTGCATTATCTCTTATAGTTTCCGAGATATGGACTATCGATTATTTTTAACCTTAGGCTCTGCTTCTAACTTGGGCCCAAACTGTAAAATGGTCTTATCTATTGGCGATTTCGTTCCAATTCACATTCCAAGTAGTATTCGGCATGCTAATTACATTGCCGGTTGCCAAATTGCATTATCTCTTATAGTTTCCGAGATATGGACTATCGATAATTTACACCTTAGGCTCTGCTTCTAACTTGGGCCCAAATTGTAAAATGGTCTTATCTATTGGCGATTTCGTCCCAATTCACATTCCAAGTAATATTCGGCATGCTAATTACATTGCCAGTTGCCAAATTGCATTATCTCTTATAGTTTCCGAGATATGGACTATGGATAATTTACACCTTAGGCTCTGCTTCTAACTTGGGCCCAAATTGTAAAATGGTCTTATCTATTGGCGATTTCATTCCAATTCACATTCCAAGTAATATTCGGCATGCTAATTACATTGCCGGTTGCCAAATTGCACTATCTCTTATAGTTTCCGAGATATGGACTATCGATAATTTACACCTTAGGCTCTGCTTCCAACTTGAGCCCAAATTGTAAAATGGTCTTATCTATTGGCGATTTCGTTCCAATTCACATTCCAAGGAATATTCGGCATGCTAATTACATTGCCGGTTGCCAAATTGCATTATCTCTTATAGTTTCCGAGATATGGACTATCGGTAATTTACACCTTAGGCTCTGCTTCTAACTTGGGCCCAAATTGTAAAATCGTCTTATCTATTGGCGATTTCGTTCCAATTCACATTCCAAGTAATATTCGGCATGCTAATTACATTGCCGGTTGCCAAATTGCATTATCTCTTATAGTTTCCGAGATATGGACTATCGATAATTTACACCTTAGGCTCTGCTTCTAACTTGGGCCCAAATTGTAAAATGGTCTTATCTATTGGCGATTTCGTTCCAATTCACATTCCAAGTAATATTCGGCATGTTAATTAAATTGCCGGTTGCCAAATTGCATTATCTCTTATAGTTTCCGAGATATGGACTATCGATAATTTACACCTTAGGCTCTGCTTCTAACTTGGGCCCAAATTGTAAAATCGTCTTATCTATTGGCGATTTCTTTCCAATTCACATTCCAAGTAATATTCGGCATGCTAATTACGTTGCCGATTGCCAAATTGCATTATCTCTTATAGTTTCCGAGATATGGACTATCGATAATTTACACCTTAGGCTCTGCTTCTAACTTGGGCCCAAATTGTAAAATGGTCTTATCTATTGGCGATTTCGTTACAATTCACATTCCAAGTAATATTCGGCATGCTAATTACATTGCCGGTTGCCAAATTGAATTATCTCCTATAGTTTCCGAGATATGGACTATCGATAATTTACACCTTAGGCTCTGCTTCTAACTTGGGCCCAAATTGTAAAATGGTCTTACCTATTGGCGATTTCGTTCCAATTCACATTCCAAGTAATATTCGGCATGCTAATTACATTGCCGGTGGCCAAGTTGCATTATCTCTTATAGTTTCCGAGATATGGACTATCGATAATTTACACCTTAGGCTCTGCTTCTAACTTGGGCCCAAATTGTAAAATGGTCTTATCTATTGGCGATTTCGTCCCAATTCACATTCCAAGTAATATTCGGCATGCTAATTACATTGCCAGTTGCCAAATTGCATTATCTCTTATAGTTTTCGAGATATGGACTATGGATAATTTACACCTTAGGCTCTGCTTCTAACTTGGGCCCAAATTGTAAAATGGTCTTATCTATTGGCGATTTCATTCCAATTCACATTCCAAGTAATATTCGGCATGCTAATTTCATTGCCGTTTGCCAAATTGCATTATCTCTTATAGTTTCCGAGATATGGACTATCGATAATTTACACCTTAGGCTCTGCTTCTAACTTGGGCCCAAATTGTAAAATGGTCTTATCTATTGGCGATTTCGTTCCAATTCACATTCCAAGTAATATTCGGCATGCTAATTACATTGCCGGTTGCCAAATTGCATTATCTCTTATAGTTTCCGAGATATGGACTATCGGTAATTTACACCTTAGGCTCTGCTTCTAACTTGGGCCCAAATTGTAAAATCGTCTTATCTATTGGCGATTTCGTTCCAATTCACATTCCAAGTAAAATTCGGCATGCTAATTACATTGCCGGTTGCCAAATTGCATTATCTCTTATAGTTTCCGAGATATGGACTATCGATAATTTACACCTTAGGCTCTGCTTCTAACTTGGGCCCAAATTGTAAAATGGTCTTATCTATTGGCGATTTCATTCCAATTCACATTCCAAGTAATATTCGGCATGCTAATTACATTGCCGGTTGCCAAATTGCATTACCTCTTATAGTTTCCGAGATACGGACTATCGATAATTTACACCTTAGGCTCTGCTTCTAACTTGGGCCCAAATTGTAAAATGGTCTTATCTATTGGCGATTTCGTTCCAATTCACACTCCAAGTAATATTCGGCATGCTAATTACATTGCCGGTTGCGATATTGCATTATCTCTTATAGTTTCCGAGATATGGACTATCAATAATTTACACCTTAGGCTCTGCTTCTAACTTGGGCCCAAATTGTAAAATGGTCTTATCTATTGGCGATTTCGTTCCAATTCACATTCCAAGTAATATTCGGCATGCTAATTACATTGCCGGTTGCCAAATTGCATTATCTCTTATAGTTTCCGAGATATGGACTATGGATAATTTACACCTTAGGCTCTGCTTCTAACTTGGGCCCAAATTGTAAAATGGCCTTATCTATTGGCGATTTCGTTCCAATTCACATTCCTAGTAATATTCGGCATGCTAATTACATTGCCGGTTGCCAAATTGCATTATCTCTTAGAGTTTCCGAGATATGGACTATCGATAATTTACACCTTAGGCTCTGCTTCTAACTTGGGCCCAAATTGTAAAATGGTCTTATCTATTGGCGATTTCGTTCCAATTCACATTCCAAGTAATATTCGGCATGCTAATTACATTGCCGGTTGCCAAATTGCATTATCTCTTATAGTTTCCGAGATATGGACTATCGATAATTTACACCTTAGGCTCTGCTTCTAACTTGGGCCCAAATTGTAATATGGTCTTCTCTATTGGCGATTTCGTTCCAATTCACATTCCAAGTAATATTCGGCATGCTAATTACATTGCCGGTTCCCAAATTGCATTATCTCTTATAGTTTCCGAGATATGGACTATCGATTATTTTTAACCTTAGGCTCTGCTTCTAACTTGGGCCCAAACTGTAAAATGGTCTTATCTATTGGCGATTTCGTTCCAATTCACATTCCAAGTAGTATTCGGCATGCTAATTACATTGCCGGTTGCCAAATTGCATTATCTCTTATAGTTTCCGAGATATGGACTATCGATAATTTACACCTTAGGCTCTGCTTCTAACTTGGGCCCAAATTGTAAAATGGTCTTATCTATTGGCGATTTCGTCCCAATTCACATTCCAAGTAATATTCGGCATGCTAATTACATTGCCAGTTGCCAAATTGCATTATCTCTTATAGTTTCCGAGATATGGACTATGGATAATTTACACCTTAGGCTCTGCTTCTAACTTGGGCCCAAATTGTAAAATGGTCTTATCTATTGGCGATTTCATTCCAATTCACATTCCAAGTAATATTCGGCATGCTAATTACATTGCCGGTTGCCAAATTGCACTATCTCTTATAGTTTCCGAGATATGGACTATCGATAATTTACACCTTAGGCTCTGCTTCCAACTTGAGCCCAAATTGTAAAATGGTCTTATCTATTGGCGATTTCGTTCCAATTCACATTCCAAGGAATATTCGGCATGCTAATTACATTGCCGGTTGCCAAATTGCATTATCTCTTATAGTTTCCGAGATATGGACTATCGGTAATTTACACCTTAGGCTCGGCTTCTAACTTGGGCCCAAATTGTAAAATCGTCTTATCTATTGGCGATTTCGTTCCAATTCACATTCCAAGTAATATTCGGCATGCTAATTACATTGCCAGTTGCCAAATTGCATTATCTCTTATAGTTTCCGAGATATGGACTATCGATAATTTACACCTTAGGCTCTGCTTCTAACTTGGGCCCAAATTGTAAAATGGTCTTACCTATTGGCGATTTCGTTCCAATTCACATTCCAAGTAATATTCGGCATGCTAATTACATTGCCGGTGGCCAAGTTGCATTATCTCTTATAGTTTCCGAGATATGGACTATCGATAATTTACACCTTAGGCTCTGCTTCTAACTTGGGCCCAAATTGTAAAATGGTCTTATCTATTGGCGATTTCGTCCCAATTCACATTCCAAGTAATATTCGGCATGCTAATTACATTGCCAGTTGCCAAATTGCATTATCTCTTATAGTTTTCGAGATATGGACTATGGATAATTTACACCTTAGGCTCTGCTTCTAACTTGGGCCCAAATTGTAAAATGGTCTTATCTATTGGCGATTTCATTCCAATTCACATTCCAAGTAATATTCGGCATGCTAATTTCATTGCCGTTTGCCAAATTGCATTATCTCTTATAGTTTCCGAGATATGGACTATCGATAATTTACACCTTAGGCTCTGCTTCTAACTTGGGCCCAAATTGTAAAATGGTCTTATCTATTGGCGATTTCGTTCCAATTCACATTCCAAGTAATATTCGGCATGCTAATTACATTGCCGGTTGCCAAATTGCATTATCTCTTATAGTTTCCGAGATATGGACTATCGGTAATTTACACCTTAGGCTCTGCTTCTAACTTGGGCCCAAATTGTAAAATCGTCTTATCTATTGGCGATTTCGTTCCAATTCACATTCCAAGTAAAATTCGGCATGCTAATTACATTGCCGGTTGCCAAATTGCATTATCTCTTATAGTTTCCGAGATATGGACTATCGATAATTTACACCTTAGGCTCTGCTTCTAACTTGGGCCCAAATTGTAAAATGGTCTTATCTATTGGCGATTTCATTCCAATTCACATTCCAAGTAATATTCGGCATGCTAATTACATTGCCGGTTGCCAAATTGCATTACCTCTTATAGTTTCCGAGATACGGACTATCGATAATTTACACCTTAGGCTCTGCTTCTAACTTGGGCCCAAATTGTAAAATGGTCTTATCTATTGGCGATTTCGTTCCAATTCACACTCCAAGTAATATTCGGCATGCTAATTACATTGCCGGTTGCGATATTGCATTATCTCTTATAGTTTCCGAGATATGGACTATCAATAATTTACACCTTAGGCTCTGCTTCTAAATTGGGCCCAAATTGTAAAATGGTCTTATCTATTGGCGATTTCGTTCCAATTCACATTCCAAGTAATATTCGGCATGCTAATTACATTGCCGGTTGCCAAATTGCATTATCTCTTATAGTTTCCGAGATATGGACTATGGATAATTTACACCTTAGGCTCTGCTTCTAACTTGGGCCCAAATTGTAAAATGGTCTTATCTATTGGCGATTTCGTTCCAATTCACATTCCTAGTAATATTCGGCATGCTAATTACATTGCCGGTTGCCAAATTGCATTATCTCTTAGAGTTTCCGAGATATGGACTATCGATAATTTACACCTTAGGCTCTGCTTCTAACTTGGGCCCAAATTGTAAAATGGTCTTATCTATTGGCGATTTCGTTCCAATTCACATTCCAAGTAATATTCGGCATGCTAATTACATTGCCGGTTGCCAAATTGCATTATCTCTTATAGTTTCCGAGATATGGACTATCGATAATTTACACCTTAGGCTCTGCTTCTAACTTGGGCCCAAATTGTAATATGGTCTTCTCTATTGGCGATTTCGTTCCAATTCACATTCCTAGTAGTATTCGGCATGCTAATTACATTGCCGGTTGCCAAATTGCATTATCTCTTAGAGTTTCCGAGATATGGACTATCGATAATTTACACCTTAGGCTCTGCTTCTAACTTGGGCCCAAATTGTAAAATGGTCTTATCTATTGGCGATTTCGTTCCAATTCACATTCCAAGTGGTATTCGGCATGCTAATTACATTGCCGGTTGCCAAATTGCATTATCTCTTATAGTTTCCGAGATATGGACTATCGATAATTTACACCTTAGGCTCTGCTTCTAACTTGGGCCCAAATTGTAAAATGGTCTTATCTATTGGCGATTTCGTTCCAATTCACATTCCAAGTAATATTCGGCATGCTAATTACATTGCCGGTTGCCAAATTGCATTATCTCTTATAGTTTCCGAGATATGGACTATCGATAATTTACACCTTAGGCTCTGCTTCTAACTTGGGCCCAAATTGTAAAATGGTCTTATCTTTTGGCGATTTCGTCCCAATTCACATTCCAAGTAATATTCGGCATGCTAATTACTTTGCCGGTTGCGAAACTGCATTATCTCTTATAGTTTCCGAGATATGGACTATCGATAATTTACACCTTAGGCTCTGCTTCTAACTTGGGCCCAAATTGTAAAATGGTCTTATCTATTGGCGATTTCGTTCCAATTCACATTCCAAGTAATATTCGGCATGCTAATTACATTGCCGGTTGCCAAATTGCATTATCTCTTATAGTTTCCGAGATATGGACTATCGATAATTTACACCTTAGGCTCTGCTTCTAACTTGGGCCCAAATTGTAATATGGTCTTATCTATTGGCGATTTCGTTCCAATTCACATTCCAAGTAATATTCGGCATGCTAATTACATTGCCGGTTGCCAAATTGCATTATCTCTTATAGTTTCCGAGATACGGACTATCGATTATTTACACCTTAGGCTCTGCTTCTAACTTGGGCCCAAATTGTAAAATGGTCTTATCTATTGGCGATTTCGTTTTAATTCACACTCTAAGTAATATTCGGCATGCTAATTACATTGCAGGTTGCGAAATTGCATTATCTCTTATAGTTTCCGAGATATGGACTATCCATAATTTACACCTTAGGCTCTGCTTCTAACTTGGGCCCAAATTGTAAAATGGTCTTATCTATTGGCGATTTCGTTCCAATTCACATTCCAAGTAATATTCGGCATGCTAATTAGATTGCCGGTTGCCAAATTGCATTATCTCTTATAGTTTCCGAGATATGGACTATGGATAATTTACACCTTAGGCTCTGCTTCTAACTTGGTCCCAAATTGTAAAATGGGCTTATCTATTGGCGATTTCGTTCCAATTCACATTCCAAGTAATATTCGGCATGCTAATTACATTGCCGGTTGCCAAATTGCATTATCTCTTATAGTTTCCGAGATATGGACTATCGATAATTTACACCTTAGGCTCTGCTTCTAACTTGGGCCCAAATTGTAAAATGGTCTTATCTATTGGCGATTTCGTTCCAATTCACATTCCAAGTAATATTCGGCATGCTAATTACACTGCCGGTTGCCAAATTGTATTATCTCTTATAGTTTCCGAGATATGGACTATCGGTAATTTACACCTTAGGCTCTACTTCTAACTTGGGCCCAAATTGTAAAATCGTCTTATCTATTGGCGATTTCGTTCCAATTCACATTCCAAGTAATATTCGGCATGCTGATTACATTGCCGGTTGCCAAATTGCATTATCTCTTATAGTTTCCGAGATATGGACTATCGATAATTTACACCTTAGGCTCTGCTTCTAACTTGGGCCCAAATTGTAAAATGGTCTTATCTATTGGCGATTTCGTTCCAATTCACATTCCAAGTAATATTCGGCATGCTAATTACATTGCCGATTGCCAAATTGAATTATCTCTTATAGTTTCCGAGATATGGACTATCGATAATTTACACCTTAGGCTCTGCTTCTAACTTGGGCCCAAATTGTAAAATGGTCTTATCTATTGGCGATTTCGTTCCAATTCACATTCCAAGTGGTATTCGGCATGCTAATTACATTGCCGGTTGCCAAATTGCATTATCTCTTATAGTTTCCGAGATATGGACTATCGATAATTTACACCTTAGGCTCTGCTTCTAACTTGGGCCCAAATTGTAAAATGGTCTTCTCTATTGGCGATTTCGTTCCAATTCACATTCCAAGTAATATTCGGCATGCTAATTACATTGCCGGTTGCCAAATTGCATTATCTCTTATAGTTTCCGAGATATGGACTATCGATAATTTACACCTTAGGCTCTGCTTCTAACTTGGGCCCAAATTGTAAAATGGTCTTATCTATTGGCGATTTCGTCCCAATTCACATTCCAAGTAATATTCGGCATGCTAATTACTTTGCCGGTTGCGAAACTGCATTATCTCTTATAGTTTCCGAGATATGGACTATCGATAATTTACACCTTAGGCTCTGCTTCTAACTTGGGCCCAAATTGTAAAATGGTCTTATCTATTGGCGATTTCGTTCCAATTCACATTCCAAGTAATATTCGGCATGCTAATTACATTGCCGGTTGCCAAATTGCATTATCTCTTATAGTTTCCGAGATATGGACTATCGATAATTTACACCTTAGGCTCTGCTTCTAACTTGGGCCCAAATTGTAATATGGTCTTATCTATTGGCGATTTCGTTCCAATTCACATTCCAAGTAATATTCGGCATGCTAATTACATTGCCGGTTGCCAAATTGCATTATCTCTTATAGTTTCCTAGATACGGACTATCGATAATTTACACCTTAGGCTCTGCTTCTAACTTGGGCCCAAATTGTAAAATGGTCTTATCTATTGGCGATTTCGTTCCAATTCACACTCCAAGTAATATTCGGCATGCTAATTACATTGCCGGTTGCGAAATTGCATTATCTCTTATAGTTTCCGAGATATGGACTATCCATAATTTACACCTTAGGCTCTGCTTCTAACTTGGGCCCAAATTATAAAATGGTCTTATCTATTGGCGATTTCGTTCCAATTCACATTCCAAGTAATATTCGGCATGCTAATTACATTGCCGGTTGCCAAATTGCATTATCTCTTATAGTTTCCGAGATATGGACTATGGATAATTTACACCTTAGGCTCTGCTTCTAACTTGGTCCCAAATTGTAAAATGGTCTTATCTATTGGCGATTTCGTTCCAATTCACATTCCTAGTAATATTCGGCATGCTAATTACATTGCCGGTTGCCAAATTGCATTATCTCTTAGAGTTTCCGAGATATGGACTATCGATAATTTACACCTTAGGCTCTGCTTCTAACTTGGGCCCAAATTGTAAAATGGTCTTATCTATTGGCGATTTCGTTCCAATTCACATTCCAAGTAATATTCGGCATGCTAATTACATTGCCGGTTGCCAAATTGCATTATCTCTTATAGTTTCCGAGATATGGACTATCGATAATTTACACCTTAGGCTCTGCTTCTAACTTGGGCCCAAATTGTAATATGGTCTTCTCTATTGGCGATTTCGTTCCAATTCACATTCCTAGTAGTATTCGGCATGCTAATTACATTGCCGGTTGCCAAATTGCATTATCTCTTAGAGTTTCCGAGATATGGACTATCGATAATTTACACCTTAGGCTCTGCTTCTAACTTGGGCCCAAATTGTAAAATGGTCTTATCTATTGGCGATTTCGTTCCAATTCACATTCCAAGTGGTATTCGGCATGCTAATTACATTGCCGGTTGCCAAATTGCATTATCTCTTATAGTTTCCGAGATATGGACTATCGATAATTTACACCTTAGGCTCTGCTTCTAACTTGGGCCCAAATTGTAAAATGGTCTTATCTATTGGCGATTTCGTTCCAATTCACATTCCAAGTAATATTCGGCATGCTAATTACATTGCCGGTTGCCAAATTGCATTATCTCTTATAGTTTCCGAGATATGGACTATCGATAATTTACACCTTAGGCTCTGCTTCTAACTTGGGCCCAAATTGTAAAATGGTCTTATCTTTTGGCGATTTCGTCCCAATTCACATTCCAAGTAATATTCGGCATGCTAATTACTTTGCCGGTTGCGAAACTGCATTATCTCTTATAGTTTCCGAGATATGGACTATCGATAATTTACACCTTAGGCTCTGCTTCTAACTTGGGCCCAAATTGTAAAATGGTCTTATCTATTGGCGATTTCGTTCCAATTCACATTCCAAGTAATATTCGGCATGCTAATTACATTGCCGGTTGCCAAATTGCATTATCTCTTATAGTTTCCGAGATATGGACTATCGATAATTTACACCTTAGGCTCTGCTTCTAACTTGGGCCCAAATTGTAATATGGTCTTATCTATTGGCGATTTCGTTCCAATTCACATTCCAAGTAATATTCGGCATGCTAATTACATTGCCGGTTGCCAAATTGCATTATCTCTTATAGTTTCCGAGATACGGACTATCGATTATTTACACCTTAGGCTCTGCTTCTAACTTGGGCCCAAATTGTAAAATGGTCTTATCTATTGGCGATTTCGTTTTAATTCACACTCTAAGTAATATTCGGCATGCTAATTACATTGCAGGTTGCGAAATTGCATTATCTCTTATAGTTTCCGAGATATGGACTATCCATAATTTACACCTTAGGCTCTGCTTCTAACTTGGGCCCAAATTGTAAAATGGTCTTATCTATTGGCGATTTCGTTCCAATTCACATTCCAAGTAATATTCGGCATGCTAATTAGATTGCCGGTTGCCAAATTGCATTATCTCTTATAGTTTCCGAGATATGGACTATGGATAATTTACACCTTAGGCTCTGCTTCTAACTTGGTCCCAAATTGTAAAATGGGCTTATCTATTGGCGATTTCGTTCCAATTCACATTCCAAGTAATATTCGGCATGCTAATTACATTGCCGGTTGCCAAATTGCATTATCTCTTATAGTTTCCGAGATATGGACTATCGATAATTTACACCTTAGGCTCTGCTTCTAACTTGGGCCCAAATTGTAAAATGGTCTTATCTATTGGCGATTTCGTTCCAATTCACATTCCAAGTAATATTCGGCATGCTAATTACACTGCCGGTTGCCAAATTGTATTATCTCTTATAGTTTCCGAGATATGGACTATCGGTAATTTACACCTTAGGCTCTACTTCTAACTTGGGCCCAAATTGTAAAATCGTCTTATCTATTGGCGATTTCGTTCCAATTCACATTCCAAGTAATATTCGGCATGCTGATTACATTGCCGGTTGCCAAATTGCATTATCTCTTATAGTTTCCGAGATATGGACTATCGATAATTTACACCTTAGGCTCTGCTTCTAACTTGGGCCCAAATTGTAAAATGGTCTTATCTATTGGCGATTTCGTTCCAATTCACATTCCAAGTAATATTCGGCATGCTAATTACATTGCCGATTGCCAAATTGAATTATCTCTTATAGTTTCCGAGATATGGACTATCGATAATTTACACCTTAGGCTCTGCTTCTAACTTGGGCCCAAATTGTAAAATGGTCTTATCTATTGGCGATTTCGTTCCAATTCACATTCCAAGTGGTATTCGGCATGCTAATTACATTGCCGTTTGCCAAATTGCATTATCTCTTATAGTTTCCGAGATATGGACTATCGATAATTTACACCTTAGGCTCTGCTTCTAACTTGGGCCCAAATTGTAAAATGGTCTTCTCTATTGGCGATTTCGTTCCAATTCACATTCCAAGTAATATTCGGCATGCTAATTACATTGCCGGTTGCCAAATTGCATTATCTCTTATAGTTTCCGAGATATGGACTATCGATAATTTACACCTTAGGCTCTGCTTCTAACTTGGGCCCAAATTGTAAAATGGTCTTATCTATTGGCGATTTCGTCCCAATTCACATTCCAAGTAATATTCGGCATGCTAATTACTTTGCCGGTTGCGAAACTGCATTATCTCTTATAGTTTCCGAGATATGGACTATCGATAATTTACACCTTAGGCTCTGCTTCTAACTTGGGCCCAAATTGTAAAATGGTCTTATCTATTGGCGATTTCGTTCCAATTCACATTCCAAGTAATATTCGGCATGCTAATTACATTGCCGGTTGCCAAATTGCATTATCTCTTATAGTTTCCGAGATATGGACTATCGATAATTTACACCTTAGGCTCTGCTTCTAACTTGGGCCCAAATTGTAATATGGTCTTATCTATTGGCGATTTCGTTCCAATTCACATTCCAAGTAATATTCGGCATGCTAATTACATTGCCGGTTGCCAAATTGCATTATCTCTTATAGTTTCCTAGATACGGACTATCGATAATTTACACCTTAGGCTCTGCTTCTAACTTGGGCCCAAATTGTAAAATGGTCTTATCTATTGGCGATTTCGTTCCAATTCACACTCCAAGTAATATTCGGCATGCTAATTACATTGCCGGTTGCGAAATTGCATTATCTCTTATAGTTTCCGAGATATGGACTATCCATAATTTACACCTTAGGCTCTGCTTCTAACTTGGGCCCAAATTATAAAATGGTCTTATCTATTGGCGATTTCGTTCCAATTCACATTCCAAGTAATATTCGGCATGCTAATTACATTGCCGGTTGCCAAATTGCATTATCTCTTATAGTTTCCGAGATATGGACTATGGATAATTTACACCTTAGGCTCTGCTTCTAACTTGGTCCCAAATTGTAAAATGGTCTTATCTATTGGCGATTTCGTTCCAATTCACATTCCAAGTAATGTTCGGCATGCTAATTACAATGCCGGTTGCCAAATTGCATTATCTCTTATAGTTTCCGAGATATGGACTATCGATAATTTACACCTTAGGCTCTGCTTCTAACTTGGGCCCAAATTGTAAAATGGTCTTATCTATTGGCGATTTCGTTCCAATTCACATTCCAAGTAATATTCGACATGCTAATTACATTGCCGGTGGCCAAGTTGCATTATCTCTTATAGTTTCCGAGATATGGACTATCGATAATTTACACCTTAGGCTCTGCTTCTAACTTGGGCCCAAATTGTAAAATTGTCTTATCTATTGGCGATTTCGTTCCAATTCACATTCCAAGTAATATTCGGCATGCTAATTACAATGCCGGTTCCCAAATTGCATTATCTCTTACAGTTTCCGAGATATGGACTATCGATTATTTTTAACCTTAGGCTCTGCTTCTAACTTGGGCCCAAACTGTAAAATAGTCTTATCTATTGGCGATTTCGTTCCAATTCACATTCCAAGTAGTATTCGGCATGCTAATTACATTGCCGGTTGCCAAATTGCATTATCTCTTATAGTTTCCGAGATATGGACTATCGATAATTTACACCTTAGGCTCTGCTTCTAACTTGGGCCCAAATTGTAAAATGGCCTTATCTATTGGCGATTTCGTCCCAATTCACATTCCAAGTAATATTCGGCATGCTAATTATATTGCCAGTTGCCAAATTGCATTATCTCTTATAGTTTCCGAGATATGGACTATGGATAATTTACACCTTAGGCTCTGCTTCTAACTTGGGCCCAAATTGTAAAATTTTCTTATCTATTGGCGATTTCATTCCAATTCACATTCCAAGTAATATTCGGCATGCTAATTACATTGCCGGTTGCCAAATTGCATTATCTCTTATAGTTTCCGAGATATGGACTATCGATAATTTACACCTTAGGCTCTGCTTCTAACTTGGGCCCAAATTGTAAAATGGGCTTATCTATTGGCGATTTCGTTCCAATTCACACTCTAAGTAATATTCGGCATGCTAATTACATTGCCGGTTGCGAAATTGCATTATCTCTTATAGTTTCCGAGATATGGACTATCCATAATTTACACCTTAGGCTCTGCTTCTAACTTGGGCCCAAATTGTAAAATGGTCTTATCTATTGGCGATTTCGTTCCAATTCACATTCCAAGTAATATTCGGCATGCTAATTACATTGCCGGTTGCCAAATTGCATTATCTCTTATAGTTTCCGAGATATGGACTATGGATAATTTACACCTTAGGCTCTGCTTCTAACTTGGTCCCAAATTGTAAAATGGTCTTATCTATTGGCGATTTCGTTCCAATTCACATTCCAAGTAATATTCGGCATGCTAATTACATTGCCGGTTGCCAAATTGCATTATCTCTTATAGTTTCCGAGATATGGACTATCGATAATTTACACCTTAGGCTCTGCTTCTAACTTGGGCCCAAATTGTAAAATGGTCTTATCTATTGGCGATTTCGTTCCAATTCACATTCCAAGTAATATTCGGCATGCTAATTACATTGCCGGTTGCCAAATTGTATTATCTCTTATAGTTTCCGAGATATGGACTATCGGTAATTTACACCTTAGGCTCTGCTTCTAACTTGGGCCCAAATTGTAAAATCGTCTTATCTATTGGCGATTTCGTTCCAATTCACATTCCAAGTAATATTCGGCATGCTAATTACATTGCCGGTTGCCAAATTGCATTATCTCTTATAGTTTCCGAGATATGGACTATCGATAATTTACACCTTAGGCTCTGCTTCTAACTTGGGCCCAAATTGTAAAATGGTCTTATCTATTGGCGATTTCGTTCCAATTCACATTCCAAGTAATATTCGGCATGCTAATTAGATTGCCGGTTGCCAAATTGCATTATCTCTTATAGATTCCGAGATATGGACTATGGATAATTTACACCTTAGGCTCTGCTTCTAACTTGGTCCCAAATTGTAAAATGGGCTTATCTATTGGCGATTTCGTTCCAATTCACATTCCAAGTAATATTCGGCATGCTAATTACATTGCCGGTTGCCAAATTGCATTATCTCTTATAATTTCCGAGATATGGACTATCGATAATTTACACCTTAGGCTCTGCTTCTAACTTGGGCCCAAATTGTAAAATGGTCTTATCTATTGGCGATTTCGTTCCAATTCACATTCCAAGTAATATTCGGCATGCTAATTACACTGCCGGTTGCCAAATTGTATTATCTCTTATAGTTTCCGAGATATGGACTATCGGTAATTTACACCTTAGGCTCTACTTCTAACTTGGGCCCAAATTGTAAAATCGTCTTATCTATTGGCGATTTCGTTCCAATTCACATTCCAAGTAATATTCGGCATGCTGATTACATTGCCGGTTGCCAAATTGCATTATCTCTTATAGTTTCCGAGATATGGACTATCGATAATTTACACCTTAGGCTCTGCTTCTAACTTGGGCCCAAATTGTAAAATGGTCTTATCTATTGGCGATTTCGTTCCAATTCACATTCCAAGTAATATTCGGCATGCTAATTACATTGCCGATTGCCAAATTGAATTATCTCTTATAGTTTCCGAGATATGGACTATCGATAATTTACACCTTAGGCTCTGCTTCTAACTTGGGCCCAAATTGTAAAATGGTCTTATCTATTGGCGATTTCGTTCCAATTCACATTCCAAGTAATATTCGGCATGCTAATTACATTGCCGGTTGCCAAATTGCATTATCTCTTATAGTTTCCGAGATATGGACTATCGATAATTTACACCTTAGGCTCTGCTTCTAACTTGGGCCCAAATTGTAAAATGGTCTTATCTATTGGCGATTTCGTTCCAATTCACATTCCAAGTAATATTCGGCATGCTAATTACATTGCCGGTTGCCAAATTGTATTATCTCTTATAGTTTCCGAGATATGGACTATCGGTAATTTACACCTTAGGCTCTGCTTCTAACTTGGGCCCAAATTGTAAAATCGTCTTATCTATTGGCGATTTCGTTCCAATTCACATTCCAAGTAATATTCGGCATGCTAATTACATTGCCGGTTGCCAAATTGCATTATCTCTTATAGTTTCCGAGATATGGACTATCGATAATTTACACCTTAGGCTCTGCTTCTAACTTGGGCCCAAATTGTAAAATGGTCTTATCTATTGGCGATTTCGTTCCAATTCACATTCCAAGTAATATTCGGCATGCTAATTAGATTGCCGGTTGCCAAATTGCATTATCTCTTATAGTTTCCGAGATATGGACTATGGATAATTTACACCTTAGGCTCTGCTTCTAACTTGGTCCCAAATTGTAAAATGGGCTTATCTATTGGCGATTTCGTTCCAATTCACATTCCAAGTAATATTCGGCATGCTAATTACATTGCCGGTTGCCAAATTGCATTATCTCTTATAATTTCCGAGATATGGACTATCGATAATTTACACCTTAGGCTCTGCTTCTAACTTGGGCCCAAATTGTAAAATGGTCTTATCTATTGGCGATTTCGTTCCAATTCACATTCCAAGTAATATTCGGCATGCTAATTACACTGCCGGTTGCCAAATTGTATTATCTCTTATAGTTTCCGAGATATGGACTATCGGTAATTTACACCTTAGGCTCTACTTCTAACTTGGGCCCAAATTGTAAAATCGTCTTATCTATTGGCGATTTCGTTCCAATTCACATTCCAAGTAATATTCGGCATGCTGATTACATTGCCGGTTGCCAAATTGCATTATCTCTTATAGTTTCCGAGATATGGACTATCGATAATTTACACCTTAGGCTCTGCTTCTAACTTGGGCCCAAATTGTAAAATGGTCTTATCTATTGGCGATTTCGTTCCAATTCACATTCCAAGTAATATTCGGCATGCTAATTACATTGCCGATTGCCAAATTGAATTATCTCTTATAGTTTCCGAGATATGGACTATCGATAATTTACACCTTAGGCTCTGCTTCTAACTTGGGCCCAAATTGTAAAATGGTCTTATCTATTGGCGATTTCGTTCCAATTCACATTCCAAGTGGTATTCGGCATGCTAATTACATTGCCGGTTGCCAAATTGCATTATCTCTTATAGTTTCCGAGATATGGACTATCGATAATTTACACCTTAGGCTCTGCTTCTAACTTGGGCCCAAATTGTAAAATGGTCTTCTCTATTGGCGATTTCGTTCCAATTCACATTCCAAGTAATATTCGGCATGCTAATTACATTGCCGGTTGCCAAATTGCATTATCTCTTATAGTTTCCGAGATATGGACTATCGATAATTTACACCTTAGGCTCTGCTTCTAACTTGGGCCCAAATTGTAAAATGGTCTTATCTATTGGCGATTTCGTCCCAATTCACATTCCAAGTAATATTCGGCATGCTAATTACTTTGCCGGTTGCGAAACTGCATTATCTCTTATAGTTTCCGAGATATGGACTATCGATAATTTACACCTTAGGCTCTGCTTCTAACTTGGGCCCAAATTGTAAAATGGTCTTATCTATTGGCGATTTCGTTCCAATTCACATTCCAAGTAATATTCGGCATGCTAATTACATTGCCGGTTGCCAAATTGCATTATCTCTTATAGTTTCCGAGATATGGACTATCGATAATTTACACCTTAGGCTCTGCTTCTAACTTGGGCCCAAATTGTAATATGGTCTTATCTATTGGCGATTTCGTTCCAATTCACATTCCAAGTAATATTCGGCATGCTAATTACATTGCCGGTTGCCAAATTGCATTATCTCTTATAGTTTCCTAGATACGGACTATCGATAATTTACACCTTAGGCTCTGCTTCTAACTTGGGCCCAAATTGTAAAATGGTCTTATCTATTGGCGATTTCGTTCCAATTCACACTCCAAGTAATATTCGGCATGCTAATTACATTGCCGGTTGCGAAATTGCATTATCTCTTATAGTTTCCGAGATATGGACTATCCATAATTTACACCTTAGGCTCTGCTTCTAACTTGGGCCCAAATTATAAAATGGTCTTATCTATTGGCGATTTCGTTCCAATTCACATTCCAAGTAATATTCGGCATGCTAATTACATTGCCGGTTGCCAAATTGCATTATCTCTTATAGTTTCCGAGATATGGACTATGGATAATTTACACCTTAGGCTCTGCTTCTAACTTGGTCCCAAATTGTAAAATGGTCTTATCTATTGGCGATTTCGTTCCAATTCACATTCCAAGTGGTATTCGGCATGCTAATTACATTGCCGGTTGCCAAATTGCATTATCTCTTATAGTTTCCGAGATATGGACTATCGATAATTTACACCTTAGGCTCTGCTTCTAACTTGGGCCCAAATTGTAAAATGGTCTTCTCTATTGGCGATTTCGTTCCAATTCACATTCCAAGTAATATTCGGCATGCTAATTACATTGCCGGTTGCCAAATTGCATTATCTCTTATAGTTTCCGAGATATGGACTATCGATAATTTACACCTTAGGCTCTGCTTCTAACTTGGGCCCAAATTGTAAAATGGTCTTATCTATTGGCGATTTCGTCCCAATTCACATTCCAAGTAATATTCGGCATGCTAATTACTTTGCCGGTTGCGAAACTGCATTATCTCTTATAGTTTCCGAGATATGGACTATCGATAATTTACACCTTAGGCTCTGCTTCTAACTTGGGCCCAAATTGTAAAATGGTCTTATCTATTGGCGATTTCGTTCCAATTCACATTCCAAGTAATATTCGGCATGCTAATTACATTGCCGGTTGCCAAATTGCATTATCTCTTATAGTTTCCGAGATATGGACTATGGATAATTTACACCTTAGGCTCTGCTTCTAACTTGGTCCCAAATTGTAAAATGGTCTTATCTATTGGCGATTTCGTTCCAATTCACATTCCAAGTAATGTTCGGCATGCTAATTACAATGCCGGTTGCCAAATTGCATTATCTCTTATAGTTTCCGAGATATGGACTATCGATAATTTACACCTTAGGCTCTGCTTCTAACTTGGGCCCAAATTGTAAAATGGTCTTATCTATTGGCGATTTCGTTCCAATTCACATTCCAAGTAATATTCGACATGCTAATTACATTGCCGGTGGCCAAGTTGCATTATCTCTTATAGTTTCCGAGATATGGACTATCGATAATTTACACCTTAGGCTCTGCTTCTAACTTGGGCCCAAATTGTAAAATTGTCTTATCTATTGGCGATTTCGTTCCAATTCACATTCCAAGTAATATTCGGCATGCTAATTACAATGCCGGTTCCCAAATTGCATTATCTCTTACAGTTTCCGAGATATGGACTATCGATTATTTTTAACCTTAGGCTCTGCTTCTAACTTGGGCCCAAACTGTAAAATAGTCTTATCTATTGGCGATTTCGTTCCAATTCACATTCCAAGTAGTATTCGGCATGCTAATTACATTGCCGGTTGCCAAATTGCATTATCTCTTATAGTTTCCGAGATATGGACTATCGATAATTTACACCTTAGGCTCTGCTTCTAACTTGGGCCCAAATTGTAAAATGGCCTTATCTATTGGCGATTTCGTCCCAATTCACATTCCAAGTAATATTCGGCATGCTAATTATATTGCCAGTTGCCAAATTGCATTATCTCTTATAGTCTCCGAGATATGGACTATGGATAATTTACACCTTAGGCTCTGCTTCTAACTTGGGCCCAAATTGTAAAATTTTCTTATCTATTGGCGATTTCATTCCAATTCACATTCCAAGTAATATTCGGCATGCTAATTACATTGCCGGTTGCCAAATTGCATTATCTCTTATAGTTTCCGAGATATGGACTATCGATAATTTACACCTTAGGCTCTGCTTCTAACTTGGGCCCAAATTGTAAAATGGGCTTATCTATTGGCGATTTCGTTCCAATTCACACTCTAAGTAATATTCGGCATGCTAATTACATTGCCGGTTGCGAAATTGCATTATCTCTTATAGTTTCCGAGATATGGACTATCCATAATTTACACCTTAGGCTCTGCTTCTAACTTGGGCCCAAATTGTAAAATGGTCTTATCTATTGGCGATTTCGTTCCAATTCACATTCCAAGTAATATTCGGCATGCTAATTACATTGCCGGTTGCCAAATTGCATTATCTCTTATAGTTTCCGAGATATGGACTATGGATAATTTACACCTTAGGCTCTGCTTCTAACTTGGTCCCAAATTGTAAAATGGTCTTATCTATTGGCGATTTCGTTCCAATTCACATTCCAAGTAATATTCGGCATGCTAATTACATTGCCGGTTGCCAAATTGCATTATCTCTTATAGTTTCCGAGATATGGACTATCGATAATTTACACCTTAGGCTCTGCTTCTAACTTGGGCCCAAATTGTAAAATGGTCTTATCTATTGGCGATTTCGTTCCAATTCACATTCCAAGTAATATTCGGCATGCTAATTACATTGCCGGTTGCCAAATTGTATTATCTCTTATAGTTTCCGAGATATGGACTATCGGTAATTTACACCTTAGGCTCTGCTTCTAACTTGGGCCCAAATTGTAAAATCGTCTTATCTATTGGCGATTTCGTTCCAATTCACATTCCAAGTAATATTCGGCATGCTAATTACATTGCCGGTTGCCAAATTGCATTATCTCTTATAGTTTCCGAGATATGGACTATCGATAATTTACACCTTAGGCTCTGCTTCTAACTTGGGCCCAAATTGTAAAATGGTCTTATCTATTGGCGATTTCGTTCCAATTCACATTCCAAGTAATATTCGGCATGCTAATTAGATTGCCGGTTGCCAAATTGCATTATCTCTTATAGTTTCCGAGATATGGACTATGGATAATTTACACCTTAGGCTCTGCTTCTAACTTGGTCCCAAATTGTAAAATGGGCTTATCTATTGGCGATTTCGTTCCAATTCACATTCCAAGTAATATTCGGCATGCTAATTACATTGCCGGTTGCCAAATTGCATTATCTCTTATAGTTTCCGAGATATGGACTATCGATAATTTACACCTTAGGCTCTGCTTCTAACTTGGGCCCAAATTGTAAAATGGTCTTATCTATTGGCGATTTCGTTCCAATTCACATTCCAAGTAATATTCGGCATGCTAATTACACTGCCGGTTGCCAAATTGTATTATCTCTTATAGTTTCCGAGATATGGACTATCGGTAATTTACACCTTAGGCTCTACTTCTAACTTGGGCCCAAATTGTAAAATCGTCTTATCTATTGGCGATTTCGTTCCAATTCACATTCCAAGTAATATTCGGCATGCTGATTACATTGCCGGTTGCCAAATTGCATTATCTCTTATAGTTTCCGAGATATGGACTATCGATAATTTACACCTTAGGCTCTGCTTCTAACTTGGGCCCAAATTGTAAAATGGTCTTATCTATTGGCGATTTCGTTCCAATTCACATTCCAAGTAATATTCGGCATGCTAATTACATTGCCGATTGCCAAATTGAATTATCTCTTATAGTTTCCGAGATATGGACTATCGATAATTTACACCTTAGGCTCTGCTTCTAACTTGGGCCCAAATTGTAAAATGGTCTTATCTATTGGCGATTTCGTTCCAATTCACATTCCAAGTGGTATTCGGCATGCTAATTACATTGCCGGTTGCCAAATTGCATTATCTCTTATAGTTTCCGAGATATGGACTATCGATAATTTACACCTTAGGCTCTGCTTCTAACTTGGGCCCAAATTGTAAAATGGTCTTCTCTATTGGCGATTTCGTTCCAATTCACATTCCAAGTAATATTCGGCATGCTAATTACATTGCCGGTTGCCAAATTGCATTATCTCTTATAGTTTCCGAGATATGGACTATCGATAATTTACACCTTAGGCTCTGCTTCTAACTTGGGCCCAAATTGTAAAATGGTCTTATCTATTGGCGATTTCGTCCCAATTCACATTCCAAGTAATATTCGGCATGCTAATTACTTTGCCGGTTGCGAAACTGCATTATCTCTTATAGTTTCCGAGATATGGACTATCGATAATTTACACCTTAGGCTCTGCTTCTAACTTGGGCCCAAATTGTAAAATGGTCTTATCTATTGGCGATTTCGTTCCAATTCACATTCCAAGTAATATTCGGCATGCTAATTACATTGCCGGTTGCCAAATTGCATTATCTCTTATAGTTTCCGAGATATGGACTATCGATAATTTACACCTTAGGCTCTGCTTCTAACTTGGGCCCAAATTGTAATATGGTCTTATCTATTGGCGATTTCGTTCCAATTCACATTCCAAGTAATATTCGGCATGCTAATTACATTGCCGGTTGCCAAATTGCATTATCTCTTATAGTTTCCTAGATACGGACTATCGATAATTTACACCTTAGGCTCTGCTTCTAACTTGGGCCCAAATTGTAAAATGGTCTTATCTATTGGCGATTTCGTTCCAATTCACACTCCAAGTAATATTCGGCATGCTAATTACATTGCCGGTTGCGAAATTGCATTATCTCTTATAGTTTCCGAGATATGGACTATCCATAATTTACACCTTAGGCTCTGCTTCTAACTTGGGCCCAAATTATAAAATGGTCTTATCTATTGGCGATTTCGTTCCAATTCACATTCCAAGTAATATTCGGCATGCTAATTACATTGCCGGTTGCCAAATTGCATTATCTCTTATAGTTTCCGAGATATGGACTATGGATAATTTACACCTTAGGCTCTGCTTCTAACTTGGTCCCAAATTGTAAAATGGTCTTATCTATTGGCGATTTCGTTCCAATTCACATTCCAAGTGGTATTCGGCATGCTAATTACATTGCCGGTTGCCAAATTGCATTATCTCTTATAGTTTCCGAGATATGGACTATCGATAATTTACACCTTAGGCTCTGCTTCTAACTTGGGCCCAAATTGTAAAATGGTCTTCTCTATTGGCGATTTCGTTCCAATTCACATTCCAAGTAATATTCGGCATGCTAATTACATTGCCGGTTGCCAAATTGCATTATCTCTTATAGTTTCCGAGATATGGACTATCGATAATTTACACCTTAGGCTCTGCTTCTAACTTGGGCCCAAATTGTAAAATGGTCTTATCTATTGGCGATTTCGTCCCAATTCACATTCCAAGTAATATTCGGCATGCTAATTACTTTGCCGGTTGCGAAACTGCATTATCTCTTATAGTTTCCGAGATATGGACTATCGATAATTTACACCTTAGGCTCTGCTTCTAACTTGGGCCCAAATTGTAAAATGGTCTTATCTATTGGCGATTTCGTTCCAATTCACATTCCAAGTAATATTCGGCATGCTAATTACATTGCCGGTTGCCAAATTGCATTATCTCTTATAGTTTCCGAGATATGGACTATCGATAATTTACACCTTAGGCTCTGCTTCTAACTTGGGCCCAAATTGTAATATGGTCTTATCTATTGGCGATTTCGTTCCAATTCACATTCCAAGTAATATTCGGCATGCTAATTACATTGCCGGTTGCCAAATTGCATTATCTCTTATAGTTTCCTAGATACGGACTATCGATAATTTACACCTTAGGCTCTGCTTCTAACTTGGGCCCAAATTGTAAAATGGTCTTATCTATTGGCGATTTCGTTCCAATTCACACTCCAAGTAATATTCGGCATGCTAATTACATTGCCGGTTGCGAAATTGCATTATCTCTTATAGTTTCCGAGATATGGACTATCCATAATTTACACCTTAGGCTCTGCTTCTAACTTGGGCCCAAATTATAAAATGGTCTTATCTATTGGCGATTTCGTTCCAATTCACATTCCAAGTAATATTCGGCATGCTAATTACATTGCCGGTTGCCAAATTGCATTATCTCTTATAGTTTCCGAGATATGGACTATGGATAATTTACACCTTAGGCTCTGCTTCTAACTTGGTCCCAAATTGTAAAATGGTCTTATCTATTGGCGATTTCGTTCCAATTCACATTCCAAGTAATGTTCGGCATGCTAATTACAATGCCGGTTGCCAAATTGCATTATCTCTTATAGTTTCCGAGATATGGACTATCGATAATTTACACCTTAGGCTCTGCTTCTAACTTGGGCCCAAATTGTAAAATGGTCTTATCTATTGGCGATTTCGTTCCAATTCACATTCCAAGTAATATTCGACATGCTAATTACATTGCCGGTGGCCAAGTTGCATTATCTCTTATAGTTTCCGAGATATGGACTATCGATAATTTACACCTTAGGCTCTGCTTCTAACTTGGGCCCAAATTGTAAAATTGTCTTATCTATTGGCGATTTCGTTCCAATTCACATTCCAAGTAATATTCGGCATGCTAATTACAATGCCGGTTCCCAAATTGCATTATCTCTTACAGTTTCCGAGATATGGACTATCGATTATTTTTAACCTTAGGCTCTGCTTCTAACTTGGGCCCAAACTGTAAAATAGTCTTATCTATTGGCGATTTCGTTCCAATTCACATTCCAAGTAGTATTCGGCATGCTAATTACATTGCCGGTTGCCAAATTGCATTATCTCTTATAGTTTCCGAGATATGGACTATCGATAATTTACACCTTAGGCTCTGCTTCTAACTTGGGCCCAAATTGTAAAATGGCCTTATCTATTGGCGATTTCGTCCCAATTCACATTCCAAGTAATATTCGGCATGCTAATTATATTGCCAGTTGCCAAATTGCATTATCTCTTATAGTTTCCGAGATATGGACTATGGATAATTTACACCTTAGGCTCTGCTTCTAACTTGGGCCCAAATTGTAAAATTTTCTTATCTATTGGCGATTTCATTCCAATTCACATTCCAAGTAATATTCGGCATGCTAATTACATTGCCGGTTGCCAAATTGCATTATCTCTTATAGTTTCCGAGATATGGACTATCGATAATTTACACCTTAGGCTCTGCTTCTAACTTGGGCCCAAATTGTAAAATGGTCTTATCTATTGGCGATTTCGTTCCAATTCACACTCCAAGTAATATTCGGCATGCTAATTACATTGCCGGTTGCGAAATTGCATTATCTCTTATAGTTTCCGAGATATGGACTATCCATAATTTACACCTTAGGCTCTGCTTCTAACTTGGGCCCAAATTATAAAATGGTCTTATCTATTGGCGATTTCGTTCCAATTCACATTCCAAGTAATATTCGGCATGCTAATTACATTGCCGGTTGCCAAATTGCATTATCTCTTATAGTTTCCGAGATATGGACTATGGATAATTTACACCTTAGGCTCTGCTTCTAACTTGGTCCCAAATTGTAAAATGGTCTTATCTATTGGCGATTTCGTTCCAATTCACATTCCAAGTAATGTTCGGCATGCTAATTACAATGCCGGTTGCCAAATTGCATTATCTCTTATAGTTTCCGAGATATGGACTATCGATAATTTACACCTTAGGCTCTGCTTCTAACTTGGGCCCAAATTGTAAAATGGTCTTATCTATTGGCGATTTCGTTCCAATTCACATTCCAAGTAATATTCGACATGCTAATTACATTGCCGGTGGCCAAGTTGCATTATCTCTTATAGTTTCCGAGATATGGACTATCGATAATTTACACCTTAGGCTCTGCTTCTAACTTGGGCCCAAATTGTAAAATTGTCTTATCTATTGGCGATTTCGTTCCAATTCACATTCCAAGTAATATTCGGCATGCTAATTACAATGCCGGTTCCCAAATTGCATTATCTCTTACAGTTTCCGAGATATGGACTATCGATTATTTTTAACCTTAGGCTCTGCTTCTAACTTGGGCCCAAACTGTAAAATAGTCTTATCTATTGGCGATTTCGTTCCAATTCACATTCCAAGTAGTATTCGGCATGCTAATTACATTGCCGGTTGCCAAATTGCATTATCTCTTATAGTTTCCGAGATATGGACTATCGATAATTTACACCTTAGGCTCTGCTTCTAACTTGGGCCCAAATTGTAAAATGGCCTTATCTATTGGCGATTTCGTCCCAATTCACATTCCAAGTAATATTCGGCATGCTAATTATATTGCCAGTTGCCAAATTGCATTATCTCTTATAGTTTCCGAGATATGGACTATGGATAATTTACACCTTAGGCTCTGCTTCTAACTTGGGCCCAAATTGTAAAATTTTCTTATCTATTGGCGATTTCATTCCAATTCACATTCCAAGTAATATTCGGCATGCTAATTACATTGCCGGTTGCCAAATTGCATTATCTCTTATAGTTTCCGAGATATGGACTATCGATAATTTACACCTTAGGCTCTGCTTCTAACTTGGGCCCAAATTGTAAAATGGGCTTATCTATTGGCGATTTCGTTCCAATTCACACTCTAAGTAATATTCGGCATGCTAATTACATTGCCGGTTGCGAAATTGCATTATCTCTTATAGTTTCCGAGATATGGACTATCCATAATTTACACCTTAGGCTCTGCTTCTAACTTGGGCCCAAATTGTAAAATGGTCTTATCTATTGGCGATTTCGTTCCAATTCACATTCCAAGTAATATTCGGCATGCTAATTACATTGCCGGTTGCCAAATTGCATTATCTCTTATAGTTTCCGAGATATGGACTATGGATAATTTACACCTTAGGCTCTGCTTCTAACTTGGTCCCAAATTGTAAAATGGTCTTATCTATTGGCGATTTCGTTCCAATTCACATTCCAAGTAATATTCGGCATGCTAATTACATTGCCGGTTGCCAAATTGCATTATCTCTTATAGTTTCCGAGATATGGACTATCGATAATTTACACCTTAGGCTCTGCTTCTAACTTGGGCCCAAATTGTAAAATGGTCTTATCTATTGGCGATTTCGTTCCAATTCACATTCCAAGTAATATTCGGCATGCTAATTACATTGCCGGTTGCCAAATTGTATTATCTCTTATAGTTTCCGAGATATGGACTATCGGTAATTTACACCTTAGGCTCTGCTTCTAACTTGGGCCCAAATTGTAAAATCGTCTTATCTATTGGCGATTTCGTTCCAATTCACATTCCAAGTAATATTCGGCATGCTAATTACATTGCCGGTTGCCAAATTGCATTATCTCTTATAGTTTCCGAGATATGGACTATCGATAATTTACACCTTAGGCTCTGCTTCTAACTTGGGCCCAAATTGTAAAATGGTCTTATCTATTGGCGATTTCGTTCCAATTCACATTCCAAGTAATATTCGGCATGCTAATTACATTGCCGATTGCCAAATTGAATTATCTCTTATAGTTTCCGAGATATGGACTATCGATAATTTACACCTTAGGCTCTGCTTCTAACTTGGGCCCAAATTGTAAAATGGTCTTATCTATTGGCGATTTCGTTCCAATTCACATTCCAAGTGGTATTCGGCATGCTAATTACATTGCCGGTTGCCAAATTGCATTATCTCTTATAGTTTCCGAGATATGGACTATCGATAATTTACACCTTAGGCTCTGCTTCTAACTTGGGCCCAAATTGTAAAATGGTCTTATCTATTGGCGATTTCGTTCCAATTCACATTCCAAGTAATATTCGGCATGCTAATTACATTGCCGGTTGCCAAATTGCATTATCTCTTATAGTTTCCGAGATATGGACTATCGATAATTTACACCTTAGGCTCTGCTTCTAACTTGGGCCCAAATTGTAAAATGGTCTTATCTATTGGCGATTTCGTCCCAATTCACATTCCAAGTAATATTCGGCATGCTAATTACTTTGCCGGTTGCGAAACTGCATTATCTCTTATAGTTTCCGAGATATGGACTATCGATAATTTACACCTTAGGCTCTGCTTCTAACTTGGGCCCAAATTGTAAAATGGTCTTATCTATTGACGATTTCGTTCCAATTCACATTCCAAGTAATATTCGGCATGCTAATTACATTGCCGGTTGCCAAATTGCATTATCTCTTATAGTTTCCGAGATATGGACTATCGATAATTTACACCTTAGGCTCTGCTTCTAACTTGGGCCCAAATTGTAATATAGTCTTATCTATTGGCGATTTCGTTCCAATTCACATTCCAAGTAATATTCGGCATGCTAATTACATTGCCGGTTGCCAAATTGCATTATCTCTTATAGTTTCCGAGATACGGACTATTGATAATTTACACCTTAGGCTCTGCTTCTAACTTGGGCCCAAATTGTAAAATGGTCTTATCTATTGGCGATTTCGTTCCAATTCACACTCCAAGTAATATTCGGCATGCTAATTACATTGCCGGTTGCGAAATTGCATTATCTCTTATAGTTTCCGAGATATGGACTATCCATAATTTACACCTTAGGCTCTGCTTCTAACTTGGGCCCAAATTGTAAAATGGTCTTATCTATTGGCGATTTCGTTCCAATTCACATTCCAAGTAATATTCGACATGCTAAATACATTGCCGGTGGCCAAGTTGCATTATCTCTTATAGTTTCCGAGATATGGACTATCGATAATTTACACCTTAGGCTCTGCTTCTAACTTGGGCCCAAATTGTAAAATTGTCTTATCTATTGGCGATTTCGTTCCAATTCACATTCCAAGTAATATTCGGCATGCTAATTACAATGCCGGTTCCCAAATTGCATTATCTCTTATAGTTTCCGAGATATGGACTATCGATTATTTTTAACCTTAGGCTCTGCTTCTAACTTGGGCCCAAACTGTAAAATGGTCTTATCTATTGGCGATTTCGTTCCAATTCACATTCCAAGTAGTATTCGGCATGCTAATTACATTGCCGGTTGCTAAATTGCATTATCTCTTATAGTTTCCGAGATATGGACTATCGATAATTTACACCTTAGGCTCTGCTTCTAACTTGGGCCCAAATTGTAAAATGGCCTTATCTATTGGCGATTTCGTCCCAATTCACATTCCAAGTAATATTCGGCATGCTAATTACATTGCCAGTTGCCAAATTGCATTATCTCTTATAGTTTCCGAGATATGGACTATGGATAATTTACACCTTAGGCTCTGCTTCTAACTTGGGCCCAAATTGTAAAATTTTCTTATCTATTGGCGATTTCATTCCAATTCACATTCCAAGTAATATTCGGCATGCTAATTACATTGCCGGTTGCCAAATTGCATTATCTCTTATAGTTTCCGAGATATGGACTATCGATAATTTACACCTTAGGCTCTGCTTCTAACTTTTGCCCAAATTGTAAAATGGTCTTATCTATTGGCGATTTCGTTCCAATTCACATTCCAAGTAATATTCGGCATGCTAATTACATTGCCGGTTGCCAAATTGCATTATCACTTATAGTTTCCGAGATATGGACTATCGGTAATTTACACCTTAGGCTCTGCTTCTAACTTGGGCCCAAATTGTAAAATCGTCTTATCTATTGGCGATTTCGTTCCAATTCACATTCCAAGTAATATTCGGCATGCTAATTACATTGCCGGTTGCCAAATTGCATTATCTCTGATAGTTTCCGAGATATGGACTATCGATAATTTACACCTTAGGCTCTGCTTCTAACTTGGGCCCAAATTGTAAAATGGTCTTATCTATTGGCGATTTCGTTTCAATTCACACACCAAGTAATATTCGGCATGCTGATTACATTGCCGGTTGCCAAATTGCATTATCTCTTATAGTTTCCGAGATATGGACTATCGATAATTTACACCTTAGGCTCTGCTTCTAACTTGGGCCCAAATTGTAAAATGGTCTTATCTATTGACGATTTCGTTCCAATTCACATTCCAAGTAATATTCGGCATGCTAATTACATTGCCGGTTGCCAAATTGCATTATCTCTTATAGTTTCCGAGATATGGACTATCGATAATTTACACCTTAGGCTCTGCTTCTAACTTGGGCCCAAATTGTAATATAGTCTTATCTATTGGCGATTTCGTTCCAATTCACATTCCAAGTAATATTCGGCATGCTAATTACATTGCCGGTTGCCAAATTGCATTATCTCTTATAGTTTCCGAGATACGGACTATTGATAATTTACACCTTAGGCTCTGCTTCTAACTTGGGCCCAAATTGTAAAATGGTCTTATCTATTGGCGATTTCGTTCCAATTCACACTCCAAGTAATATTCGGCATGCTAATTACATTGCCGGTTGCGAAATTGCATTATCTCTTATAGTTTCCGAGATATGGACTATCCATAATTTACACCTTAGGCTCTGCTTCTAACTTGGGCCCAAATTGTAAAATGGTCTTATCTATTGGCGATTTCGTTCCAATTCACATTCCAAGTAATATTGGGCATGCTAATTACATTGCCGGTTGCCAAATTGCATTATCTCTTATAGTTTCCGAGATATGGACTATGGATAATTTACACCTTAGGCTCTGCTTCTAACTTGGTCCCAAATTGTAAAATGGTCTTATCTATTGGCGATTTCGTTCCAATTCACATTCCAAGTAATATTCGGCATGCTAATTACATTGCCGGTTGCCAAATTGCATTATCTCTTATAGTTTCCGAGATATGGACTATCGATAATTTACACCTTAGGCTCTGCTTCTAACTTGGGCCCAAATTGTAAAATGGTCTTATCTATTGGCGATTTCGTTCCAATTCACATTCCAAGTAATATTCGACATGCTAAATACATTGCCGGTGGCCAAGTTGCATTATCTCTTATAGTTTCCGAGATATGGACTATCGATAATTTACACCTTAGGCTCTGCTTCTAACTTGGGCCCAAATTGTAAAATTGTCTTATCTATTGGCGATTTCGTTCCAATTCACATTCCAAGTAATATTCGGCATGCTAATTACAATGCCGGTTCCCAAATTGCATTATCTCTTATAGTTTCCGAGATATGGACTATCGATTATTTTTAACCTTAGGGTCTGCTTCTAACTTGGGCCCAAACTGTAAAATGGTCTTATCTATTGGCGATTTCGTTCCAATTCACATTCCAAGTAGTATTCGGCATGCTAATTACATTGCCGGTTGCCAAATTGCATTATCTCTTATAGTTTCCGAGATATGGACTATCGATAATTTACACCTTAGGCTCTGCTTCTAACTTGGGCCCAAATTGTAAAATGGCCTTATCTATTGGCGATTTCGTCCCAATTCACATTCCAAGTAATATTCGGCATGCTAATTACATTGCCAGTTGCCAAATTGCATTATCTCTTATAGTTTCCGAGATATGGACTATGGATAATTTACACCTTAGGCTCTGCTTCTAACTTGGGCCCAAATTGTAAAATTTTCTTATCTATTGGCGATTTCATTCCAATTCACATTCCAAGTAATATTCGGCATGCTAATTACATTGCCGGTTGCCAAATTGCATTATCTCTTATAGTTTCCGAGATATGGACTATCGATAATTTACACCTTAGGCTCTGCTTCTAACTTTTGCCCAAATTGTAAAATGGTCTTATCTATTGGCGATTTCGTTCCAATTCACATTCCAAGTAATATTCGGCATGCTAATTACATTGCCGGTTGCCAAATTGCATTATCACTTATAGTTTCCGAGATATGGACTATCGGTAATTTACACCTTAGGCTCTGCTTCTAACTTGGGCCCAAATTGTAAAATCGTCTTATCTATTGGCGATTTCGTTCCAATTCACATTCCAAGTAATATTCGGCATGCTAATTACATTGCCGGTTGCCAAATTGCATTATCTCTGATAGTTTCCGAGATATGGACTATCGATAATTTACACCTTAGGCTCTGCTTCTAACTTGGGCCCAAATTGTAAAATGGTCTTATCTATTGGCGATTTCGTTTCAATTCACATTCCAAGTAATATTCGGCATGCTGATTACATTGCCGGTTGCCAAATTGCATTATCTCTTATAGTTTCCGAGATATGGACTATCGATAATTTACACCTTAGGCTCTGCTTCTAACTTGGGCCCAAATTGTAAAATGGTCTTATCTATTGGCGATTTCGTTCCAATTCACATTCCAAGTGGTATTCGGCATGCTAATTACATTGCCGGTTGCCAAATTGCATTACCTCTTATAGTTTCCGAGATATGGACTATCGATAATTTACACCTTAGGCTCTGCTTCTAACTTGGGCCCAAATTGTAAAATGGTCTTATCTATTGGCGATTTCGTTCCAATTCACATTCCAAGTAATATTCGGCATGCTAATTACATTGCCGGTTGCCAAATTGCATTATCTCTTATAGTTTCCGAGATATGGACTATCGATAATTTACACCTTAGGCTCTGCTTCTAACTTGGGCCCAAATTGTAAAATGGTCTTATCTATTGGCGATTTCGTCCCAATTCACATTCCAAGTAATATTCTGCATGCTAATTACTTTGCCGGTTGCGAAACTGCATTATCTCTTATAGTTTCCGAGATATGGACTATCGATAATTTACACCTTAGGCTCTGCTTCTAACTTGGACCCAAATTGTAAAATGGTCTTATCTATTGGCGATTTCGTTCCAATTCACATTCCAAGTAATATTCGGCATGCTAATTACATTGCCGGTTGCCAAATTGCATTATCTCTTATAGTTTCCGAGATATGGACTATCGATAATTTACACCTTAGGCTCTGCTTCTAACTTGGGCCCAAATTGTAATATGGTCTTATCTATTGGCGATTTCGTTCCAATTCACATTCCAAGTAATATTCGGCATGCTAATTACATTGCCGGTTGCCAAATTGCATTATCTCTTATAGTTTCCGAGATATGGACTATCGATAATTTACACCTTAGGCTCTGCTTCTAACTTGGGCCCAAATTGTAAAATGGTCTTATCTATTGGCGATTTCGTTCCAATTCACACTCCAAGTAATATTCGGCATGCTAATTACATTGCCGGTTGCGAAATTGCATTATCTCTTATAGTTTCCGAGATATGGACTATCCATAATTTACACCTTAGGCTCTGCTTCTAACTTGGGCCCAAATTGTAAAATGGCCTTATCTATTGGCGATTTCGTTCCAATTCACATTCCAAGTAATATTCGGCATGCTAATTACATTGCCGGTGGCCAAGTTGCATTATCTCTTATAGTTTCCGAGATATGGACTATCGATAATTTACACCTTAGGCTCTGCTTCTAACTTGGGCCCAAATTGTAAAATGGTCTTATCTATTGGCGATTTCGTTCCAATTCACATTCCAAGTAATATTCGGCATGCTAATTACAATGCCGGTTCCCAAATTGCATTATCTCTTATAGTTTCCGAGATATGGACTATCGATTATTTTTAACCTTAGGCTCTGCTTCTAACTTGGGCCCAAACTGTAAAATGGTCTTATCTATTGGCGATTTCGTTCCAATTCACATTCCAAGTAGTATTCGGCATGCTAATTACATTGCCGGTTGCCAAATTGCATTATCTCTTATAGTTTCCGAGATATGGACTATCGATAATTTACACCTTAGGCTCTGCTTCTAACTTGGGCCCAAATTGTAAAATGGCCTTATCTATTGGCGATTTCGTTCCAATTCACATTCCAAGTAATATTCGGCATGCTAATTACATTGCCGGTTGCCAAATTGCATTATCTCTTATAGTTTCCGAGATACGGACTATTGATAATTTACACCTTAGGCTCTGCTTCTAACTTGGGCCCAAATTGTAAAATGGTCTTATCTATTGGCGATTTCGTTCCAATTCACACTCCAAGTAATATTCGGCATGCTAATTACATTGCCGGTTGCGAAATTGCATTATCTCTTATAGTTTCCGAGATATGGACTATCCATAATTTACACCTTAGGCTCTGCTTCTAACTTGGGCCCAAATTGTAAAATGGTCTTATCTATTGGCGATTTCGTTCCAATTCACATTCCAAGTAATATTGGGCATGCTAATTACATTGCCGGTTGCCAAATTGCATTATCTCTTATAGTTTCCGAGATATGGACTATGGATAATTTACACCTTAGGCTCTGCTTCTAACTTGGTCCCAAATTGTAAAATGGTCTTATCTATTGGCGATTTCGTTCCAATTCACATTCCAAGTAATATTCGGCATGCTAATTACATTGCCGGTTGCCAAATTGCATTATCTCTTATAGTTTCCGAGATATGGACTATCGATAATTTACACCTTAGGCTCTGCTTCTAACTTGGGCCCAAATTGTAAAATGGTCTTATCTATTGGCGATTTCGTTCCAATTCACATTCCAAGTAATATTCGACATGCTAAATACATTGCCGGTGGCCAAGTTGCATTATCTCTTATAGTTTCCGAGATATGGACTATCGATAATTTACACCTTAGGCTCTGCTTCTAACTTGGGCCCAAATTGTAAAATTGTCTTATCTATTGGCGATTTCGTTCCAATTCACATTCCAAGTAATATTCGGCATGCTAATTACAATGCCGGTTCCCAAATTGCATTATCTCTTATAGTTTCCGAGATATGGACTATCGATTATTTTTAACCTTAGGGTCTGCTTCTAACTTGGGCCCAAACTGTAAAATGGTCTTATCTATTGGCGATTTCGTTCCAATTCACATTCCAAGTAGTATTCGGCATGCTAATTACATTGCCGGTTGCCAAATTGCATTATCTCTTATAGTTTCCGAGATATGGACTATCGATAATTTACACCTTAGGCTCTGCTTCTAACTTGGGCCCAAATTGTAAAATGGCCTTATCTATTGGCGATTTCGTCCCAATTCACATTCCAAGTAATATTCGGCATGCTAATTACATTGCCAGTTGCCAAATTGCATTATCTCTTATAGTTTCCGAGATATGGACTATGGATAATTTACACCTTAGGCTCTGCTTCTAACTTGGGCCCAAATTGTAAAATTTTCTTATCTATTGGCGATTTCATTCCAATTCACATTCCAAGTAATATTCGGCATGCTAATTACATTGCCGGTTGCCAAATTGCATTATCTCTTATAGTTTCCGAGATATGGACTATCGATAATTTACACCTTAGGCTCTGCTTCTAACTTTTGCCCAAATTGTAAAATGGTCTTATCTATTGGCGATTTCGTTCCAATTCACATTCCAAGTAATATTCGGCATGCTAATTACATTGCCGGTTGCCAAATTGCATTATCACTTATAGTTTCCGAGATATGGACTATCGGTAATTTACACCTTAGGCTCTGCTTCTAACTTGGGCCCAAATTGTAAAATCGTCTTATCTATTGGCGATTTCGTTCCAATTCACATTCCAAGTAATATTCGGCATGCTAATTACATTGCCGGTTGCCAAATTGCATTATCTCTGATAGTTTCCGAGATATGGACTATCGA
This sequence comes from Rhynchophorus ferrugineus, assembly GCF_030347505.1. NCBI lineage: Eukaryota > Metazoa > Arthropoda > Insecta > Coleoptera > Curculionidae > Rhynchophorus > Rhynchophorus ferrugineus. The sequence continues at coordinate 670,411 of NW_027472618.1, read as the reverse complement.
TAATTTACACCTTAGGCTCTGCTTCTAACTTGGGCCCAAATTGTAAAATGGTCTTATCTATTGGCGATTTCGTTTCAATTCACATTCCAAGTAATATTCGGCATGCTGATTACATTGCCGGTTGCCAAATTGCATTATCTCTTATAGTTTCCGAGATATGGACTATCGATAATTTACACCTTAGGCTCTGCTTCTAACTTGGGCCCAAATTGTAAAATGGTCTTATCTATTGGCGATTTCGTTCCAATTCACATTCCAAGTGGTATTCGGCATGCTAATTACATTGCCGGTTGCCAAATTGCATTACCTCTTATAGTTTCCGAGATATGGACTATCGATAATTTACACCTTAGGCTCTGCTTCTAACTTGGGCCCAAATTGTAAAATGGTCTTATCTATTGGCGATTTCGTTCCAATTCACATTCCAAGTAATATTCGGCATGCTAATTACATTGCCGGTTGCCAAATTGCATTATCTCTTATAGTTTCCGAGATATGGACTATCGATAATTTACACCTTAGGCTCTGCTTCTAACTTGGGCCCAAATTGTAAAATGGTCTTATCTATTGGCGATTTCGTCCCAATTCACATTCCAAGTAATATTCTGCATGCTAATTACTTTGCCGGTTGCGAAACTGCATTATCTCTTATAGTTTCCGAGATATGGACTATCGATAATTTACACCTTAGGCTCTGCTTCTAACTTGGACCCAAATTGTAAAATGGTCTTATCTATTGGCGATTTCGTTCCAATTCACATTCCAAGTAATATTCGGCATGCTAATTACATTGCCGGTTGCCAAATTGCATTATCTCTTATAGTTTCCGAGATATGGACTATCGATAATTTACACCTTAGGCTCTGCTTCTAACTTGGGCCCAAATTGTAATATGGTCTTATCTATTGGCGATTTCGTTCCAATTCACATTCCAAGTAATATTCGGCATGCTAATTACATTGCCGGTTGCCAAATTGCATTATCTCTTATAGTTTCCGAGATATGGACTATCGATAATTTACACCTTAGGCTCTGCTTCTAACTTGGGCCCAAATTGTAAAATGGTCTTATCTATTGGCGATTTCGTTCCAATTCACACTCCAAGTAATATTCGGCATGCTAATTACATTGCCGGTTGCGAAATTGCATTATCTCTTATAGTTTCCGAGATATGGACTATCCATAATTTACACCTTAGGCTCTGCTTCTAACTTGGGCCCAAATTGTAAAATGGCCTTATCTATTGGCGATTTCGTTCCAATTCACATTCCAAGTAATATTCGGCATGCTAATTACATTGCCGGTGGCCAAGTTGCATTATCTCTTATAGTTTCCGAGATATGGACTATCGATAATTTACACCTTAGGCTCTGCTTCTAACTTGGGCCCAAATTGTAAAATGGTCTTATCTATTGGCGATTTCGTTCCAATTCACATTCCAAGTAATATTCGGCATGCTAATTACAATGCCGGTTCCCAAATTGCATTATCTCTTATAGTTTCCGAGATATGGACTATCGATTATTTTTAACCTTAGGCTCTGCTTCTAACTTGGGCCCAAACTGTAAAATGGTCTTATCTATTGGCGATTTCGTTCCAATTCACATTCCAAGTAGTATTCGGCATGCTAATTACATTGCCGGTTGCCAAATTGCATTATCTCTTATAGTTTCCGAGATATGGACTATCGATAATTTACACCTTAGGCTCTGCTTCTAACTTGGGCCCAAATTGTAAAATGGCCTTATCTATTGGCGATTTCGTCCCAATTCACATTCCAAGTAATATTCGGCATGCTAATTACATTGCCAGTTGCCAAATTGCATTATCTCTTATAGTTTCCGAGATATGGACTATGGATAATTTACACCTTAGGCTCTGCTTCTAACTTGGTCCCAAATTGTAAAATGGTCTTATCTATTGGCGATTTCGTTCCAATTCACATTCCAAGTAATATTCGGCATGCTAATTACATTGCCGGTTGCCAAATTGCATTATCTCTTATAGTTTCCGAGATATGGACTATCGATAATTTACACCTTAGGCTCTGCTTCTAACTTGGGCCCAAATTGTAAAATGGCCTTATCTATTGGCGATTTCGTCCCAATTCACATTCCAAGTAATATTCGGCATGCTAATTACATTGCCAGTTGCCAAATTGCATTATCTCTTATAGTTTCCGAGATATGGACTATGGATAATTTACACCTTAGGCTCTGCTTCTAACTTGGGCCCAAATTGTAAAATCGTCTTATCTATTGGCGATTTCGTTCCAATTCACATTCCAAGTAATATTCGGCATGCTAATTACATTGCCGGTTGCCAAATTGCATTATCTCTGATAGTTTCCGAGATATGGACTATCGATAATTTACACCTTAGGCTCTGCTTCTAACTTGGGCCCAAATTGTAAAATGGTCTTATCTATTGGCGATTTCGTTTCAATTCACATTCCAAGTAATATTCGGCATGCTGATTACATTGCCGGTTGCCAAATTGCATTATCTCTTATAGTTTCCGAGATATGGACTATCGATAATTTACACCTTAGGCTCTGCTTCTAACTTGGGCCCAAATTGTAAAATGGTCTTATCTATTGGCGATTTCGTTCCAATTCACATTCCAAGTAATATTCGGCATGCTAATTACATTGCCGGTTGCCAAATTGCATTATCTCTTATAGTTTCCGAGATATGGACTATCGATAATTTACACCTTAGGCTCTGCTTCTAACTTGGGCCCAAATTGTAAAATGGTCTTATCTATTGGCGATTTCGTTCCAATTCACATTCCAAGTAATATTCGGCATGCTAATTACATTGCCGGTTGCCAAATTGCATTATCTCTTATAGTTTCCGAGATATGGACTATCGATAATTTACACCTTAGGCTCTGCTTCTAACTTGGGCCCAAATTGTAAAATGGTCTTATCTATTGGCGATTTCGTCCCAATTCACATTCCAAGTAATATTCTGCATGCTAATTACTTTGCCGGTTGCGAAACTGCATTATCTCTTATAGTTTCCGAGATATGGACTATCGATAATTTACACCTTAGGCTCTGCTTCTAACTTGGACCCAAATTGTAAAATGGTCTTATCTATTGGCGATTTCGTTCCAATTCACATTCCAAGTAATATTCGGCATGCTAATTACATTGCCGGTTGCCAAATTGCATTATCTCTTATAGTTTCCGAGATATGGACTATCGATAATTTACACCTTAGGCTCTGCTTCTAACTTGGGCCCAAATTGTAATATGGTCTTATCTATTGGCGATTTCGTTCCAATTCACATTCCAAGTAATATTCGGCATGCTAATTACATTGCCGGTTGCCAAATTGCATTATCTCTTATAGTTTCCGAGATACGGACTATCGATAATTTACACCTTAGGCTCTGCTTCTAACTTGGGCCCAAATTGTAAAATGGTCTTATCTATTGGCGATTTCGTTCCAATTCACACTCCAAGTAATATTCGGCATGCTAATTACATTGCCGGTTGCGAAATTGCATTATCTCTTATAGTTTCCGAGATATGGACTATCCATAATTTACACCTTAGGCTCTGCTTTTAACTTGGGCCCAAATTGTAAAATGGCCTTATCTATTGGCGATTTCGTTCCAATTCACATTCCAAGTAATATTCGGCATGCTAATTACATTGCCGGTGGCCAAGTTGCATTATCTCTTATAGTTTCCGAGATATGGACTATCGATAATTTACACCTTAGGCTCTGCTTCTAACTTGGGCCCAAATTGTAAAATGGTCTTATCTATTGGCGATTTCGTTCCAATTCACATTCCAAGTAATATTCGGCATGCTAATTACAATGCCGGTTCCCAAATTGCATTATCTCTTATAGTTTCCGAGATATGGACTATCGATTATTTTTAACCTTAGGCTCTGCTTCTAACTTGGGCCCAAACTGTAAAATGGTCTTATCTATTGGCGATTTCGTTCCAATTCACATTCCAAGTAGTATTCGGCATGCTAATTACATTGCCGGTTGCCAAATTGCATTATCTCTTATAGTTTCCGAGATATGGACTATCGATAATTTACACCTTAGGCTCTGCTTCTAACTTGGGCCCAAATTGTAAAATGGCCTTATCTATTGGCGATTTCGTCCCAATTCACATTCCAAGTAATATTCGGCATGCTAATTACATTGCCAGTTGCCAAATTGCATTATCTCTTATAGTTTCCGAGATATGGACTATGGATAATTTACACCTTAGGCTCTGCTTCTAACTTGGTCCCAAATTGTAAAATGGTCTTATCTATTGGCGATTTCGTTCCAATTCACACTCCAAGTAATATTCGGCATGCTAATTACATTGCCGGTTGCCAAATTGCATTATCTCTTATAGTTTCCGAGATATGGACTATCGATAATTTACACCTTAGGCTCTGCTTCTAACTTGGGCCCAAATTGTAAAATGGTCTTATCTATTGGCGATTTCGTCCCAATTCACATTCCAAGTAATATTCGGCATGCTAATTACTTTGCCGGTTGCGAAACTGCATTATCTCTTATAGTTTCCGAGATATGGACTATCGATAATTTACACCTTAGGCTCTGCTTCTAACTTGGGCCCAAATTGTAAAATGGTCTTATCTATTGGCGATTTCGTTCCAATTCACATTCCAAGTAATATTCGGCATGCTAATTACATTGCCGGTTGCCAAATTGCATTATCTCTTATAGTTTCCGAGATATGGACTATCGATAATTTACACCTTAGGCTCTGCTTCTAACTTGGGCCCAAATTGTAATATGGTCTTATCTATTGGCGATTTCGTTCCAATTCACATTCCAAGTAATATTCGGCATGCTAATTACATTGCCGGTTGCCAAATTGCATTATCTCTTATAGTTTCCGAGATACGGACTATCGATAATTTACACCTTAGGCTCTGCTTCTAACTTGGGCCCAAATTGTAAAATGGTCTTATCTATTGGCGATTTCGTTCCAATTCACACTCCAAGTAATATTCGGCATGCTAATTACATTGCCGGTTGCGAAATTGCATTATCTCTTATAGTTTCCGAGATATGGACTATCCATAATTTACACCTTAGGCTCTGCTTCTAACTTGGGCCCAAATTGTAAAATGGTCTTATCTATTGGCGATTTCGTTCCAATTCACATTCCAAGTAATATTCGGCATGCTAATTACATTGCCGGTTGCCAAATTGCATTATCTCTTATAGTTTCCGAGATATGGACTATCGATAATTTACACCTTAGGCTCTGCTTCTAACTTGGGCCCAAATTGTAATATGGCCTTATCTATTGGCGATTTCGTTCCAATTCACTTTCCAAGTAATATCCGGCATGCTAATTACATTGCCGGTTACCAAATTGCATTATCTCTTATAGTTTCCGAGATATGGACTATCGACAATTTACACCTTAGGCTCTGCTTCTAACTTGGGCCCAAATTGTAAAATGGTCTTATCTATTGGCGATTTCGTTCCAATTCACATTCCAAGTAATATTCGGCATGCTAATTACATTGCCGGTTGCCAAATTGCATTATCTCTTATAGTTTCCGAGATATGGACTATCGATTATTTACACCTTAGGCTCTGCTTCTAACTTGGGCGCAAGTTGTAAAATGGTCTTATCTATTGGCGATTTCGTTCCAATTCACATTCCAAGTAATATTCGGCATGCTAATTACATTGCCGGTTGCCAAATTGCATTATCTCTTATAGTTTCCGAGATATGGACTATCGATAATTTACACCTTAGGCTCTGCTTCTAACTTGGGCCCAAATTGTAAAATGGTCTTATCTATTGGCGATTTCGTTCCAATTCACATTCCAAGTAATATTCGGCATGCTAATTACATTGCCGGTTGCCAAATTGCATTATCTCTTATAGTTTCCGAGATACGGACTATCGATAATTTACACCTTAGGCTCTGCTTCTAACTTGGGCCCAAATTGTAAAATGGTCTTATCTATTGGTGATTTCGTTCCAATTCACACTCCAAGTAATATTCGGCATGTTAATTACATTGCCGGTTGCGAAATTGCATTATCTCTTATAGTTTCCGAGATATGGACTATCAATAATTTACACCTTAGGCTCTGCTTCTAACTTGGGCCCAAATTGTAAAATGGTCTTATCTATTGGCGATTTCGTTCCAATTCACATTCCAAGTAATATTCGGCATGCTAATTACATTGCCGGTTGCCAAATTGCATTATATCTTATAGTTTCCGAGATATGGACTATGGATAATTTACACCTTAGGCTCTGCTTCTAACTTGGGCCCAAATTGTAAAATGGTCTTATCTATTGGCGATTTCGTTCCAATTCACATTCCAAGTAATATTCGGCATGCTAATTACATTGCCGGTTGCCAAATTGCATTATCTCTTATAGTTTCCGAGATACGGACTATCGATAATTTACACCTTAGGCTCTGCTTCTAACTTGGGCCCAAATTGTAAAATGGTCTTATCTATTGGCGATTTCGTTCCAATTCACATTCCAAGTAATATTCGGCATGCTAATTACATTGCCGGTTGCCAAATTGCATTATCTCTTATAGTTTCCGAGATATGGACTATCGATAATTTACACCTTAGGCTCTGCTTCTAACTTGGGCCCAAATTGTAAAATGGTCTTCTCTATTGGCGATTTCGTTCCAATTCACATTCCAAGTAATATTCGGCATGCTAATTACATTGCGGGTTCCCAAATTGCATTATCTCTTTTAGTTTCCGAGATATGGACTATCGATTATTTTTAACCTTAGGCTCTGCTTCTAACTTGGGCCCAAACTGTAAAATGGTCTTATCTATTGGCGATTTCGTTCCAATTCACATTCCAAGTAGTATTCGGCATGCTAATTACATTGCCGGTTGCCAAATTGCATTATCTCTTATAGTTTCCGAGATATGGACTATCGATAATTTACACCTTTGGCTCTGCTTCTAACTTGGGCCCAAATTGTAAAATGGTCTTATCTATTGGCGATTTCGTCCCAATTCACATTCCAAGTAATATTCGGCATGCTAATTACATTGCCAGTTGCCAAATTGCATTATCTCTTATAGTTTCCGAGATATGGACTATGGATAATTTACACCTTAGGCTCTGCTTCTAACTTGGGCCCAAATTGTAAAATGGTCTTATCTATTGGCGATTTCATTCCAATTCACATTCCAAGTAATATTCGGCATGCTAATTACATTGCCGGTTGCCAAATTGCATTATCTCTTATAGTTTCCGAGATATGGACTATCGATAATTTACACCTTAGGCTCTGCTTCTAACTTGGGCCCAAATTGTAAAATGGTCTTATCTATTGGCGATTTCGTTCCAATTCACATTCCAAGTGGTATTCGGCATGCTAATTACATTGCCGGTTGCCAAATTGCATTATCTCTTTTAGTTTCCGAGATATGGACTATCGATAATTTACACCTTAGGCTCTGCTTCTAACTTGGGCCCAAATTGTAAAATGGTCTTATCTATTGGCGATTTCGTTCCAATTCACATTCCAAGTAATATTCGGCATGCTAATTACATTGCCGGTTGCCAAATTGAATTATCTCTTATAGTTTCCGTGATATGGACTATCGATAATTTACACCTTAGGCTCTGCTTCTAACTTGGGCCCAAATTGTAAAATGGTCTTATCTATTGGCGATTTCGTTCCAATTCACATTCCAAGTGGTATTCGGCATGCTAATTACATTGCCGGTTGCCAAATTGCATTATCTCTTATAGTTTCTGAGATATGGACTATCGATAATTTACACCTTAGGCTCTGCTTCTAACTTGGGCCCAAATTGTAAAATGGTCTTATCTATTGGCGATTTCGTTCCAATTCACATTCCAAGTAATATTCGACATGCTAAATACATTGCCGGTGGCCAAGTTGCATTATCTCTTATAGTTTCCGAGATATGGACTATCGATAATTTACACCTTAGGCTCTGCTTCTAACTTGGGCCCAAATTGTAAAATTGTCTTATCTATTGGCGATTTCGTTCCAATTCACATTCCAAGTAATATTCGGCATGCTAATTACAATGCCGGTTCCCAAATTGCATTATCTCTTATAGTTTCCGAGATATGGACTATCGATTATTTTTAACCTTAGGGTCTGCTTCTAACTTGGGCCCAAACTGTAAAATGGTCTTATCTATTGGCGATTTCGTTCCAATTCACATTCCAAGTAGTATTCGGCATGCTAATTACATTGCCGGTTGCCAAATTGCATTATCTCTTATAGTTTCCGAGATATGGACTATCGATAATTTACACCTTAGGCTCTGCTTCTAACTTGGGCCCAAATTGTAAAATGGCCTTATCTATTGGCGATTTCGTCCCAATTCACATTCCAAGTAATATTCGGCATGCTAATTACATTGCCAGTTGCCAAATTGCATTATCTCTTATAGTTTCCGAGATATGGACTATGGATAATTTACACCTTAGGCTCTGCTTCTAACTTGGGCCCAAATTGTAAAATTTTCTTATCTATTGGCGATTTCATTCCAATTCACATTCCAAGTAATATTCGGCATGCTAATTACATTGCCGGTTGCCAAATTGCATTATCTCTTATAGTTTCCGAGATATGGACTATCGATAATTTACACCTTAGGCTCTGCTTCTAACTTTTGCCCAAATTGTAAAATGGTCTTATCTATTGGCGATTTCGTTCCAATTCACATTCCAAGTAATATTCGGCATGCTAATTACATTGCCGGTTGCCAAATTGCATTATCACTTATAGTTTCCGAGATATGGACTATCGGTAATTTACACCTTAGGCTCTGCTTCTAACTTGGGCCCAAATTGTAAAATCGTCTTATCTATTGGCGATTTCGTTCCAATTCACATTCCAAGTAATATTCGGCATGCTAATTACATTGCCGGTTGCCAAATTGCATTATCTCTGATAGTTTCCGAGATATGGACTATCGATAATTTACACCTTAGGCTCTGCTTCTAACTTGGGCCCAAATTGTAAAATGGTCTTATCTATTGGCGATTTCGTTTCAATTCACATTCCAAGTAATATTCGGCATGCTGATTACATTGCCGGTTGCCAAATTGCATTATCTCTTATAGTTTCCGAGATATGGACTATCGATAATTTACACCTTAGGCTCTGCTTCTAACTTGGGCCCAAATTGTAAAATGGTCTTATCTATTGGCGATTTCGTTCCAATTCACATTCCAAGTGGTATTCGGCATGCTAATTACATTGCCGGTTGCCAAATTGCATTACCTCTTATAGTTTCCGAGATATGGACTATCGATAATTTACACCTTAGGCTCTGCTTCTAACTTGGGCCCAAATTGTAAAATGGTCTTATCTATTGGCGATTTCGTTCCAATTCACATTCCAAGTAATATTCGGCATGCTAATTACATTGCCGGTTGCCAAATTGCATTATCTCTTATAGTTTCCGAGATATGGACTATCGATAATTTACACCTTAGGCTCTGCTTCTAACTTGGGCCCAAATTGTAAAATGGTCTTATCTATTGGCGATTTCGTCCCAATTCACATTCCAAGTAATATTCTGCATGCTAATTACTTTGCCGGTTGCGAAACTGCATTATCTCTTATAGTTTCCGAGATATGGACTATCGATAATTTACACCTTAGGCTCTGCTTCTAACTTGGACCCAAATTGTAAAATGGTCTTATCTATTGGCGATTTCGTTCCAATTCACATTCCAAGTAATATTCGGCATGCTAATTACATTGCCGGTTGCCAAATTGCATTATCTCTTATAGTTTCCGAGATATGGACTATCGATAATTTACACCTTAGGCTCTGCTTCTAACTTGGGCCCAAATTGTAATATGGTCTTATCTATTGGCGATTTCGTTCCAATTCACATTCCAAGTAATATTCGGCATGCTAATTACATTGCCGGTTGCCAAATTGCATTATCTCTTATAGTTTCCGAGATATGGACTATCGATAATTTACACCTTAGGCTCTGCTTCTAACTTGGGCCCAAATTGTAAAATGGTCTTATCTATTGGCGATTTCGTTCCAATTCACACTCCAAGTAATATTCGGCATGCTAATTACATTGCCGGTTGCGAAATTGCATTATCTCTTATAGTTTCCGAGATATGGACTATCCATAATTTACACCTTAGGCTCTGCTTCTAACTTGGGCCCAAATTGTAAAATGGCCTTATCTATTGGCGATTTCGTTCCAATTCACATTCCAAGTAATATTCGGCATGCTAATTACATTGCCGGTGGCCAAGTTGCATTATCTCTTATAGTTTCCGAGATATGGACTATCGATAATTTACACCTTAGGCTCTGCTTCTAACTTGGGCCCAAATTGTAAAATGGTCTTATCTATTGGCGATTTCGTTCCAATTCACATTCCAAGTAATATTCGGCATGCTAATTACAATGCCGGTTCCCAAATTGCATTATCTCTTATAGTTTCCGAGATATGGACTATCGATTATTTTTAACCTTAGGCTCTGCTTCTAACTTGGGCCCAAACTGTAAAATGGTCTTATCTATTGGCGATTTCGTTCCAATTCACATTCCAAGTAGTATTCGGCATGCTAATTACATTGCCGGTTGCCAAATTGCATTATCTCTTATAGTTTCCGAGATATGGACTATCGATAATTTACACCTTAGGCTCTGCTTCTAACTTGGGCCCAAATTGTAAAATGGCCTTATCTATTGGCGATTTCGTCCCAATTCACATTCCAAGTAATATTCGGCATGCTAATTACATTGCCAGTTGCCAAATTGCATTATCTCTTATAGTTTCCGAGATATGGACTATGGATAATTTACACCTTAGGCTCTGCTTCTAACTTGGTCCCAAATTGTAAAATGGTCTTATCTATTGGCGATTTCGTTCCAATTCACATTCCAAGTAATATTCGGCATGCTAATTACATTGCCGGTTGCCAAATTGCATTATCTCTTATAGTTTCCGAGATATGGACTATCGATAATTTACACCTTAGGCTCTGCTTCTAACTTGGGCCCAAATTGTAAAATGGCCTTATCTATTGGCGATTTCGTCCCAATTCACATTCCAAGTAATATTCGGCATGCTAATTACATTGCCAGTTGCCAAATTGCATTATCTCTTATAGTTTCCGAGATATGGACTATGGATAATTTACACCTTAGGCTCTGCTTCTAACTTGGGCCCAAATTGTAAAATCGTCTTATCTATTGGCGATTTCGTTCCAATTCACATTCCAAGTAATATTCGGCATGCTAATTACATTGCCGGTTGCCAAATTGCATTATCTCTGATAGTTTCCGAGATATGGACTATCGATAATTTACACCTTAGGCTCTGCTTCTAACTTGGGCCCAAATTGTAAAATGGTCTTATCTATTGGCGATTTCGTTTCAATTCACATTCCAAGTAATATTCGGCATGCTGATTACATTGCCGGTTGCCAAATTGCATTATCTCTTATAGTTTCCGAGATATGGACTATCGATAATTTACACCTTAGGCTCTGCTTCTAACTTGGGCCCAAATTGTAAAATGGTCTTATCTATTGGCGATTTCGTTCCAATTCACATTCCAAGTAATATTCGGCATGCTAATTACATTGCCGGTTGCCAAATTGCATTATCTCTTATAGTTTCCGAGATATGGACTATCGATAATTTACACCTTAGGCTCTGCTTCTAACTTGGGCCCAAATTGTAAAATGGTCTTATCTATTGGCGATTTCGTTCCAATTCACATTCCAAGTAATATTCGGCATGCTAATTACATTGCCGGTTGCCAAATTGCATTATCTCTTATAGTTTCCGAGATATGGACTATCGATAATTTACACCTTAGGCTCTGCTTCTAACTTGGGCCCAAATTGTAAAATGGTCTTATCTATTGGCGATTTCGTCCCAATTCACATTCCAAGTAATATTCTGCATGCTAATTACTTTGCCGGTTGCGAAACTGCATTATCTCTTATAGTTTCCGAGATATGGACTATCGATAATTTACACCTTAGGCTCTGCTTCTAACTTGGACCCAAATTGTAAAATGGTCTTATCTATTGGCGATTTCGTTCCAATTCACATTCCAAGTAATATTCGGCATGCTAATTACATTGCCGGTTGCCAAATTGCATTATCTCTTATAGTTTCCGAGATATGGACTATCGATAATTTACACCTTAGGCTCTGCTTCTAACTTGGGCCCAAATTGTAATATGGTCTTATCTATTGGCGATTTCGTTCCAATTCACATTCCAAGTAATATTCGGCATGCTAATTACATTGCCGGTTGCCAAATTGCATTATCTCTTATAGTTTCCGAGATACGGACTATCGATAATTTACACCTTAGGCTCTGCTTCTAACTTGGGCCCAAATTGTAAAATGGTCTTATCTATTGGCGATTTCGTTCCAATTCACACTCCAAGTAATATTCGGCATGCTAATTACATTGCCGGTTGCGAAATTGCATTATCTCTTATAGTTTCCGAGATATGGACTATCCATAATTTACACCTTAGGCTCTGCTTTTAACTTGGGCCCAAATTGTAAAATGGCCTTATCTATTGGCGATTTCGTTCCAATTCACATTCCAAGTAATATTCGGCATGCTAATTACATTGCCGGTGGCCAAGTTGCATTATCTCTTATAGTTTCCGAGATATGGACTATCGATAATTTACACCTTAGGCTCTGCTTCTAACTTGGGCCCAAATTGTAAAATGGTCTTATCTATTGGCGATTTCGTTCCAATTCACATTCCAAGTAATATTCGGCATGCTAATTACAATGCCGGTTCCCAAATTGCATTATCTCTTATAGTTTCCGAGATATGGACTATCGATTATTTTTAACCTTAGGCTCTGCTTCTAACTTGGGCCCAAACTGTAAAATGGTCTTATCTATTGGCGATTTCGTTCCAATTCACATTCCAAGTAGTATTCGGCATGCTAATTACATTGCCGGTTGCCAAATTGCATTATCTCTTATAGTTTCCGAGATATGGACTATCGATAATTTACACCTTAGGCTCTGCTTCTAACTTGGGCCCAAATTGTAAAATGGCCTTATCTATTGGCGATTTCGTCCCAATTCACATTCCAAGTAATATTCGGCATGCTAATTACATTGCCAGTTGCCAAATTGCATTATCTCTTATAGTTTCCGAGATATGGACTATGGATAATTTACACCTTAGGCTCTGCTTCTAACTTGGTCCCAAATTGTAAAATGGTCTTATCTATTGGCGATTTCGTTCCAATTCACACTCCAAGTAATATTCGGCATGCTAATTACATTGCCGGTTGCCAAATTGCATTATCTCTTATAGTTTCCGAGATATGGACTATCGATAATTTACACCTTAGGCTCTGCTTCTAACTTGGGCCCAAATTGTAAAATGGTCTTATCTATTGGCGATTTCGTCCCAATTCACATTCCAAGTAATATTCGGCATGCTAATTACTTTGCCGGTTGCGAAACTGCATTATCTCTTATAGTTTCCGAGATATGGACTATCGATAATTTACACCTTAGGCTCTGCTTCTAACTTGGGCCCAAATTGTAAAATGGTCTTATCTATTGGCGATTTCGTTCCAATTCACATTCCAAGTAATATTCGGCATGCTAATTACATTGCCGGTTGCCAAATTGCATTATCTCTTATAGTTTCCGAGATATGGACTATCGATAATTTACACCTTAGGCTCTGCTTCTAACTTGGGCCCAAATTGTAATATGGTCTTATCTATTGGCGATTTCGTTCCAATTCACATTCCAAGTAATATTCGGCATGCTAATTACATTGCCGGTTGCCAAATTGCATTATCTCTTATAGTTTCCGAGATACGGACTATCGATAATTTACACCTTAGGCTCTGCTTCTAACTTGGGCCCAAATTGTAAAATGGTCTTATCTATTGGCGATTTCGTTCCAATTCACACTCCAAGTAATATTCGGCATGCTAATTACATTGCCGGTTGCGAAATTGCATTATCTCTTATAGTTTCCGAGATATGGACTATCCATAATTTACACCTTAGGCTCTGCTTCTAACTTGGGCCCAAATTGTAAAATGGTCTTATCTATTGGCGATTTCGTTCCAATTCACATTCCAAGTAATATTCGGCATGCTAATTACATTGCCGGTTGCCAAATTGCATTATCTCTTATAGTTTCCGAGATATGGACTATCGATAATTTACACCTTAGGCTCTGCTTCTAACTTGGGCCCAAATTGTAATATGGCCTTATCTATTGGCGATTTCGTTCCAATTCACTTTCCAAGTAATATCCGGCATGCTAATTACATTGCCGGTTACCAAATTGCATTATCTCTTATAGTTTCCGAGATATGGACTATCGACAATTTACACCTTAGGCTCTGCTTCTAACTTGGGCCCAAATTGTAAAATGGTCTTATCTATTGGCGATTTCGTTCCAATTCACATTCCAAGTAATATTCGGCATGCTAATTACATTGCCGGTTGCCAAATTGCATTATCTCTTATAGTTTCCGAGATATGGACTATCGATTATTTACACCTTAGGCTCTGCTTCTAACTTGGGCGCAAGTTGTAAAATGGTCTTATCTATTGGCGATTTCGTTCCAATTCACATTCCAAGTAATATTCGGCATGCTAATTACATTGCCGGTTGCCAAATTGCATTATCTCTTATAGTTTCCGAGATATGGACTATCGATAATTTACACCTTAGGCTCTGCTTCTAACTTGGGCCCAAATTGTAAAATGGTCTTATCTATTGGCGATTTCGTTCCAATTCACATTCCAAGTAATATTCGGCATGCTAATTACATTGCCGGTTGCCAAATTGCATTATCTCTTATAGTTTCCGAGATACGGACTATCGATAATTTACACCTTAGGCTCTGCTTCTAACTTGAGCCCAAATTGTAAAATGGTCTTATCTATTGGTGATTTCGTTCCAATTCACACTCCAAGTAATATTCGGCATGTTAATTACATTGCCGGTTGCGAAATTGCATTATCTCTTATAGTTTCCGAGATATGGACTATCAATAATTTACACCTTAGGCTCTGCTTCTAACTTGGGCCCAAATTGTAAAATGGTCTTATCTATTGGCGATTTCGTTCCAATTCACATTCCAAGTAATATTCGGCATGCTAATTACATTGCCGGTTGCCAAATTGCATTATATCTTATAGTTTCCGAGATATGGACTATGGATAATTTACACCTTAGGCTCTGCTTCTAACTTGGGCCCAAATTGTAAAATGGTCTTATCTATTGGCGATTTCGTTCCAATTCACATTCCAAGTAATATTCGGCATGCTAATTACATTGCCGGTTGCCAAATTGCATTATCTCTTATAGTTTCCGAGATACGGACTATCGATAATTTACACCTTAGGCTCTGCTTCTAACTTGGGCCCAAATTGTAAAATGGTCTTATCTATTGGCGATTTCGTTCCAATTCACATTCCAAGTAATATTCGGCATGCTAATTACATTGCCGGTTGCCAAATTGCATTATCTCTTATAGTTTCCGAGATATGGACTATCGATAATTTACACCTTAGGCTCTGCTTCTAACTTGGGCCCAAATTGTAAAATGGTCTTCTCTATTGGCGATTTCGTTCCAATTCACATTCCAAGTAATATTCGGCATGCTAATTACATTGCGGGTTCCCAAATTGCATTATCTCTTTTAGTTTCCGAGATATGGACTATCGATTATTTTTAACCTTAGGCTCTGCTTCTAACTTGGGCCCAAACTGTAAAATGGTCTTATCTATTGGCGATTTCGTTCCAATTCACATTCCAAGTAGTATTCGGCATGCTAATTACATTGCCGGTTGCCAAATTGCATTATCTCTTATAGTTTCCGAGATATGGACTATCGATAATTTACACCTTTGGCTCTGCTTCTAACTTGGGCCCAAATTGTAAAATGGTCTTATCTATTGGCGATTTCGTCCCAATTCACATTCCAAGTAATATTCGGCATGCTAATTACATTGCCAGTTGCCAAATTGCATTATCTCTTATAGTTTCCGAGATATGGACTATGGATAATTTACACCTTAGGCTCTGCTTCTAACTTGGGCCCAAATTGTAAAATGGTCTTATCTATTGGCGATTTCATTCCAATTCACATTCCAAGTAATATTCGGCATGCTAATTACATTGCCGGTTGCCAAATTGCATTATCTCTTATAGTTTCCGAGATATGGACTATCGATAATTTACACCTTAGGCTCTGCTTCTAACTTGGGCCCAAATTGTAAAATGGTCTTATCTATTGGCGATTTCGTTCCAATTCACATTCCAAGTGGTATTCGGCATGCTAATTACATTGCCGGTTGCCAAATTGCATTATCTCTTTTAGTTTCCGAGATATGGACTATCGATAATTTACACCTTAGGCTCTGCTTCTAACTTGGGCCCAAATTGTAAAATGGTCTTATCTATTGGCGATTTCGTTCCAATTCACATTCCAAGTAATATTCGGCATGCTAATTACATTGCCGGTTGCCAAATTGAATTATCTCTTATAGTTTCCGTGATATGGACTATCGATAATTTACACCTTAGGCTCTGCTTCTAACTTGGGCCCAAATTGTAAAATGGTCTTATCTATTGGCGATTTCGTTCCAATTCACATTCCAAGTGGTATTCGGCATGCTAATTACATTGCCGGTTGCCAAATTGCATTATCTCTTATAGTTTCTGAGATATGGACTATCGATAATTTACACCTTAGGCTCTGCTTCTAACTTGGGCCCAAATTGTAAAATGGTCTTATCTATTGGCGATTTCGTTCCAATTCACATTCCAAGTAATATTCGGCATGCTAATTACATTGCCGGTTGCCAAATTGCATTATCTCTTATAGTTTCCGAGATATGGACTATCGATAATTTACACCTTAGGCTCTGCTTCTAACTTGGGCCCAAATTGTAAAATGGTCTTATCTATTGGCGATTTCGTCCCAATTCACATTCCAAGTAATATTCGGCATGCTAATTACATTGCCGGTTGCGAAACTGCATTATCTCTTA
Source organism: Rhynchophorus ferrugineus (assembly GCF_030347505.1). NCBI lineage: Eukaryota > Metazoa > Arthropoda > Insecta > Coleoptera > Curculionidae > Rhynchophorus > Rhynchophorus ferrugineus. The sequence goes on along the minus strand of NW_027472618.1, from coordinate 653,360 downwards.
TAGTTTCCGAGATATGGACTATCGATAATTTACACCTTAGGCTCTGCTTCTAACTTGGGCCCAAATTGTAAAATGGTCTTATCTATTGGCGATTTCGTTCCAATTCACATTCCAAGTAATATTCGGCATGCTAATTACATTGCCGGTTGCCAAATTGCATTATCTCTTTTAATTTCCGAGATATGGACTATCGATAATTTACACCTTAGGCTCTGCTTCTAACTTGGGCCCAAATTGTAAAATGGTCTTATCTATTGGCGATTTCGTTCCAATTTACATTCCAAGTAATATTCGGCATGCTAATTACATTGCCGGTTGCCAAATTGAATTATCTCTTATAGTTTCCGAGATATGGACTATCGATAATTTACACCTTAGGCTCTGCTTCTAACTTGGGCCCAAATTGTAAAATGGTCTTATCTATTGGCGATTTCGTTCCAATTCACATTCCAAGTGGTATTCAGCATGCTAATTACATTGCCGGTTGCCAAATTGCATTATCTCTTATAGTTTCCGAGATATGGACTATCGATAATTTACACCTTAGGCTCTGCTTCTAACTTGGGCCCAAATTGTAAAATGGTCTTATCTATTGGCGATTTCGTTCCAATTCACATTCCAAGTAATATTCGGCATGCTAATTACATTGCCGGTTGCCAAATTGCATTATCTCTTATAGTTTCCGAGATATGGACTATCGATAATTTACACCTTAGGCTCTGCTTCTAACTTGGGCCCAAATTGTAAAATGGTCTTATCTATTGGCGATTTCGTCCCAATTCACATTCCAAGTAATATTCGGCATGCTAATTACATTGCCGGTTGCGAAACTGCATTATCTCTTATAGTTTCCGAGATATGGACTATCGATAATTTACACCTTAGGCTCTGCATCTAACTTGGGCCCAAATTGTAAAATGGTCTTATCTATTGGCGATTTCGTTCCAATTCACATTCCAAGTAATATTCGGCATGCTAATTACATTGCCGGTTGCCAAATTGCATTATCTCTTTTAGTTTCCGAGATATGGACTATCGATAATTTACACCTTAGGCTCTGCTTCTAACTTGGGCCCAAATGGTAAAATGGTCTTATCTATTGGCGATTTCGTTCCAATTCACATTCCAAGTAATATTCGGCATGCTAATTACATTGCCGGTTGCCAAATTGCATTATCTCTTATAGTTTCCGAGATATGGACTATCGATAATTTACACCTTAGGCTCTGCTTCTAACTTGGGCCCAAATTGTAAAATGGCCTTATCTATTGGCGATTTCGTTCCAATTCACATTCCAAGTAATATTCGGCATGCTAATTACATTGCCGGTTGCCAAATTGCATTATCTCTTATAGTTTCCGAGATATGGACTATCGATAATTTACACCTTAGGCTCTGCTTCTAACTTGGGCCCAAATTGTAATATGGTCTTATCTATTGGCGATTTCGTTCCAATTCACATTCCAAGTAATATTCGGCATGCTAATTACATTGCCGGTTGCCAAATTGCATTATCTCTTATAGTTTCCGAGATACGGACTATCGATAATTTACACCTTAGGCTCTGCTTCTAACTTGGGCCCAAATTGTAAAATGGTCTTATCTATTGGCGATTTCGTTCCAATTCACATTCCAAGTAATATTCGGCATGCTAATTACATTGCCGGTTGCCAAATTGCATTATCTCTTATAGTTTCCGAGATATGGACTATCGATAATTTACACCTTAGGCTCTGCTTCTAACTTGGGCCCAAATTGTAAAATGGTCTTATCTATTGGCGATTTCGTTCCAATTCACATTCCAAGTAATATTCGGCATGCTAATTACATTGCCGGTTGCCAAATTGCATTATCTCTTATAGTTTCCGAGATATGGACTATCGATAATTTACACCTTAGGCTCTGCTTCTAACTTGGGCCCAAATTGTAATATGGTCTTATCTATTGGCGATTTCGTTCCAATTCACATTCCAAGTAATATTCGGCATGCTAATTACATTGCCGGTTGCCAAATTGCATTATCTCTTATAGTTTCCGAGATACGGACTATCGATAATTTACACCTTAGGCTCTGCTTCTAACTTGGGCCCAAATTGTAAAATGGTCTTATCTATTGGCGATTTCGTTCCAATTCACACTCCAAGTAATATTCGGCATGCTAATTACATTGCCGGTTGCGAAATTGCATTATCTCTTATAGTTTCCGAGATATGGACTATCCATAATTTACACCTTAGGCTCTGCTTCTAACTTGGGCCCAAATTGTAAAATGGTCTTATCTATTGGCGATTTCGTTCCAATTCACATTCCAAGTAATATTCGGCATGCTAATTACATTGCCGGTAGCCAAATTGCATTATCTCTTATAGTTTCCGAGATATGGACTATCGATAATTTACACCTTAGGCTCTGCTTCTAACTTGGGCCCAAATTGTAATATGGCCTTATCTATTGGCGATTTCGTTCCAATTCACTCTCCAAGTAATATCCGGCATGCTAATTACATTGCCGGTTACCAAATTGCATTATCTCTTATAGTTTCCGAGATATGGACTATCGACAATTTACACCTTAGGCTCTGCTTCTAACTTGGGCCCAAATTGTAAAATGGTCTTATCTATTGGCGATTTCGTTCCAATTCACATTCCAAGTAATATTCGGCATGCTAATTACATTGCCGGTTGCCAAATTGCATTATCTCTTATAGTTTCCGAGATATGGACTATCGATTATTTACACCTTAGGCTCTGCTTCTAACTTGGGCCCAAGTTGTAAAATGGTCTTATCTATTGGCGATTTCGTTCCAATTCACATTCCAAGTAATATTCGGCATGCTAATTACATTGCCGGTTGCCAAATTGCATTATCTCTTATAGTTTCCGAGATATGGACTATCGATAATTTACACCTTAGGCTCTGCTTCTAACTTGGGCCCAAATTGTAAAATGGTCTTATCTATTGGCGATTTCGTTCCAATTCACATTCCAAGTAATATTCGGCATGCTAATTACATTGCCGGTTGCCAAATTGCATTATCTCTTATAGTTTCCGAGATACGGACTATCGATAATTTACACCTTAGGCTCTGCTTCTAACTTGGGCCCAAATTGTAAAATGGTCTTATCTATTGGTGATTTCGTTCCAATTCACACTCCAAGTAATATTCGGCATGTTAATTACATTGCCGGTTGCGAAATTGCATTATCTCTTATAGTTTCCGAGATATGGACTATCAATAATTTACACCTTAGGCTCTGCTTCTAACTTGGGCCCAAATTGTAAAATGGTCTTATCTATTGGCGATTTCGTTCCAATTCACATTCCAAGTAATATTCGGCATGCTAATTACATTGCCGGTTGCCAAATTGCGTTATATCTTATAGTTTCCGAGATATGGACTATGGATAATTTACACCTTAGGCTCTGCTTCTAACTTGGGCCCAAATTGTAAAATGGTCTTATCTATTGGCGATTTCGTTCCAATTCACATTCCAAGTAATATTCGGCATGCTAATTACATTGCCGGTTGCCAAATTGCATTATCTCTTATAGTTTCCGAGATACGGACTATCGATAATTTACACCTTAGGCTCTGCTTCTAACTTGGGCCCAAATTGTAAAATGGTCTTATCTATTGGCGATTTCGTTCCAATTCACATTCCAAGTAATATTCGGCATGCTAATTACATTGCCGGTTGCCAAATTGCATTATCTCTTATAGTTTCCGAGATATGGACTATCGATAATTTACACCTTAGGCTCTGCTTCTAACTTGGGCCCAAATTGTAAAATGGTCTTCTCTATTGGCGATTTCGTTCCAATTCACATTCCAAGTAATATTCGGCATGCTAATTACATTGCGGGTTCCCAAATTGCATTATCTCTTTTAGTTTCCGAGATATGGACTATCGATTATTTTTAACCTTAGGCTCTGCTTCTAACTTGGGCCCAAACTGTAAAATGGTCTTATCTATTGGCGATTTCGTTCCAATTCACATTCCAAGTAGTATTCGGCATGCTAATTACATTGCCGGTTGCCAAATTGCATTATCTCTTATAGTTTCCGAGATATGTACTATCGATAATTTACACCTTTGGCTCTGCTTCTAACTTGGGCCCAAATTGTAAAATGGTCTTATCTATTGGCGATTTCGTCCCAATTCACATTCCAAGTAATATTCGGCATGCTAATTACATTGCCAGTTGCCAAATTGCATTATCTCTTATAGTTTCCGAGATATGGACTATGGATAATTTACACCTTAGGCTCTGCTTCTAACTTGGGCCCAAATTGTAAAATGGTCTTATCTATTGGCGATTTCATTCCAATTCACATTCCAAGTAATATTCGGCATGCTAATTACATTGCCGGTTGCCAAATTGCATTATCTCTTATAGTTTCCGAGATATGGACTATCGATAATTTACACCTTAGGCTCTGCTTCTAACTTGGGCCCAAATTGTAAAATGGTCTTATCTATTGGCGATTTCGTTCCAATTCACATTCCAAGTGGTATTCGGCATGCTAATTACACTGCCGGTTGCCAAATTGCATTATCTCTTTTAGTTTCCGAGATATGGACTATCGATAATTTACACCTTAGGCTCTGCTTCTAACTTGGGCCCAAATTGTAAAATGGTCTTATCTATTGGCGATTTCGTTCCAATTCACATTCCAAGTAATATTCGGCATGCTAATTACATTGCCGGTTGCCAAATTGAATTATCTCTTATAGTTTCCGTGATATGGACTATCGATAATTTACACCTTAGGCTCTGCTTCTAACTTGGGCCCAAATTGTAAAATGGTCTTATCTATTGGCGATTTCGTTCCAATTCACATTCCAAGTGGTATTCGGCATGCTAATTACATTGCCGGTTGCCAAATTGCATTATCTCTTATAGTTTCTGAGATATGGACTATCGATAATTTACACCTTAGGCTCTGCTTCTAACTTGGGCCCAAATTGTAAAATGGTCTTATCTATTGGCGATTTCGTTCCAATTCACATTCCAAGTAATATTCGGCATGCTAATTACATTGCCGGTTGCCAAATTGCATTATCTCTTATAGTTTCCGAGATATGGACTATCGATAATTTACACCTTAGGCTCTGCTTCTAACTTGGGCCCAAATTGTAAAATGGTCTTATCTATTGGCGATTTCGTCCCAATTCACATTCCAAGTAATATTCGGCATGCTAATTACATTGCCGGTTGCGAAACTGCATTATCTCTTATAGTTTCCGAGATATGGACTATCGATAATTTACACCTTAGGCTCTGCTTCTAACTTGGGCCCAAATTGTAAAATGGTCTTATCTATTGGCGATTTCGTTCCAATTCACATTCCAAGTAATATTCGGCATGCTAATTACATTGCCGGTTGCCAAATTGCATTATCTCTTTTAATTTCCGAGATATGGACTATCGATAATTTACACCTTAGGCTCTGCTTCTAACTTGGGCCCAAATTGTAAAATGGTCTTATCTATTGGCGATTTCGTTCCAATTTACATTCCAAGTAATATTCGGCATGCTAATTACATTGCCGGTTGCCAAATTGAATTATCTCTTATAGTTTCCGAGATATGGACTATCGATAATTTACACCTTAGGCTCTGCTTCTAACTTGGGCCCAAATTGTAAAATGGTCTTATCTATTGGCGATTTCGTTCCAATTCACATTCCAAGTGGTATTCAGCATGCTAATTACATTGCCGGTTGCCAAATTGCATTATCTCTTATAGTTTCCGAGATATGGACTATCGATAATTTACACCTTAGGCTCTGCTTCTAACTTGGGCCCAAATTGTAAAATGGTCTTATCTATTGGCGATTTCGTTCCAATTCACATTCCAAGTAATATTCGGCATGCTAATTACATTGCCGGTTGCCAAATTGCATTATCTCTTATAGTTTCCGAGATATGGACTATCGATAATTTACACCTTAGGCTCTGCTTCTAACTTGGGCCCAAATTGTAAAATGGTCTTATCTATTGGCGATTTCGTCCCAATTCACATTCCAAGTAATATTCGGCATGCTAATTACATTGCCGGTTGCGAAACTGCATTATCTCTTATAGTTTCCGAGATATGGACTATCGATAATTTACACCTTAGGCTCTGCATCTAACTTGGGCCCAAATTGTAAAATGGTCTTATCTATTGGCGATTTCGTTCCAATTCACATTCCAAGTAATATTCGGCATGCTAATTACATTGCCGGTTGCCAAATTGCATTATCTCTTTTAGTTTCCGAGATATGGACTATCGATAATTTACACCTTAGGCTCTGCTTCTAACTTGGGCCCAAATGGTAAAATGGTCTTATCTATTGGCGATTTCGTTCCAATTCACATTCCAAGTAATATTCGGCATGCTAATTACATTGCCGGTTGCCAAATTGCATTATCTCTTATAGTTTCCGAGATATGGACTATCGATAATTTACACCTTAGGCTCTGCTTCTAACTTGGGCCCAAATTGTAAAATGGCCTTATCTATTGGCGATTTCGTTCCAATTCACATTCCAAGTAATATTCGGCATGCTAATTACATTGCCGGTTGCCAAATTGCATTATCTCTTATAGTTTCCGAGATATGGACTATCGATAATTTACACCTTAGGCTCTGCTTCTAACTTGGGCCCAAATTGTAAAATGGTCTTATCTATTGGCGATTTCGTTCCAATTCACATTCCAAGTAATATTCGGCATGCTAATTACATTGCCGGTTTCCAAATTGAATTATCTCTTATAGTTTCCGAGATATGGACTATCGATAATTTACACCTTAGGCTCTGCTTCTAACTTGGGCCCAAATTGTAAAATGGTCTTACCTATTGGTGATTTCGTTCCAATTCACATTCCAAGTAATATTCGGCATGCTAATTACATTGCCGGTTGCCAAATTGCATTATATCTTATAGTTTCCGAGATATGGACTATCGATAATTTACACCTTAGGCTCTGCTTCTAACTTGGGCCCAAATTGTAAAATGGTCTTATCTATTGGCGATTTCGTTCCAATTCACATTCCAAGTAATATTCGGCATGCTAATTACATTGCCGGTTGCCAAATTGCATTATCTCTTATAGTTTCCGAGATATGGACTATCGATAATTTACATCTTAGGCTCTGCTTCTAACTTGGGCACAAATTGTAATATGGTCTTATCTATTGGCGATTTCGTTCCAATTCACTTTCCAAGTAATATCCGGCATGCTAATTACATTGCCGGTTACCAAATTGCATTATCTCTTATAGTTTCCGAGATATGGACTATCGACAATTTACACATTAGGCTCTGCTTCTAACTTGGGCCCAAATTGTAAAATGGTCTTATCTATTGGCGATTTCGTTCCAATTCACATTCCAAGTAATATTCGGCATGCTAATTACATTGCCGGTTGCCAAATTGCATTATCTCTTATAGTTTCCGAGATATGGACTATCGATAATTTACACCTTAGGCTCTGCTTCTAACTTGGGCCCAAGTTGTAAAATGGTCTTATCTATTGGCGATTTCGTTCCAATTCACATTCCAAGTAATATTCGGCATGCTAATTACATTGCCGGTTGCCAAATTGCATTATCTCTTATAGTTTCCGAGATATGGACTATCGATAATTTACACCTTAGGCTCTGCTTCTAACTTGGGCCCAAATTGTAAAATGGTCTTATCTATTGGCGATTTCGTTCCAATTCACATTCCAAGTAATATTCGGCATGCTAATTACATTGCCAGTTGCCAAATTGCATTATCTCTTATAGTTTCCGAGATACGGACTATCGATAATTTACACCTTAGGCTCTGCTTCTAACTTGGGCCCAAATTGTAAAATGGTCTTATCTATTGGTGATTTCGTTCCAATTCACACTCCAAGTAATATTCGGCATGTTAATTACATTGCCGGTTGCGAAATTGCATTATCTCTTATAGTTTCCGAGATATGGACTATCAATAATTTACACCTTAGGCTCTGCTTCTAACTTGGGCCCAAATTGTAAAATGGTCTTATCTATTGGCGATTTCGTTCCAATTCACATTCCAAGTAATATTCGGCATGCTAATTACATTGCCGGTTGCCAAATTGCATTATATCTTATAGTTTCCGAGATATGGACTATTAATAATTTACACCTTAGGCTCTGCTTCTAACTTGGGCCCAAATTGTAAAATGGTCTTATCTATTGGCGATTTCGTTCCAATTCACATTCCAAGTAATATTCGGCATGCTAATTACATTGCCGGTTGCCAAATTGCATTATCTCTTTTAGTTTCCGAGATATGGACTATCGATAATTTACACCTTAGGCTCTGCTTCTAACTTGGGCCCAAATTGTAAAATGGTCTTATCTATTGGCGATTTCGTTCCAATTCACATTCCAAGTAATATTCGGCATGTTAATTAAATTGCCGGTTGCCAAATTGCATTATCTCTTATAGTTTCCGAGATATGGACTATCGATAATTTACACCTTAGGCTCTGCTTCTAACTTGGGCCCAAATTGTAAAATCGTCTTATCTATTGGCGATTTCTTTCCAATTCACATTCAAGTAATATTCGGCATGCTAATTACATTGCCGGTTGCCAAATTGCATTATCTCTTATAGTTTCCGAGATATGGACTATCGATAATTTACACCTTAGGCTCTGCTTCTAACTTGGGCCCAAATTGTAAAATGGTCTTATCTATTTTCGATTTCGTTACAATTCACATTCCAAGTAATATTCGGCATGCTAATTACATTGCCGGTTGCCAAATTGCATTATCTCTTATAGTTTCCGAGATATGGACTATCGATAATTTACACCTTAGGCTCTGCTTCTAACTTGGGCCCAAATTGTAAAATGGTCTTACCTATTGGCGATTTCGTTCCAATTCACATTCCAAGTAATATTCGGCATGCTAATTACATTGCCGGTGGCCAAATTGCATTATCTCTTATAGTTTCCGAGATATGGACTATCGATTATTTTTAACCTTAGGCTCTGCTTCTAACTTGGGCCCAAACTGTAAAATGGTCTTATCTATTGGCGATTTCGTTCCAATTCACATTCCAAGTAGTATTCGGCATGCTAGTTACATTGCCGGTTGCCAAATTGCATTATCTCTTATAGTTTCCGAGATATGGACTATCGATAATTTACACCTTAGGCTCTGCTTCTAACTTGGGCCCAAATTGTAAAATGGTCTTATCTATTGGCGATTTCGTCCCAATTCACATTCCAAGTAATATTCGGCATGCTAATTACATTGCCAGTTGCCAAATTGCATTATCTCTTATAGTTTTCGAGATATGGACTATGGATAATTTACACCTTAGGCTCTGCTTCTAACTTGGGCCCAAATTGTAAAATGGTCTTATCTATTGGCGATTTCATTCCAATTCACATTCCAAGTAATATTCGGCATGCTAATTACATTGCCGTTTGCCAAATTGCATTATCTCTTATAGTTTCCGAGATATGGACTATCGATAATTTACACCTTAGGCTCTGCTTCTAACTTGGGCCCAAATTGTAAAATGGTCTTATCTATTGGCGATTTCATTACAATTCACATTCCAAGTAATATTCGGCATGCTAATTACATTGCCGTTTGCCAAATTGCATTATCTCTTATAGTTTCCGAGATATGGACTATCGATAATTTACACCTTAGGCTCTGCTTCTAACTTGGGCCCAAATTGTAAAATGGTCTTATCTATTGGCGATTTCGTTCCAATTCACATTCCAAGTAATATTCGGCATGCTAATTACATTGCCGGTTGCCAAATTGCATTATCTCTTATAGTTTCCGAGATATGGACTATCGATAATTTACACCTTAGGCTCTGCTTCTAACTTGGGCCCAAATTGTAAAATGGTCTTATCTATTGGCGATTTCGTTCCAATTCACATTCCAAGTAATATTCGGCATGCTAATTACATTGCCGGTTGCCAAATTGCATTATCTCTTATAGTTTCCGAGATATGGACTATCGATAATTTACACCTTAGGCTCTGCTTCTAACTTGGGCCCAAGTTGTAAAATGGTCTTATCTATTGGCGATTTCGTTCCAATTCACATTCCAAGTAATATTCGGCATGCTAATTACATTGCCGGTTGCCAAATTGCATTATCTCTTATAGTTTCCGAGATATGGACTATCGATAATTTACACCTTAGGCTCTGCTTCTAACTTGGGCCCAAATTGTAAAATGGTCTTATCTATTGGCGATTTCGTTCCAATTCACATTCCAAGTAATATTCGGCATGCTAATTACATTGCCAGTTGCCATATTGCATTATCTCTTATAGTTTCCGAGATACGGACTATCGATAATTTACACCTTAGGCTCTGCTTCTAACTTGGGCCCAAATTGTAAAATGGTCTTATCTATTGGTGATTTCGTTCCAATTCACACTCCAAGTAATATTCGGCATGTTAATTACATTGCCGGTTGCGAAATTGCATTATCTCTTATAGTTTCCGAGATATGGACTATCAATAATTTACACCTTAGGCTCTGCTTCTAACTTGGGCTCAAATTGTAAAATGGTCTTATCTATTGGCGATTTCGTTCCAATTCACATTCCAAGTAATATTCGGCATGCTAATTACATTGCCGGTTGCCAAATTGCATTATATCTTATAGTTTCCGAGATATGGACTATGGATAATTTACACCTTAGGCTCTGCTTCTAACTTGGGCCCAAATTGTAAAATGGTCTTATCTATTGGCGATTTCGTTCCAATTCACATTCCAAGTAATATTCGGCATGCTAATTACATTGCCGGTTGCCAAATTGCATTATCTCTTTTAGTTTCCGGGATATGGACTATCGATAATTTACACCTTAGGCTCTGCTTCTAACTTGGGCCCAAATTGTAAAATGGTCTTATCTATTGGCGATTTCGTTCCAATTCACATTCCAAGTAATATTCGGCATGTTAATTAAATTGCCGGTTGCCAAATTGCATTATCTCTTATAGTTTCCGAGATATGGACTATCGATAATTTACACCTTAGGCTCTGCTTCTAACTTGGGCCCAAATTGTAAAATCGTCTTATCTATTGGCGATTTCTTTCCAATTCACATTCAAGTAATATTCGGCATGCTAATTACATTGCCGGTTGCCAAATTGCATTATCTCTTATAGTTTCCGAGATATGGACTATCGATAATTTACACCTTAGGCTCTGCTTCTAACTTGGGCCCAAATTGTAAAATGGTCTTATCTATTTTCGATTTCGTTACAATTCACATTCCAAGTAATATTCGGCATGCTAATTACATTGCCGGTTGCCAAATTGAATTATCTCCTATAGTTTCCGAGATATGGACTATCGATAATATACACCTTAGGCTCTGCTTCTAACTTGGGCCCAAATTGTAAAATGGTCTTACCTATTGGCGATTTCGTTCCAATTCACATTCCAAGTAATATTCGGCATGCTAATTACATTGCCGGTGGCCAAGTTGCATTATCTCTTATAGTTTCCGAGATATGGACTATCGATAATTTACACCTTAGGCTCTGCTTCTAACTTGGGCCCAAATTGTAAAATGGTCTTATCTATTGGCGATTTCGTTCCAATTCACATTCCAAGTAATATTCGGCATTCTAATTACATTGCCGGTTCCCAAATTGCATTATCTCTTATAGTTTCCGAGATATGGACTATCGATTATTTTTAACCTTAGGCTCTGCTTCTAACTTGGGCCCAAACTGTAAAATGGTCTTATCTATTGGCGATTTCGTTCCAATTCACATTCCAAGTAGTATTCGGCATGCTAGTTACATTGCCGGTTGCCAAATTGCATTATCTCTTATAGTTTCCGAGATATGGACTATCGATAATTTACACCTTAGGCTCTGCTTCTAACTTGGGCCCAAATTGTAAAATGGTCTTATCTATTGGCGATTTCGTCCCAATTCACATTCCAAGTAATATTCGGCATGCTAATTACATTGCCAGTTGCCAAATTGCATTATCTCTTATAGTTTTCGAGATATGGACTATGGATAATTTACACCTTAGGCTCTGCTTCTAACTTGGGCCCAAATTGTAAAATGGTCTTATCTATTGGCGATTTCATTCCAATTCACATTCCAAGTAATATTCGGCATGCTAATTACATTGCCGTTTGCCAAATTGCATTATCTCTTATAGTTTCCGAGATATGGACTATCGATAATTTACACCTTAGGCTCTGCTTCTAACTTGGGCCCAAATTGTAAAATGGTCTTATCTATTGGCGATTTCATTCCAATTCACATTCCAAGTAATATTCGGCATGCTAATTACATTGCCGTTTGCCAAATTGCATTATCTCTTATAGTTTCCGAGATATGGACTATCGATTATTTACACCTTAGGCTCTGCTTCTAACTTGGGCCCAAATTGTAAAATGGTCTTATCTATTGGCGATTTCGTTCCAATTCACATTCCAAGTAATATTCGGCATGCTAATTACATTGCCGGTTGCCAAATTGCATTATCTCTTATAGTTTCCGAGATATGGACTATCGATAATTTACACCTTAGGCTCTGCTTCTAACTTGGGCCCAAATTGTAAAATGGTCTTATCTATTGGCGATTTCGTTCCAATTCACATTCCAAGTAATATTCGGCATGCTAATTACATTGCCGGTTGCCAAATTGCATTATCTCTTATAGTTTCCGAGATATGGACTATCGATAATTTACATCTTAGGCTCTGCTTCTAACTTGGGCACAAATTGTAATATGGTCTTATCTATTGGCGATTTCGTTCCAATTCACTTTCCAAGTAATATCCGGCATGCTAATTACATTGCCGGTTGCCAAATTGCATTATCTCTTATAGTTTCCGAGATATGGACTATCGACAATTTACACCTTAGGCTCTGCTTCTAACTTGGGCCCAAATTGTAAAATGGTCTTATCTATTGGCGATTTCGTTCCAATTCGCATTCCAAGTAATATTCGGCATGCTAATTACATTGCTGGTTGCCAAATTGCATTATCTCTTATAGTTTCCGAGATATGGACTATCGATAATTTACACCTTAGGCTCTGCTTCTAACTTGGGCCCAAGTTGTAAAATGGTCTTATCTATTGGCGATTTCGTTCCAATTCACATTCCAAGTAATATTCGGCATGCTAATTACATTGCCGGTTGCCAAATTGCATTATCTCTTATAGTTTCCGAGATATGGACTATCGATAATTTACACCTTAGGCTCTGCTTCTAACTTGGGCCCAAGTTGTAAAATGGTCTTATCTATTGGCGATTTCGTTCCAATTCACATTCCAAGTAATATTCGGCATGCTAATTACATTGCCGGTTGCCAAATTGCATTATCTCTTATAGTTTCCGAGATATGGACTATCGATAATTTACACCTTAGGCTCTGCTTCTAACTTGGGCCCAAATTGTAAAATGGTCTTATCTATTGGCGATTTCGTTCCAATTCACATTCCAAGTAATATTCGGCATGCTAATTACATTGCCAGTTGCCAAATTGCATTATCTCTTATAGTTTCCGAGATACGGACTATCGATAATTTACACCTTAGGCTCTGCTTCTAACTTGGGCCCAAATTGTAAAATGGTCTTATCTATTGGTGATTTCGTTCCAATTCACACTCCAAGTAATATTCGGCATGTTAATTACATTGCCGGTTGCCAAGTTGCATTATATCTTATAGTTTCCGAGATATGGACTATGGATAATTTACACCTTAGGCTCTGCTTCTAACTTGGGCCCAAATTGTAAAATGGTCTTATCTATTGGCGATTTCGTTCCAATTCACATTCCAAGTAATATTCGGCATGCTAATTACATTGCCGGTTGCCAAATTGCATTATCTCTTTTAGTTTCCGAGATATGGACTATCGATAATTTACACCTTAGGCTCTGCTTCTAACTTGGGCCCAAATTGTAAAATGGTCTTATCTATTGGCGATTTCGTTCCAATTCACATTCCAAGTAATATTCGGCATGTTAATTAAATTGCCGGTTGCCAAATTGCATTATCTCTTATAGTTTCCGAGATATGGACTATCGATAATTTACACCTTAGGCTCTGCTTCTAACTTGGGCCCAAATTGTAAAATCGTCTTATCTATTGGCGATTTCTTTCCAATTCACATTCAAGTAATATTCGGCATGCTAATTACATTGCCGGTTGCCAAATTGCATTATCTCTTATAGTTTCCGAGATATGGACTATCGATAATTTACACCTTAGGCTCTGCTTCTAACTTGGGCCCAAATTGTAAAATGGTCTTATCTATTTTCGATTTCGTTACAATTCACATTCCAAGTAATATTCGGCATGCTAATTACATTGCCGGTTGCCAAATTGAATTATCTCCTATAGTTTCCGAGATATGGACTATCGATAATATACACCTTAGGCTCTGCTTCTAACTTGGGCCCAAATTGTAAAATGGTCTTACCTATTGGCGATTTCGTTCCAATTCACATTCCAAGTAATATTCGGCATGCTAATTACATTGCCGGTGGCCAAGTTGCATTATCTCTTATAGTTTCCGAGATATGGACTATCGATAATTTACACCTTAGGCTCTGCTTCTAACTTGGGCCCAAATTGTAAAATGGTCTTATCTATTGGCGATTTCGTTCCAATTCACATTCCAAGTAATATTCGGCATTCTAATTACATTGCCGGTTCCCAAATTGCATTATCTCTTATAGTTTCCGAGATATGGACTATCGATTATTTTTAACCTTAGGCTCTGCTTCTAACTTGGGCCCAAACTGTAAAATGGTCTTATCTATTGGCGATTTCGTTCCAATTCACATTCCAAGTAGTATTCGGCATGCTAGTTACATTGCCGGTTGCCAAATTGCATTATCTCTTATAGTTTCCGAGATATGGACTATCGATAATTTACACCTTAGGCTCTGCTTCTAACTTGGGCCCAAATTGTAAAATGGTCTTATCTATTGGCGATTTCGTCCCAATTCACATTCCAAGTAATATTCGGCATGCTAATTACATTGCCAGTTGCCAAATTGCATTATCTCTTATAGTTTTCGAGATATGGACTATGGATAATTTACACCTTAGGCTCTGCTTCTAACTTGGGCCCAAATTGTAAAATGGTCTTATCTATTGGCGATTTCATTCCAATTCACATTCCAAGTAATATTCGGCATGCTAATTACATTGCCGTTTGCCAAATTGCATTATCTCTTATAGTTTCCGAGATATGGACTATCGATAATTTACACCTTAGGCTCTGCTTCTAACTTGGGCCCAAATTGTAAAATGGTCTTATCTATTGGCGATTTCGTTCCAATTCACATTCCAAGTAATATTCGGCATGCTAATTACATTGCCGGTTGCCAAATTGCATTATCTCTTATAGTTTCCGAGATATGGACTATCGGTAATTTACACCTTAGGCTCTGCTTCTAACTTGGGCCCAAATTGTAAAATCGTCTTATCTATTGGCGATTTCGTTCCAATTCACATTCCAAGTAATATTCGGCATGCTAATTACATTGCCGGTTGCCAAATTGCATTATCTCTTATAGTTTCCGAGATATGGACTATCGATAATTTACACCTTAGGCTCTGCTTCTAACTTGGGCCCAAATTGTAAAATGGTCTTATCTATTGGCGATTTCATTCCAATTCACATTCCAAGTAATATTCGGCATGCTAATTACATTGCCGGTTGACAAATTGCATTATCTCTTATAGTTTCCGAGATATGGACTATCGATAATTTACACCTTAGGCTCTGCTTCTAACTTGGGCCCAAATTGTAAAATGGTCTTATCTATTGGCGATTTCATTCCAATTCACATTCCAAGTAATATTCGGCATGCTAATTACATTGCCGGTTGCCAAATTGCATTATCTCTTATAGTTTCCGAGATATGGACTATCGATAATTTACACCTTAGGCTCTGCTTCTAACTTGGGCCCAAATTGTAAAATGGTCTTATCTATTGGCGATTTCGTTCCAATTCACATTCCAAGTAATATTCGGCATGCTAATTACATTGCCGGTTGCCAAATTGCATTATCTCTTATAGTTTCCGAGATATGGACTATCGATAATTTACACCTTAGGCTCTGCTTCTAACTTGGGCCCAAATTGTATAATGGTCTTATCTATTGGCGATTTCGTTCCAATTCACATTCCAAGTAATATTCGGCATGCTAATTACATTGCCGGTTGCCAAATTGCATTATCTCTTATAATTTCCGAGATATGGACTATCGATAATTTACACCTTAGGCTCTGCTTCTAACTTGGGCCCAAATTGTAAAATGGTCTTATCTATTGGCGATTTCGTTCCAATTCACATTCCAAGTGGTATTCGGCATGCTAATTACATTGCCGGTTGCCAAATTGCATTATCTCTTTTAGTTTCCGAGATATGGACTATCGATAATTTACACCTTAGGCTCTGCTTCTAACTTGGGCCCAAATTGTAAAATGGTCTTATCTATTGGCGATTTCGTTCCAATTCACATTCCAAGTAATATTCGGCATGCTAATTACATTGCCGGTTGCCAAATTGAATTATCTCTTATAGTTTCCGAGATATGGACTATCGATAATTTACACCTTAGGCTCTGCTTCTAACTTGGGCCCAAATTGTAAAATGGTCTTATCTATTGGCGATTTCGTTCCAATTCACATTCCAAGTGGTATTCGGCATGCTAATTACATTGCCGGTTGCCAAATTGCATTATCTCTTATAGTTTCTGAGATATGGACTATCGATAATTTACACCTTAGGCTCTGCTTCTAACTTGGGCCCAAATTGTAAAATGGTCTTATCTATTGGCGATTTCGTTCCAATTCACATTCCAAGTAATATTCGGCATGCTAATTACATTGCCGGTTGCCAAATTGCATTATCTCTTATAGTTTCCGAGATATGGACTATCGATAATTTACACCTTAGGCTCTGCTTCTAACTTGGGCCCAAATTGTAAAATGGTCTTATCTATTGGCGATTTCGTCCCAATTCACATTCCAAGTAATATTCGGCATGCTAATTACATTGCCGGTTGCGAAACTGCATTATCTCTTATAGTTTCCGAGATATGGACTATCGATAATTTACACCTTAGGCTCTGCTTCTAACTTGGGCCCAAATTGTAAAATGGTCTTATCTATTGGCGATTTCGTTCCAATTCACATTCCAAGTAATATTGGGCATGCTAATTACATTGCCGGTTGCCAAATTGCATTATCTCTTTTAATTTCCGAGATATGGACTATCGATAATTTACACCTTAGGCTCTGCTTCTAACTTGGGCCCAAATTGTAAAATGGTCTTATCTATTGGCGATTTCGTTCCAATTTACATTCCAAGTAATATTCGGCATGCTAATTACATTGCCGGTTGCCAAATTGAATTATCTCTTATAGTTTCCGAGATATGGACTATCGATAATTTACACCTTAGGCTCTGCTTCTAACTTGGGCCCAAATTGTAAAATGGTCTTATCTATTGGCGATTTCGTTCCAATTCACATTCCAAGTGGTATTCGGCATGCTAATTACATTGCCGGTTGCCAAATTGCATTATCTCTTATAGTTTCCGAGATATGGACTATCGATAATTTACACCTTAGGCTCTGCTTCTAACTTGGGCCCAAATTGTAAAATGGTCTTATCTATTGGCGATTTCGTTCCAATTCACATTCCAAGTAATATTCGGCATGCTAATTACATTGCCGGTTGCCAAATTGCATTATCTCTTATAGTTTCCGAGATATGGACTATCGGTAATTTACACCTTAGGCTTTGCTTCTAACTTGGGCCCAAATTGTAAAATGGTCTTATCTATTGGCGATTTCGTCCCAATTCACATTCCAAGTAATATTCGGCATGCTAATTACATTGCCGGTTGCGAAACTGCATTATCTCTTATAGTTTCCGAGATATGGACTATCGATAATTTACACCTTAGGCTCTGCTTCTAACTTGGGCCCAAATTGTAAAATGGTCTTATCTATTGGCGATTTCGTTCCAATTCACATTCCAAGTAATATTCGGCATGCTAATTACATTGCCGGTTGCCAAATTGCATTATCTCTTTTAGTTTCCGAGATATGGACTATCGATAATTTACACCTTAGGCTCTGCTTCTAACTTGGGCCCAAATGGTAAAATGGTCTTATCTATTGGCGATTTCGTTCCAATTCACATTCCAAGTAATATTCGGCATGCTAATTACATTGCCGGTTGCCAAATTGCATTATCTCTTATAGTTTCCGAGATATGGACTATCGATAATTTACACCTTAGGCTCTGCTTCTAACTTGGGCCCAAATTGTAAAATGGCCTTATCTATTGGCGATTTCGTTCCAATTCACATTCCAAGTAATATTCGGCATGCTAATTACATTGCCGGTTGCCAAATTGCATTATCTCTTATAGTTTCCGAGATATGGACTATCGATAATTTACACCTTAGGCTCTGCTTCTAACTTGGGCCCAAATTGTAAAATGGTCTTATCTATTGGCGATTTCGTTCCAATTCACATTCCAAGTAATATTCGGCATGCTAATTACATTGCCGGTTTCCAAATTGAATTATCTCTTATAGTTTCCGAGATATGGACTATCGATAATTTACACCTTAGGCTCTGCTTCTAACTTGGGCCCAAATTGTAAAATGGTCTTACCTATTGGCGATTTCGTTCCAATTCACATTCCAAGTAATATTCGGCATGCTAATTACATTGCCGGTTGCCAAATTGCATTATATCTTATAGTTTCCGAGATATGGACTATCGATAATTTACACCTTAGGCTCTGCTTCTAACTTGGGCCCAAATTGTAAAATGGTCTTATCTATTGGCGATTTCGTTCCAATTCACATTCCAAGTAATATTCGGCATGCTAATTACATTGCCGGTTGCCAAATTGCATTATCTCTTTTAGTTTCCGAGATATGGACTATCGATAATTTACACCTTAGGCTCTGCTTCTAACTTGGGCCCAAATTGTAAAATGGTCTTATCTATTGGCGATTTCGTTCCAATTCACATTCCAAGTAATATTCGGCATGTTAATTAAATTGCCGGTTGCCAAATTGCATTATCTCTTATAGTTTCCGAGATATGGACTATCGATAATTTACACCTTAGGCTCTGCTTCTAACTTGGGCCCAAATTGTAAAATCGTCTTATCTATTGGCGATTTCTTTCCAATTCACATTCAAGTAATATTCGGCATGCTAATTACATTGCCGGTTGCCAAATTGCATTATCTCTTATAGTTTCCGAGATATGGACTATCGATAATTTACACCTTAGGCTCTGCTTCTAACTTGGGCCCAAATTGTAAAATGGTCTTATCTATTTTCGATTTCGTTACAATTCACATTCCAAGTAATATTCGGCATGCTAATTACATTGCCGGTTGCCAAATTGAATTATCTCCTATAGTTTCCGAGATATGGACTATCGATAATTTACACCTTAGGCTCTGCTTCTAACTTGGGCCCAAATTGTAAAATGGTCTTACCTATTGGCGATTTCGTTCCAATTCACATTCCAAGTAATATTCGGCATGCTAATTACATTGCCGGTGGCCAAGTTGCATTATCTCTTATAGTTTCCGAGATATGGACTATCGATAATTTACACCTTAGGCTCTGCTTCTAACTTGGGCCCAAATTGTAAAATGGTCTTATCTATTGGCGATTTCGTTCCAATTCACATTCCAAGTAATATTCGGCATTCTAATTACATTGCCGGTTCCCAAATTGCATTATCTCTTATAGTTTCCGAGATATGGACTATCGATTATTTTTAACCTTAGGCTCTGCTTCTAACTTGGGCCCAAACTGTAAAATGGTCTTATCTATTGGCGATTTCGTTCCAATTCACATTCCAAGTAGTATTCGGCATGCTAGTTACATTGCCGGTTGCCAAATTGCATTATCTCTTATAGTTTCCGAGATATGGACTATCGATAATTTACACCTTAGGCTCTGCTTCTAACTTGGGCCCAAATTGTAAAATGGTCTTATCTATTGGCGATTTCGTCCCAATTCACATTCCAAGTAATATTCGGCATGCTAATTACATTGCCAGTTGCCAAATTGCATTATCTCTTATAGTTTTCGAGATATGGACTATGGATAATTTACACCTTAGGCTCTGCTTCTAACTTGGGCCCAAATTGTAAAATGGTCTTATCTATTGGCGATTTCATTCCAATTCACATTCCAAGTAATATTCGGCATGCTAATTACATTGCCGTTTGCCAAATTGCATTATCTCTTATAGTTTCCGAGATATGGACTATCGATAATTTACACCTTAGGCTCTGCTTCTAACTTGGGCCCAAATTGTAAAATGGTCTTATCTATTGGCGATTTCGTTCCAATTCACATTCCAAGTAATATTCGGCATGCTAATTACATTGCCGGTTGCCAAATTGCATTATCTCTTATAGTTTCCGAGATATGGACTATCGGTAATTTACACCTTAGGCTCTGCTTCTAACTTGGGCCCAAATTGTAAAATCGTCTTATCTATTGGCGATTTCGTTCCAATTCACATTCCAAGTAATATTCGGCATGCTAATTACATTGCCGGTTGCCAAATTGCATTATCTCTTATAGTTTCCGAGATATGGACTATCGATAATTTACACCTTAGGCTCTGCTTCTAACTTGGGCCCAAATTGTAAAATGGTCTTATCTATTGGCGATTTCATTCCAATTCACATTCCAAGTAATATTCGGCATGCTAATTACATTGCCGGTTGACAAATTGCATTATCTTTTATAGTTTCCGAGATATGGACTATCGATAATTTACACCTTAGGCTCTGCTTCTAACTTGGGCCCAAATTGTAAAATGGTCTTATCTATTGGCGATTTCATTCCAATTCACATTCCAAGTAATATTCGGCATGCTAATTACATTGCCGGTTGCCAAATTGCATTATCTCTTATAGTTTCCGAGATATGGACTATCGATAATTTACACCTTAGGCTCTGCTTCTAACTTGGGCCCAAATTGTAAAATGGTCTTATCTATTGGCGATTTCGTTCCAATTCACATTCCAAGTAATATTCGGCATGCTAATTACATTGCCGGTTGCCAAATTGCATTATCTCTTATAGTTTCCGAGATATGGACTATCGATAATTTACACCTTAGGCTCTGCTTCTAACTTGGGCCCAAATTGTATAATGGTCTTATCTATTGGCGATTTCGTTCCAATTCACATTCCAAGTAATATTCGGCATGCTAATTACATTGCCGGTTGCCAAATTGCATTATCTCTTATAATTTCCGAGATATGGACTATCGATAATTTACACCTTAGGCTCTGCTTCTAACTTGGGCCCAAATTGTAAAATGGTCTTATCTATTGGCGATTTCGTTCCAATTCACATTCCAAGTGGTATTCGGCATGCTAATTACATTGCCGGTTGCCAAATTGCATTATCTCTTTTAGTTTCCGAGATATGGACTATCGATAATTTACACCTTAGGCTCTGCTTCTAACTTGGGCCCAAATTGTAAAATGGTCTTATCTATTGGCGATTTCGTTCCAATTCACATTCCAAGTAATATTCGGCATGCTAATTACATTGCCGGTTGCCAAATTGAATTATCTCTTATAGTTTCCGAGATATGGACTATCGATAATTTACACCTTAGGCTCTGCTTCTAACTTGGGCCCAAATTGTAAAATGGTCTTATCTATTGGCGATTTCGTTCCAATTCACATTCCAAGTGGTATTCGGCATGCTAATTACATTGCCGGTTGCCAAATTGCATTATCTCTTATAGTTTCTGAGATATGGACTATCGATAATTTACACCTTAGGCTCTGCTTCTAACTTGGGCCCAAATTGTAAAATGGTCTTATCTATTGGCGATTTCGTTCCAATTCACATTCCAAGTAATATTCGGCATGCTAATTACATTGCCGGTTGCCAAATTGCATTATCTCTTATAGTTTCCGAGATATGGACTATCGATAATTTACACCTTAGGCTCTGCTTCTAACTTGGGCCCAAATTGTAAAATGGTCTTATCTATTGGCGATTTCGTCCCAATTCACATTCCAAGTAATATTCGGCATGCTAATTACATTGCCGGTTGCGAAACTGCATTATCTCTTATAGTTTCCGAGATATGGACTATCGATAATTTACACCTTAGGCTCTGCTTCTAACTTGGGCCCAAATTGTAAAATGGTCTTATCTATTGGCGATTTCGTTCCAATTCACATTCCAAGTAATATTGGGCATGCTAATTACATTGCCGGTTGCCAAATTGCATTATCTCTTTTAATTTCCGAGATATGGACTATCGATAATTTACACCTTAGGCTCTGCTTCTAACTTGGGCCCAAATTGTAAAATGGTCTTATCTATTGGCGATTTCGTTCCAATTTACATTCCAAGTAATATTCGGCATGCTAATTACATTGCCGGTTGCCAAATTGAATTATCTCTTATAGTTTCCGAGATATGGACTATCGATAATTTACACCTTAGGCTCTGCTTCTAACTTGGGCCCAAATTGTAAAATGGTCTTATCTATTGGCGATTTCGTTCCAATTCACATTCCAAGTGGTATTCGGCATGCTAATTACATTGCCGGTTGCCAAATTGCATTATCTCTTATAGTTTCCGAGATATGGACTATCGATAATTTACACCTTAGGCTCTGCTTCTAACTTGGGCCCAAATTGTAAAATGGTCTTATCTATTGGCGATTTCGTTCCAATTCACATTCCAAGTAATATTCGGCATGCTAATTACATTGCCGGTTGCCAAATTGCATTATCTCTTATAGTTTCCGAGATATGGACTATCGGTAATTTACACCTTAGGCTTTGCTTCTAACTTGGGCCCAAATTGTAAAATGGTCTTATCTATTGGCGATTTCGTCCCAATTCACATTCCAAGTAATATTCGGCATGCTAATTACATTGCCGGTTGCGAAACTGCATTATCTCTTATAGTTTCCGAGATATGGACTATCGATAATTTACACCTTAGGCTCTGCTTCTAACTTGGGCCCAAATTGTAAAATGGTCTTATCTATTGGCGATTTCGTTCCAATTCACATTCCAAGTAATATTCGGCATGCTAATTACATTGCCGGTTGCCAAATTGCATTATCTCTTTTAGTTTCCGAGATATGGACTATCGATAATTTACACCTTAGGCTCTGCTTCTAACTTGGGCCCAAATGGTAAAATGGTCTTATCTATTGGCGATTTCGTTCCAATTCACATTCCAAGTAATATTCGGCATGCTAATTACATTGCCGGTTGCCAAATTGCATTATCTCTTATAGTTTCCGAGATATGGACTATCGATAATTTACACCTTAGGCTCTGCTTCTAACTTGGGCCCAAATTGTAAAATGGCCTTATCTATTGGCGATTTCGTTCCAATTCACATTCCAAGTAATATTCGGCATGCTAATTACATTGCCGGTTGCCAAATTGCATTATCTCTTATAGTTTCCGAGATATGGACTATCGATAATTTACACCTTAGGCTCTGCTTCTAACTTGGGCCCAAATTGTAAAATGGTCTTATCTATTGGCGATTTCGTTCCAATTCACATTCCAAGTAATATTCGGCATGCTAATTACATTGCCGGTTTCCAAATTGAATTATCTCTTATAGTTTCCGAGATATGGACTATCGATAATTTACACCTTAGGCTCTGCTTCTAACTTGGGCCCAAATTGTAAAATGGTCTTACCTATTGGCGATTTCGTTCCAATTCACATTCCAAGTAATATTCGGCATGCTAATTACATTGCCGGTTGCCAAATTGCATTATATCTTATAGTTTCCGAGATATGGACTATCGATAATTTACACCTTAGGCTCTGCTTCTAACTTGGGCCCAAATTGTAAAATGGTCTTATCTATTGGCGATTTCGTTCCAATTCACATTCCAAGTAATATTCGGCATGCTAATTACATTGCCGGTTGCCAAATTGCATTATCTCTTATAGTTTCCGAGATATGGACTATCGATAATTTACACCTTAGGCTCTGCTTCTAACTTGGGCCCAAATTGTAATATGGTCTTATCTATTGGCGATTTCGTTCCAATTCACTTTCCAAGTAATATCCGGCATGCTAATTACATTGCCGGTTGCCAAATTGCATTATCTCTTATAGTTTCCGAGATATGGACTATCGACAATTTACACATTAGGCTCTGCTTCTAACTTGGGCCCAAATTGTAAAATGGTCTTATCTATTGGCGATTTCGTTCCAATTCACATTCCAAGTAATATTCGGCATGCTAATTACATTGCCGGTTGCCAAATTGCATTATCTCTTATAGTTTCCGAGATATGGACTATCGATAATTTACACCTTAGGCTCTGCTTCTAACTTGGGCCCAAGTTGTAAAATGGTCTTATCTATTGGCGATTTCGTTCCAATTCACATTCCAAGTAATATTCGGCATGCTAATTACATTGCCGGTTGGCAAATTGCATTATCTCTTATAGTTTCCGAGATATGGACTATCGATAATTTACACCTTAGGCTCTGCTTCTAACTTGGGCCCAAATTGTAAAATGGTCTTATCTATTGGCGATTTCGTTCCAATTCACATTCCAAGTAATATTCGGCATGCTAATTACATTGCCAGTTGCCAAATTGCATTATCTCTTATAGTTTCCGAGATACGGACTATCGATAATTTACACCTTAGGCTCTGCTTCTAACTTGGGCCCAAATTGTAAAATGGTCTTATCTATTGGTGATTTCGTTCCAATTCACACTCCAAGTAATATTCGGCATGTTAATTACATTGCCGGTTGCGAAATTGCATTATCTCTTATAGTTTCCGAGATATGGACTATCAATAATTTACACCTTAGGCTCTGCTTCTAACTTGGGCCCAAATTGTAAAATGGTCTTATCTATTGGCGATTTTGTTCCAATTCACATTCCAAGTAATATTCGGCATGCTAATTACATTGCCGGTTGCCAAATTGCATTATATCTTATAGTTTCCGAGATATGGACTATGGATAATTTACACCTTAGGCTCTGCTTCTAACTCGGGCCCAAATTGTAAAATGGTCTTATCTATTGGCGATTTCGTTCCAATTCACATTCCAAGTAATATTCGGCATGCTAATTACATTGCCGGTTGCCAAATTGCATTATCTCTTTTAGTTTCCGAGATATGGACTATCGATAATTTACACCTTAGGCTCTGCTTCTAACTTGGGCCCAAATTGTAAAATGGTCTTATCTATTGGCGATTTCGTTCCAATTCACATTCCAAGTAATATTCGGCATGCTAATTACATTGCCGGTTGCCAAATTGAATTATCTCTTATAGTTTCCGAGATATGGACTATCGATAATATACACCTTAGGCTCTGCTTCTAACTTGGGCCCAAATTGTAAAATGGTCTTACCTATTGGCGATTTCGTTCCAATTCACATTCCAAGTAATATTCGGCATGCTAATTACATTGCCGGTGGCCAAGTTGCATTATCTCTTATAGTTTCCGAGATATGGACTATCGATAATTTACACCTTAGGCTCTGCTTCTAACTTGGGCCCAAATTGTAAAATGGTCTTATCTATTGGCGATTTCGTTCCAATTCACATTCCAAGTAATATTCGGCATTCTAATTACATTGCCGGTTCCCAAATTGCATTATCTCTTATAGTTTCCGAGATATGGACTATCGATTATTTTTAACCTTAGGCTCTGCTTCTAACTTGGGCCCAAACTGTAAAATGGTCTTATCTATTGGCGATTTCGTTCCAATTCACATTCCAAGTAGTATTCGGCATGCTAGTTACATTGCCGGTTGCCAAATTGCATTATCTCTTATAGTTTCCGAGATATGGACTATCGATAATTTACACCTTAGGCTCTGCTTCTAACTTGGGCCCAAATTGTAAAATGGTCTTATCTATTGGCGATTTCGTCCCAATTCACATTCCAAGTAATATTCGGCATGCTAATTACATTGCCAGTTGCCAAATTGCATTATCTCTTATAGTTTTCGAGATATGGACTATGGATAATTTACACCTTAGGCTCTGCTTCTAACTTGGGCCCAAATTGTAAAATGGTCTTATCTATTGGCGATTTCATTCCAATTCACATTCCAAGTAATATTCGGCATGCTAATTACATTGCCGTTTGCCAAATTGCATTATCTCTTATAGTTTCCGAGATATGGACTATCGATAATTTACACCTTAGGCTCTGCTTCTAACTTGGGCCCAAATTGTAAAATGGTCTTATCTATTGGCGATTTCGTTCCAATTCACATTCCAAGTAATATTCGGCATGCTAATTACATTGCCGGTTGCCAAATTGCATTATCTCTTATAGTTTCCGAGATATGGACTATCGGTAATTTACACCTTAGGCTCTGCTTCTAACTTGGGCCCAAATTGTAAAATCGTCTTATCTATTGGCGATTTCGTTCCAATTCACATTCCAAGTAATATTCGGCATGCTAATTACATTGCCGGTTGCCAAATTGCATTATCTCTTATAGTTTCCGAGATATGGACTATCGATAATTTACACCTTAGGCTCTGCTTCTAACTTGGGCCCAAATTGTAAAATGGTCTTATCTATTGGCGATTTCATTCCAATTCACATTCCAAGTAATATTCGGCATGCTAATTACATTGCCGGTTGACAAATTGCATTATCTCTTATAGTTTCCGAGATATGGACTATCGATAATTTACACCTTAGGCTCTGCTTCTAACTTGGGCCCAAATTGTAAAATGGTCTTATCTATTGGCGATTTCATTCCAATTCACATTCCAAGTAATATTCGGCATGCTAATTACATTGCCGGTTGCCAAATTGCATTATCTCTTATAGTTTCCGAGATATGGACTATCGATAATTTACACCTTAGGCTCTGCTTCTAACTTGGGCCCAAATTGTATAATGGTCTTATCTATTGGCGATTTCGTTCCAATTCACATTCCAAGTAATATTCGGCATGCTAATTACATTGCCGGTTGCCAAATTGCATTATCTCTTATAATTTCCGAGATATGGACTATCGATAATTTACACCTTAGGCTCTGCTTCTAACTTGGGCCCAAATTGTAAAATGGTCTTATCTATTGGCGATTTCGTTCCAATTCACATTCCAAGTGGTATTCGGCATGCTAATTACATTGCCGGTTGCCAAATTGCATTATCTCTTTTAGTTTCCGAGATATGGACTATCGATAATTTACACCTTAGGCTCTGCTTCTAACTTGGGCCCAAATTGTAAAATGGTCTTATCTATTGGCGATTTCGTTCCAATTCACATTCCAAGTAATATTCGGCATGCTAATTACATTGCCGGTTGCCAAATTGAATTATCTCTTATAGTTTCCGAGATATGGACTATCGATAATTTACACCTTAGGCTCTGCTTCTAACTTGGGCCCAAATTGTAAAATGGTCTTATCTATTGGCGATTTCGTTCCAATTCACATTCCAAGTGGTATTCGGCATGCTAATTACATTGCCGGTTGCCAAATTGCATTATCTCTTATAGTTTCTGAGATATGGACTATCGATAATTTACACCTTAGGCTCTGCTTCTAACTTGGGCCCAAATTGTAAAATGGTCTTATCTATTGGCGATTTCGTTCCAATTCACATTCCAAGTAATATTCGGCATGCTAATTACATTGCCGGTTGCCAAATTGCATTATCTCTTATAGTTTCCGAGATATGGACTATCGATAATTTACACCTTAGGCTCTGCTTCTAACTTGGGCCCAAATTGTAAAATGGTCTTATCTATTGGCGATTTCGTCCCAATTCACATTCCAAGTAATATTCGGCATGCTAATTACATTGCCGGTTGCGAAACTGCATTATCTCTTATAGTTTCCGAGATATGGACTATCGATAATTTACACCTTAGGCTCTGCTTCTAACTTGGGCCCAAATTGTAAAATGGTCTTATCTATTGGCGATTTCGTTCCAATTCACATTCCAAGTAATATTGGGCATGCTAATTACATTGCCGGTTGCCAAATTGCATTATCTCTTTTAATTTCCGAGATATGGACTATCGATAATTTACACCTTAGGCTCTGCTTCTAACTTGGGCCCAAATTGTAAAATGGTCTTATCTATTGGCGATTTCGTTCCAATTTACATTCCAAGTAATATTCGGCATGCTAATTACATTGCCGGTTGCCAAATTGAATTATCTCTTATAGTTTCCGAGATATGGACTATCGATAATTTACACCTTAGGCTCTGCTTCTAACTTGGGCCCAAATTGTAAAATGGTCTTATCTATTGGCGATTTCGTTCCAATTCACATTCCAAGTGGTATTCGGCATGCTAATTACATTGCCGGTTGCCAAATTGCATTATCTCTTATAGTTTCCGAGATATGGACTATCGATAATTTACACCTTAGGCTCTGCTTCTAACTTGGGCCCAAATTGTAAAATGGTCTTATCTATTGGCGATTTCGTTCCAATTCACATTCCAAGTAATATTCGGCATGCTAATTACATTGCCGGTTGCCAAATTGCATTATCTCTTATAGTTTCCGAGATATGGACTATCGGTAATTTACACCTTAGGCTTTGCTTCTAACTTGGGCCCAAATTGTAAAATGGTCTTATCTATTGGCGATTTCGTCCCAATTCACATTCCAAGTAATATTCGGCATGCTAATTACATTGCCGGTTGCGAAACTGCATTATCTCTTATAGTTTCCGAGATATGGACTATCGATAATTTACACCTTAGGCTCTGCTTCTAACTTGGGCCCAAATTGTAAAATGGTCTTATCTATTGGCGATTTCGTTCCAATTCACATTCCAAGTAATATTCGGCATGCTAATTACATTGCCGGTTGCCAAATTGCATTATCTCTTTTAGTTTCCGAGATATGGACTATCGATAATTTACACCTTAGGCTCTGCTTCTAACTTGGGCCCAAATGGTAAAATGGTCTTATCTATTGGCGATTTCGTTCCAATTCACATTCCAAGTAATATTCGGCATGCTAATTACATTGCCGGTTGCCAAATTGCATTATCTCTTATAGTTTCCGAGATATGGACTATCGATAATTTACACCTTAGGCTCTGCTTCTAACTTGGGCCCAAATTGTAAAATGGCCTTATCTATTGGCGATTTCGTTCCAATTCACATTCCAAGTAATATTCGGCATGCTAATTACATTGCCGGTTGCCAAATTGCATTATCTCTTATAGTTTCCGAGATATGGACTATCGATAATTTACACCTTAGGCTCTGCTTCTAACTTGGGCCCAAATTGTAAAATGGTCTTATCTATTGGCGATTTCGTTCCAATTCACATTCCAAGTAATATTCGGCATGCTAATTACATTGCCGGTTTCCAAATTGAATTATCTCTTATAGTTTCCGAGATATGGACTATCGATAATTTACACCTTAGGCTCTGCTTCTAACTTGGGCCCAAATTGTAAAATGGTCTTACCTATTGGCGATTTCGTTCCAATTCACATTCCAAGTAATATTCGGCATGCTAATTACATTGCCGGTTGCCAAATTGCATTATATCTTATAGTTTCCGAGATATGGACTATCGATAATTTACACCTTAGGCTCTGCTTCTAACTTGGGCCCAAATTGTAAAATGGTCTTATCTATTGGCGATTTCGTTCCAATTCACATTCCAAGTAATATTCGGCATGCTAATTACATTGCCGGTTGCCAAATTGCATTATCTCTTATAGTTTCCGAGATATGGACTATCGATAATTTACATCTTAGGCTCTGCTTCTAACTTGGGCCCAAATTGTAATATGGTCTTATCTATTGGCGATTTCGTTCCAATTCACTTTCCAACTAATATCCGGCATGCTAATTACATTGCCGGTTGCCAAATTGCATTATCTCTTATAGTTTCCGAGATATGGACTATCGACAATTTACACATTAGGCTCTGCTTCTAACTTGGGCCCAAATTGTAAAATGGTCTTATCTATTGGCGATTTCGTTCCAATTCACATTCCAAGTAATATTCGGCATGCTAATTACATTGCCGGTTGCCAAATTGCATTATCTCTTATAGTTTCCGAGATATGGACTATCGATAATTTACACCTTAGGCTCTGCTTCTAACTTGGGCCCAAGTTGTAAAATGGTCTTATCTATTGGCGATTTCGTTCCAATTCACATTCCAAGTAATATTCGGCATGCTAATTACATTGCCGGTTGGCAAATTGCATTATCTCTTATAGTTTCCGAGATATGGACTATCGATAATTTACACCTTAGGCTCTGCTTCTAACTTGGGCCCAAATTGTAAAATGGTCTTATCTATTGGCGATTTCGTTCCAATTCACATTCCAAGTAATATTCGGCATGCTAATTACATTGCCAGTTGCCAAATTGCATTATCTCTTATAGTTTCCGAGATACGGACTATCGATAATTTACACCTTAGGCTCTGCTTCTAACTTGGGCCCAAATTGTAAAATGGTCTTATCTATTGGTGATTTCGTTC
This sequence comes from Rhynchophorus ferrugineus, assembly GCF_030347505.1. NCBI lineage: Eukaryota > Metazoa > Arthropoda > Insecta > Coleoptera > Curculionidae > Rhynchophorus > Rhynchophorus ferrugineus. The sequence continues at coordinate 622,838 of NW_027472618.1, read as the reverse complement.
CAATTCACACTCCAAGTAATATTCGGCATGTTAATTACATTGCCGGTTGCGAAATTGCATTATCTCTTATAGTTTCCGAGATATGGACTATCAATAATTTACACCTTAGGCTCTGCTTCTAACTTGGGCCCAAATTGTAAAATGGTCTTATCTATTGGCGATTTTGTTCCAATTCACATTCCAAGTAATATTCGGCATGCTAATTACATTGCCGGTTGCCAAATTGCATTATATCTTATAGTTTCCGAGATATGGACTATGGATAATTTACACCTTAGGCTCTGCTTCTAACTTGGGCCCAAATTGTAAAATGGTCTTATCTATTGGCGATTTCGTTCCAATTCACATTCCAAGTAATATTCGGCATGCTAATTACATTGCCGGTTGCCAAATTGCATTATCTCTTTTAGTTTCCGAGATATGGACTATCGATAATTTACACCTTAGGCTCTGCTTCTAACTTGGGCCCAAATTGTAAAATGGTCTTATCTATTGGCGATTTCGTTCCAATTCACATTCCAAGTAATATTCGGCATGCTAATTACATTGCCGGTTGCCAAATTGAATTATCTCTTATAGTTTCCGAGATATGGACTATCGATAATTTACACCTTAGGCTCTGCTTCTAACTTGGGCCCAAATTGTAAAATGGTCTTATCTATTGGCGATTTCGTTCCAATTCACATTCCAAGTGGTATTCGGCATGCTAATTACATTGCCGGTTGCCAAATTGCATTATCTCTTATAGTTTCCGAGATATGGACTATCGATAATTTACACCTTAGGCTCTGCTTCTAACTTGGGCCCAAATTGTAATATGGTCTTATCTATTGGCGATTTCGTTCCAATTCACATTCCAAGTAATATTCGGCATGCTAATTACATTGCCGGTTGCCAAATTGCATTATCTCTTTTAGTTTCCGAGATATGGACTATCGATAATTTACACCTTAGGCTCTGCTTCTAACTTGGGCCCAAATTGTAAAATGGTCTTATCTATTGGCGATTTCGTTCCAATTCACATTCCAAGTAATATTCGGCATGCTAATTACATTGCCGGTTGCCAAATTGCATTATCTCTTATAGTTTCCGAGATATGGACTATCGATAATTTACACCTTAGGCTCTGCTTCTAACTTGGGCCCAAATTGTAAAATGGTCTTCTCTATTGGCGATTTCGTTCCAATTCACATTCCAAGTAATATTCGGCATGCTAATTACATTGCGGGTTCCCAAATTGCATTATCTCTTTAAGTTTCCGAGATATGGACTATCGATTATTTTTAACCTTAGGCTCTGCTTCTAACTTGGGCCCAAACTGTAAAATGGTCTTATCTATTGGCGATTTCGTTCCAATTCACATTCCAAGTAGTATTCGGCATGCTAATTACATTGCCGGTTGCCAAATTGCATTATCTCTTATAGTTTCCGAGATATGGACTATCGATAATTTACACCTTAGGCTCTGCTTCTAACTTGGGCCCAAATTGTAAAATGGTCTTATCTATTGGCGATTTCGTCCCAATTCACATTCCAAGTAATATTCGGCATGCTAATTACATTGCCAGTTGCCAAATTGCATTATCTCTTATAGTTTCCGAGATATGGACTATGGATAATTTACACCTTAGGCTCTGCCTCTAACTTGGGCCCAAATTGTAAAATGGTCTTATCTATTGGCGATTTCATTCCAATTCACATTCCAAGTAATATTCGGCATGCTAATTACATTGCCGGTTGCCAAATTGCATTATCTCTTATAGTTTCCGAGATATGGACTATCGATAATTTACACCTTAGGCTCTGCTTCTAACTTGGGCCTAAATTGTAAAATGGTCTTATCTATTGGCGATTTCGTTCCAATTCACATTCCAAGTAATATTCGGCATGTTAATTAAATTGCCGGTTGCCAAATTGCATTATCTCTTATAGTTTCCGAGATATGGACTATCGATAATTTACACCTTAGGCTCTGCTTCTAACTTGGGCCCAAATTGTAAAATGGTCTTATCTATTGGCGATTTCGTTACAATTCACATTCCAAGTAATATTCGGCATGCTAATTACATTGCCGGTTGCCAAATTGAATTATCTCCTATAGTTTCCCAGATATGGACTATCGATAATTTACACCTTAGGCTCTGCTTCTAACTTGGGCCCAAATTGTAAAATGGTCTTACCTATTGGCGATTTCGTTCCAATTCACATTCCAAGTAATATTCGGCATGCTAATTACATTGCCGGTGGCCAAGTTGCATTATCTCTTATAGTTTCCGAGATATGGACTATCGATAATTTACACCTTAGGCTCTGCTTCTAACTTGGGCCCAAATTGTAAAATGGTCTTATCTATTGGCGATTTCGTTCCAATTCACATTCCAAGTAATATCCGGCATTCTAATTACATTGCCGGTTCCCAAATTGCATTATCTCTTATAGTTTCCGAGATATGGACTATCGATTATTTTTAACCTTAGGCTCTGCTTCTAACTTGGGCCCAAACTGTAAAATGGTCTTATCTATTGGCGATTTCGTTCCAATTCACATTCCAAGTAGTATTCGGCATGCTAATTACATTGCCGGTTGCCAAATTGCATTATCTCTTATAGTTTCCGAGATATGGACTATCGATAATTTACACCTTAGGCTCTGCTTCTAACTTGGGCCCAAATTGTAAAATGGTCTTATCTATTGGCGATTTCGTCCCAATTCACATTCCAAGTAATATTCGGCATGCTAATTACATTGCCAGTTGCCAAATTGCATTATCTCTTATAGTTTCCGAGATATGGACTATGGATAATTTACACCTTAGGCTCTGCCTCTAACTTGGGCCCAAATTGTAAAATGGTCTTATCTATTGGCGATTTCATTCCAATTCACATTCCAAGTAATATTCGGCATGCTAATTACATTGCCGGTTGCCAAATTGCATTATCTCTTATAGTTTCCGAGATATGGACTATCGATAATTTACACCTTAGGCTCTGCTTCTAACTTGGGCCCAAATTGTAAAATGGTCTTATCTATTGGCGATTTCGTTCCAATTCACATTCCAAGTAATATTCGGCATGTTAATTAAATTGCCGGTTGCCAAATTGCATTATCTCTTATAGTTTCCGAGATATGGACTATCGATAATTTACACCTTAGGCTCTGCTTCTAACTTGGGCCCAAATTGTAAAATGGTCTTATCTATTGGCGATTTCGTTACAATTCACATTCCAAGTAATATTCGGCATGCTAATTACATTGCCGGTTGCCAAATTGAATTATCTCCTATAGTTTCCGAGATATGGACTATCGATAATTTACACCTTAGGCTCTGCTTCTAACTTGGGCCCAAATTGTAAAATGGTCTTACCTATTGGCGATTTCGTTCCAATTCACATTCCAAGTAATATTCGGCATGCTAATTACATTGCCGGTGGCCAAGTTGCATTATCTCTTATAGTTTCCGAGATATGGACTATCGATAATTTACACCTTAGGCTCTGCTTCTAACTTGGGCCCAAATTGTAAAATGGTCTTATCTATTGGCGATTTCGTTCCAATTCACATTCCAAGTAATATTCGGCATTCTAATTACATTGCCGGTTCCCAAATTGCATTATCTCTTATAGTTTCCGAGATATGGACTATCGATTATTTTTAACCTTAGGCTCTGCTTCTAACTTGGGCCCAAACTGTAAAATGGTCTTATCTATTGGCGATTTCGTTCCAATTCACATTCCAAGTAGTATTCGGCATGCTAGTTACATTGCCGGTTGCCAAATTGCATTATCTCTTATAGTTTCCGAGATATGGACTATCGATAATTTACACCTTAGGCTCTGCTTCTAACTTGGGCCCAAATTGTAAAATGGTCTTATCTATTGGCGATTTCGTCCCAATTCACATTCCAAGTAATATTCGGCATGCTAATTACATTGCCAGTTGCCAAATTGCATTATCTCTTATAGTTTTCGAGATATGGACTATGGATAATTTACACCTTAGGCTCTGCTTCTAACTTGGGCCCAAATTGTAAAATGGTCTTATCTATTGGCGATTTCATTCCAATTCACATTCCAAGTAATATTCGGCATGCTAATTACATTGCCGTTTGCCAAATTGCATTATCTCTTATAGTTTCCGAGATATGGACTATCGGTAATTTACACCTTAGGCTCTGCTTCTAACTTGGGCCCAAATTGTAAAATCGTCTTATCTATTGGCGATTTCGTTCCAATTCATATTCCAAGTAATATTCGGCATGCTAATTACATTGCCGGTTGCCAAATTGCATTATCTCTTATAGTTTCCGAGATATGGACTATCGATAATTTACACCTTAGGCTCTGCTTCTAACTTGGGCCCAAATTGTAAAATGGTCTTATCTATTGGCGATTTCATTCCAATTCACATTCCAAGTAATATTCGGCATGCTAATTACATTGCCGGTTGCCAAATTGCATTATCTCTTATAGTTTCCGAGATATGGACTATCGATAATTTACACCTTAGGCTCTGCTTCTAACTTGGGCCCAAATTGTAAAATGGTCTTATCTATTGGCGATTTCGTTCCAATTCACATTCCAAGTAATATTCGGCATGCTAATTACATTGCCGGTTGCCAAATTGCATTATCTCTTATAGTTTCCGAGATATGGACTATCGATAATTTACACCTTAGGCTCTGCTTCTAACTTGGGCCCAAATTGTAAAATGGTCTTCTCTATTGGCGATTTCGTTCCAATTCACATTCCAAGTAATATTCGGCATGCTAATTACATTGCGGGTTCCCAAATTGCATTATCTCTTTTAGTTTCCGAGATATGGACTATCGATTATTTTTAACCTTAGGCTCTGCTTCTAACTTGGGCCCAAATTGTAAAATGGTCTTATCTATTGGCGATTTCGTTCCAATTCATATTCCAAATAATATTCGGCATGCTAATTACATTGCCGGTTGCCAAATTGCATTATCTCTTATAGTTTCCGAGATATGGACTATCGATATTTTACACCTTAGGCTCTGCTTCTAACTTGGGCCCAAATTGTAAAATGGTCTTATCAATTGGCGATTTCGTTCCAATTCACATTCCAAGTAATATTCGGCATGCTAATTACATTGCCGGTTGCCAAATTGCATTATCTCTTATAGTTTCCGAGATATGGACTATCGATAATTTACACCTTAGGCTCTGCTTCTAACTTGGACCCAAATTGTAAAATGGTCTTCTCTATTGGCGATTTCGTTCCAATTCACATTCCAAGTAATATTCGGCATGCTAATTACATAGCGGGTTCCCAAATTGCATTATCTCTTTTAGTTTCCGAGATATGGACTATCGATTATTTTTAACCTTAGGCTCTGCTTCTAACTTGGGCCCAAACTGTAAAATGGTCTTATCTATTGGCGATTTCGTTCCAATTCACATTCCAAGTAGTATTCGGCATGCTAATTACATTGCCAGTTGCCAAATTGCATTATCTCTTATAGTTTCCGAGATATGGACTATCGGTAATTTACACCTTAGGCTCTGCTTCTAACTTGGGCCCAAATTGTAAAATCGTCTTATCTATTGGCGATTTCGTTCCAATTCACATTCCAAGTAATATTCGGCATGCTAATTACATTGCCGGTTGCCAAATTGCATTATCTCTTATAGTTTCCGAGATATGGACTATCGATAATTTACACCTTAGGCTCTGCTTCTAACTTGGGCCCAAATTGTAAAATGGTCTTATCTATTGGCGATTTCGTTCCAATTCACATTCCAAGTAATATTCGGCATGTTAATTAAATTGCCGGTTGCCAAATTGCATTATCTCTTATAGTTTCCGAGATATGGACTATCGATAATTTACACCTTAGGCTCTGCTTCTAACTTGGGCCCAAATTGTAAAATGGTCTTATCTATTGGCGATTTCGTTCCAATTCACATTCCAAATAATATTCGGCATGCTAATTACATTGCCTGTTGCCAAATTGCATTATCTCTTATAGTTTCCGAGATATGGACTATCGATAATTTACACCTTAGGCTCTGCTTCTAACTTGGGCCCAAATTGTAAAATGGTCTTCTCTATTGGCGATTTCGTTCCAATTCACATTCCAAGTAATATTCGGCATGCTAATTACATTGCGGGTTCCCAAATTGCATTATCTCTTTTAGTTTCCGAGATATGGACTATCGATTATTTTTAACCTTAGGCTCTGCTTCTAACTTGGGCCCAAACTGTAAAATGGTCTTATCTATTGGCGATTTCGTTCCAATTCACATTCCAAGTAGTATTCGGCATGCTAATTACATTGCCGGTTGCCAAATTGCATTATCTCTTATAGTTTCCGAGATATGGACTATCCATAATTTACACCTTAGGCTCTGCTTCTAACTTGGGCCCAAATTGTAAAATGGTCTTATCTATTGGCGATTTCGTCCCAATTCACATTCCAAGTAATATTCGGCATGCTAATTACATTGCCAGTTGCCAAATTGCATTATCTCTTATAGTTTCCGAGATATGGACTATGGATAATTTACACCTTAGGCTCTGCTTCTAACTTGGGCCCAAATTGTAAAATGGTCTTATCTATTGGCGATTTCATTCCAATTCACATTCCAAGTAATATTCGGCATGCTAATTACATTGCCGGTTGCCAAATTGCATTATCTCTTATAGTTTCCGAGATATGGACTATCGATAATTTACACCTTAGGCTCTGCTTCTAACTTGGGCCCAAATTGTAAAATGGTCTTATCTATTGGCGATTTCGTTCCAATTCACATTCCAAGTAATATTCGGCATGTTAATTAAATTGCCGGTTGCCAAATTGCATTATCTCTTATAGTTTCCGAGATATGGACTATCGATAATTTACACCTTAGGCTCTGCTTCTAACTTGGGCCCAAATTGTAAATTCGTCTTATCTATTGGCGATTTCTTTCCAATTCACATTCAAGTAATATTCGGCATGCTAATTACATTGCCGGTTGCCAAATTGCATTATCTCTTATAGTTTCCGAGATATGGACTATCGATAATTTACACCTTAGGCTCTGCTTCTAACTTGGGCCCAAATTGTAAAATGGTCTTATCTATTGGCGATTTCGTTACAATTCACATTCCAAGTAATATTCGGCATGCTAATTACATTGCCGGTTGCCAAATTGAATTATCTCCTATAGTTTCCGAGATATGGACTATCGATAATTTACACCTTAGGCTCTGCTTCTAACTTGGGCCCAAATTGTAAAATGGTCTTACCTATTGGCGATTTCGTTCCAATTCACATTCCAAGTAATATTCGGCATGCTAATTACATTGCCGGTGGCCAAGTTGCATTATCTCTTATAGTTTCCGAGATATGGACTATCGATAATTTACACCTTAGGCTCTGCTTCTAACTTGGGCCCAAATTGTAAAATGGTCTTATCTATTGGCGATTTCGTTCCAATTCACATTCCAAGTAATATTCGGCATTCTAATTACATTGCCGGTTGCCAAATTGCATTATCTCTTATAGTTTCCGAGATATGGACTATCGATAATTTACACCTTAGGCTCTGCTTCTAACTTGGGCCCAAATTGTAAAATGGTCTTATCTATTGGCGATTTCGTCCCAATTCACATTCCAAGTAATATTCGGCATGCTAATTACATTGCCGTTTGCCAAATTGCATTATCTCTTATAGTTTCCGAGATATGGACTATCGATAATTTACACCTTAGGCTCTGCTTCTAACTTGGGCCCAAATTGTAAAATGGTCTTATCTATTGGCGATTTCGTTCCAATTCACATTCCAAGTAATATTCGGCATGCTAATTACATTGCCGGTTGCCAAATTGCATTATCTCTTATAGTTTCCGAAATATGGACTATCGATAATTTACACCTTAGGCTCTGCTTCTAACTTGGGCCCAAATTGTAAAATGGTCTTATCTATTGGCGATTTCGTTCCAATTCACATTCCAAGTAATATTCGGCATGCTAATTACATTGCCGGTTGCCAAATTGCATTATCTTTATAGTTTCCGAGATATGGACTATCGATAATTTACACCTTAGGCTCTGCTTCTAACTTGGGCCCAAATTGTAAAATGGTCTTCTCTATTGGCGATTTCGTTCCAATTCACATTCCAAGTAATATTCGGCATGCTAATTACATTGCGGGTTCCCAAATTGCATTATCTCTTTTAGTTTCCGAGATATGGACTATCGATTATTTTTAACCTTAGGCTCTGCTTCTAACTTGGGCCCAAACTGTAAAATGGTCTTATCTATTGGCGATTTCGTTCCAATTCACATTCCAAGTAGTATTCGGCATGCTAATTACATTGCCGGTTGCCAAATTGCATTATCTCTTATAGTTTCCGAGATATGGACTATGGATAATTTACACCTTAGGCTCTGCTTCTAACTTGGGCCCAAATTGTAAAATGGTCTTATCTATTGGCGATTTCGTCCCAATTCACATTCCAAGTAATATTCGGCATGCTAATTACATTGCCAGTTGCCAAATTGCATTATCTCTTATAGTTTCCGAGATATGGACTAGGGATAATTTACACCTTAGGCTCTGCTTCTAACTTGGGCCCAAATTGTAAAATGGTCTTATCTATTGGCGATTTCACTCCAATTCACATTCCAAGTAATATTCGGCATGCTAATTACATTGCCGGTTGCCAAATTGCATTATCTCTTATAGTTTCCGAGATATGGACTATCGATAATTTACACCTTAGGCTCTGCTTCTAACTTGGGCCCAAATTGTAAAATGGTCTTATCTATTGGCGATTTCGTCCCAATTCACATTCCAAGTAATATTCGGCATGCTAATTACATTGCCAGTTGCCAAATTGCATTATCTCTTATAGTTTTCGAGATATGGACTATGGATAATTTACACCTTAGGCTCTGCTTCTAACTTGGGCCCAAATTGTAAAATGGTCTTATCTATTGGCGATTTCATTCCAATTCACATTCCAAGTAATATTCGGCATGCTAATTACATTGCCGTTTGCCAAATTGCATTATCTCTTATAGTTTCCGAGATATGGACTATCGATAATTTACACCTTAGGCTCTGCTTCTAACTTGGGCCCAAATTGTAAAATGGTCTTATCTATTGGCGATTTCGTTCCTATTCACATTCCAAGTAATATTCGGCATGCTAATTACATTGCCGGTTGCCAAATTGCATTATCTCTTATAGTTTCCGAAATATGGACTATCGATAATTTACACCTTAGGCTCTGCTTCTAACTTGGGCCCAAATTGTAAAATGGTCTTATCTATTGGCGATTTCGTTCCAATTCACATTCCAAGTAATATTCGGCATGCTAATTACATTGCCGGTTGCCAAATTGCATTATCTCTTATAGTTTCCGAGATATGGACTATCGATAATTTACACCTTAGGCTCTGCTTCTAACTTGGGCCCAAATTGTAAAATGGTCTTCTCTATTGGCGATTTCGTTCCAATTCACATTCCAAGTAATATTCGGCATGCTAATTACATTGCGGGTTCCCAAATTGCATTATATCTTTTAGTTTCCGAGATATGGACTATCGATTATTTTTAACCTTAGGCTCTGCTTCTAACTTGGGCCCAAACTGTAAAATGGTCTTATCTATTGGCGATTTCGTTCCAATTCACATTCCAAGTAGTATTCGGCATGCTAATTACATTGCCGGTTGCCAAATTGCATTATCTCTTATAGTTTCCGAGATATGGACTATCGATAATTTACACCTTAGGCTCTGCTTCTAACTTGGGCCCAAATTGTAAAATGGTCTTATCTATTGGCGATTTCGTCCCAATTCACATTCCAAGTAATATTCGGCATGCTAATTACATTGCCAGTTGCCAAATTGCATTATCTCTTATAGTTTCCGAGATATGGACTATGGATAATTTACACCTTAGGCTCTGCTTCTAACTTGGGCCCAAATTGTAAAATGGTCTTATCTATTGGCGATTTCATTCCAATTCACATTCCAAGTAATATTCGGCATGCTAATTACATTGCCGGTTGCCAAATTGCATTATCTCTTATAGTTTCCGAGATATGGACTATCGATAATTTACACCTTAGGCTCTGCTTCTAACTTGGGCCCAAATTGTAAAATGGTCTTATCTATTGGCGATTTCGTTCCAATTCACATTCCAAGTAATATTCGGCATGTTAATTAAATTGCCGGTTGCCAAATTGCATTATCTCTTATAGTTTCCGAGATATGGACTATCGATAATTTACACCATAGGCTCTGCTTCTAACTTGGGCCCAAATTGTAAAATCGTTTTATCTATTGGCGATTTCTTTCCAATTCACATTCAAGTAATATTCGGCATGCTAATTACATTGCCGGTTGCCAAATTGCATTATCTCTTATAGTTTCCGAGATATGGAGTATCGATAATTTACACCTTAGGCTCTGCTTCTAACTTGGGCCCAAATTGTAAAATGGTCTTATCTATTGGCGATTTCGTTACAATTTACATTCCAAGTAATATTCGGCATGCTAATTACATTGCCGGTTGCCAAATTGAATTATCTCCTATAGTTTCCGAGATATGGACTATCGATAATTTACACCTTAGGCTCTGCTTCTAACTTGGGCCCAAATTGTAAAATGGTCTTACCTATTGGCGATTTCGTTCCAATTCACATTCCAAGTAATATTCGGCATGCTAATTACATTGCCGGTGGCCAAGTTGCATTATCTCTTATAGTTTCCGAGATATGGACTATCGATAATTTACACCTTAGGCTCTGCTTCTAACTTGGGCCCAAATTGTAAAATGGTCTTATCTATTGGCGATTTCGTTCCAATTCACATTCCAAGTAATATTCGGCATTCTAATTACATTGCCGGTTCCCAAATTGCATTATCTCTTATAGTTTCCGAGATATGGACTATCGATTATTTTTAACCTTAGGCTCTGCTTCTAACTTGGGCCCAAACTGTAAAATGGTCTTATCTATTGGCGATTTCGTTCCAATTCACATTCCAAGTAGTATTCGGCATGCTAGTTACATTGCCGGTTGCCAAATTGCATTATCTCTTATAGTTTCCGAGATATGGACTATCGATAATTTACACCTTAGGCTCTGCTTCTAACTTGGGCCCAAATTGTAAAATGGTCTTATCTATTGGCGATTTCGTCCCAATTCACATTCCAAGTAATATTCGGCATGCTAATTACATTGCTAGTTGCCAAATTGCATTATCTCTTATAGTTTTCGAGATATGGACTATGGATAATTTACACCTTAGGCTCTGCTTCTAACTTGGGCCCAAATTGTAAAATGGTCTTATCTATTTTCGATTTCGTTCCAATTCACATTCCAAGTAATATTCGGCATGCTAATTACATTGCCGGTTGCCAAATTGCATTATCTCTTATAGTTTCCGAGATATGGACTATCGGTAATTTACACCTTAGGCTCTGCTTCTAACTTGGGCCCAAATTGTAAAATCGTCTTATCTATTGGCGATTTCGTTCCAATTCACATTCCAAGTAATATTCGGCATGCTAATTACATTGCCGGTTGCCAAATTGCATTATCTCTTATAGTTTCCGAGATATGGACTATCGATAATTTACACCTTAGGCTCTGCTTCTAACTTGGGCCCAAATTGTAAAATGGTCTTATCTATTGGCGATTTCATTCCAATTCACATTCCAAGTAATATTCGGCATGCTAATTACATTGCCGGTTGCCAAATTGCATTATCTCTTATAGTTTCCGAGATATGGACTATCGATAATTTACACCTTAGGCACTGCTTCTAACTTGGGCCCAAATTGTAAAATGGTCTTATCTATTGGCAATTTCATTCCAATTCACATTCCAAGTAATATTCGGCATGCTAATTACATTGCCGGTTGCCAAATTGCATTATCTCTTATAGTTTCCGAGATATGGACTATCGATAATTTACACCTTAGGCTCTGCTTCTAACTTGGGCCCAAATTGTAAAATGGTCTTATCTATTGGCGATTTCATTCCAATTCACATTCCAAGTAATATTCGGCATGCTAATTACATTGCCGGTTGCCAAATTGCATTATCTCTTATAGTTTCCGAGATATGGACTATCGATAATTTACACCTTAGGCTCTGCTTCTAACTTGGGCCCAAATTGTAAAATGGTCTTATCTATTGGCGATTTCATTCCAATTCACATTCCAAGTAATATTCGGCATGCTAATTACATTGCCGGTTGCCAAATTGCATTATCTCTTATAGTTTCCGAGATATGGACTATCGATAATTTACACCTTAGGCTCTGCTTCTAACTTGGGCCCAAATTGTAAAATGGTCTTATCTATTGGCGATTTCGTTCCAATTCACATTCCAAGTAATATTCGGCATGCTAGTTACATTGCCGGTTGCCAAATTGCATTATCTCTTATAGTTTCCGAGATATGGACTATCGATAATTTACACCTTAGGCTCTGCTTCTAACTTGGGCCCAAATTGTAAAATGGTCTTATCTATTGGCGATTTCGTCCCAATTCACATTCCAAGTAATATTCGGCATGCTAATTACATTGCTAGTTGCCAAATTGCATTATCTCTTATAGTTTTCGAGATATGGACTATGGATAATTTACACCTTAGGCTCTGCTTCTAACTTGGGCCCAAATTGTAAAATGGTCTTATCTATTTTCGATTTCGTTCCAATTCACATTCCAAGTAATATTCGGCATGCTAATTACATTGCCGGTTGCCAAATTGCATTATCTCTTATAGTTTCCGAGATATGGACTATCGGTAATTTACACCTTAGGCTCTGCTTCTAACTTGGGCCCAAATTGTAAAATCGTCTTATCTATTGGCGATTTCGTTCCAATTCACATTCCAAGTAATATTCGGCATGCTAATTACATTGCCGGTTGCCAAATTGCATTATCTCTTATAGTTTCCGAGATATGGACTATCGATAATTTACACCTTAGGCTCTGCTTCTAACTTGGGCCCAAATTGTAAAATGGTCTTATCTATTGGCGATTTCATTCCAATTCACATTCCAAGTAATATTCGGCATGCTAATTACATTGCCGGTTGCCAAATTGCATTATCTCTTATAGTTTCCGAGATATGGACTATCGATAATTTACACCTTAGGCTCTGCTTCTAACTTGGGCCCAAATTGTAAAATGGTCTTATCTATTGGCGATTTCATTCCAATTCACATTCCAAGTAATATTCGGCATGCTAATTACATTGCCGGTTGCCAAATTGCATTATCTCTTATAGTTTCCGAGATATGGACTATCGATAATTTACACCTTAGGCTCTGCTTCTAACTTGGGCCCAAATTGTAAAATGGTCTTATCTATTGGCGATTTCATTCCAATTCACATTCCAAGTAATATTCGGCATGCTAATTACATTGCCGGTTGCCAAATTGCATTATCTCTTATAGTTTCCGAGATATGGACTATCGATAATTTACACCTTAGGCTCTGCTTCTAACTTGGGCCCAAATTGTAAAATGGTCTTATCTATTGGCGATTTCATTCCAATTCACATTCCAAGTAATATTCGGCATGCTAATTACATTGCCGGTTGCCAAATTGCATTATCTCTTATAGTTTCCGAGATATGGACTATCGATAATTTACACCTTAGGCTCTGCTTCTAACTTGGGCCCAAATTGTAAAATGGTCTTATCTATTGGCGATTTCGTTCCAATTCACATTCCAAGTAATATTCGGCATGCTAATTACATTGCCGGTTGCCAAATTGCATTATCTCTTATAGTTTCCGAGATATGGACTATCGATAATTTACACCTTAGGCTCTGCTTCTAACTTGGGCCCAAATTGTAAAATGGTCTTCTCTATTGGCGATTTCGTTCCAATTCACATTCCAAGTAATATTCGGCATGCTAATTACATTGCGGGTTCCCAAATTGCATTATCTCTTTTAGTTTCCGAGATATGGACTATCGATTATTTTTAACCTTAGGCTCTACTTCTAACTTGGGCCCAAACTGTAAAATGGTCTTATCTATTGGCGATTTCGTTCCAATTCACATTCCAAGTAGTATTCGGCATGCTAATTACATTGCCAGTTGCCAAATTGCATTATCTCTTATAGTTTCCGAGATATGGACTATCGGTAATTTACACCTTAGACTCTGCTTCTAACTTGGACCCAAATTGTAAAATCGTCTTATCTATTGGCGATTTCGTTCCAATTCACATTCCAAGTAATATTCGGCATGCTAATTACATTGCCGGTTGCCAAATTGCATTATCTCTTATAGCTTCCGAGATATGGACTATCGATAATTTACACCTTAGGCTCTGCTTCTAACTTGGGCCCAAATTGTAAAATGGTCTTATCTATTGGCGATTTCGTTCCAATTCACATTCCAAGTAATATTCGGCATGTTAATTAAATTGCCGGTTGCCAAATTGCATTATCTCTTATAGTTTCCGAGATATGGACTATCGATAATTTACACCTTAGGCTCTGCTTCTAACTTGGGCCCAAATTGTAAAATCGTCTTATCTATTGGCGATTTCTTTCCAATTCACATTCAAGTAATATTCGGCATGCTAATTACATTGCCGGTTGCCAAATTGCATTATCTCTTATAGTTTCCGAGATATGGACTATCGATAATTTACACCTTAGGCTCTGCTTCTAACTTGGGCCCAAATTGTAAAATGGTCTTATCTATTGGCGATTTCGTTACAATTCACATTCCAAGTAATATTCGGCATGCTAATTACATTGCCGGTTGCCAAATTGAATTATCTCCTATAGTTTCCGAGATATGGACTATCGATAATTTACACCTTAGGCTCTGCTTCTAACTTGGGCCCAAATTGTAAAATGGTCTTACCTATTGGCGATTTCGTTCCAATTCACATTCCAAGTAATATTCGGCATGCTAATTACATTGCCGGTGGCCAAGTTGCATTATCTCTTATAGTTTCCGAGATATGGACTATCGATAATTTACACCTTAGGCTCTGCTTCTAAATTGGGCCCAAATTGTAAAATGGTCTTATCTATTGGCGATTTCGTTCCAATTCACATTCCAAGTAATATTCGGCATTCTAATTACATTGCCGGTTCCCAAATTGCATTATCTCTTATAGTTTCCGAGATATGGACTATCGATTATTTCTAACCCTAGGCTCTGCTTCTAACTTGGGCAAAAACTGTAAAATGGTCTTATCTATTGGCGATTTCGTTCCAATTCACATTCCAAGTAGTATTCGGCATGCTAGTTACATTGCCGGTTGCCAAATTGCATTATCCCTTATAGTTTCCGAGATATGGACTATCGATAATTTACACCTTAGGCTCTGCTTCTAACTTGAGCCCAAATTGTAAAATGGTCTTATCTATTGGCGATTTCGTCCCAATTCACGTTCCAAGTAATATTCGGCATGCTAATTACATTGCCAGTTGCCAAATTGCATTATCTCTTATAGTTTTCGAGATATGGACTATGGATAATTTACACCTTAGGCTCTGCTTCTAACTTGGGCCCAAATTGTAAAATGGTCTTATCTATTGGCGATTTCATTCCAATTCACATTCCAAGTAATATTCGGCATGCTAATTACATTGCCGTTTGCCAAATTGCATTATCTCTTATAGTTTCCGAGATATGGACTATCGATAATTTACACCTTAGGCTCTGCTTCTAACTTGGGCCCAAATTGTAAAATGGTCTTATCTATTGGCGATTTCGTTCCAATTCACATTCCAAGTAGTATTCGGCATGCTAGTTACATTGCCGGTTGCCAAATTGCATTATCTCTTATAGTTTCCGAGATATGGACTATCGATAATTTACACCTTAGGCTCTGCTTCTAACTTGGGCCCAAATTGTAAAATGGTCTTATCTATTGGCGATTTCGTCCCAATTCACGTTCCAAGTAATATTCGGCATGCTAATTACATTGCCAGTTGCCAAATTGCATTATCTCTTATAGTTTTCGAGATATGGACTATGGATAATTTACACCTTAGGCTCTGCTTCTAACTTGGGCCCAAATTGTAAAATCGTCTTATCTATTGGCGATTTCGTTCCAATTCACATTCCAAGTAATATTCGGCATGCTAATTACATTGCCGGTAGCCAAATTGCATTATCTCTTATAGTTTCCGAGATATGGACTATCGATAATTTACACCTTAGGCTCTGCTTCTAACTTGGGGCCAAATTGTAAAATGGTCTTATCTATTGGCGATTTCGTTCCAATTCACATTCCAAGTAATATTCGGCATGCTAATTACATTGCCGGTTGCCAAATTGTATTATCTCTTATAGTTTCCGAGATATGGACTATCGGTAATTTACACCTTAGGCTATGCTTCTAACTTGGGCCCAAATTGTAAAATCGTCTTATCTATTGGCGATTTCGTTCCAATTCACATTCCAAGTTATATTCGGCATGCTGATTACATTGCCGGTTGCCAAATTGCATTATCTCTTATAGTTTCCGAGATATGGACTATCGATAATTTACACCTTAGGCTCTGCTTCTAACTTGGGCCCAAATTGTAAAATGGTCTTATCTATTGGCGATTTCGTTCCAATTCACATTCCAAGTAATATTCGGCATGCTAATTACATTGCCGGTTGCCAAATTGAATTATCTCTTATAGTTTCCGAGATATGGACTATCGATAATTTACACCTTAGGCTCTGCTTCTAACTTGGGCCCAAATTGTAAAATGGTCTTATCTATTGGCGATTTCTTTCCAATTCACATTCCAAGTGGTATTTGGCATGCTAATTACATTGCCGGTTGCCAAATTGCATTATCTCTTATAGTTTCCGAGATATGGACTATCGATAATTTACACCTTAGGCTCTGCTTCTAACTTGGGCCCAAATTGTAAAATGGTCTTATCTATTGGCGATTTCGTCCCAATTCACATTCCAAGTAATATTCGGCATGCTAATTACTTTGCCGGTTGCGAAACTGCATTATCTCTTATAGTTTCCGAGATATGGACTATCGATAATTTACACCTTAGGCTCTGCTTCTAACTTGGGCCCAAATTGTAAAATGGTCTTATCTATTGGCGATTTCGTTCCAATTCACATTCCAAGTAGTATTCGGCATGCTAATTACATTGCCGGTTGCCAAATTGCATTATCTCTTATAGTTTCCGAGATATGGACTATCGATAATTTACACCTTAGGCTCTGCTTCTAACTTGGGCCCAAATTGTAATATGGTCTTATCTATTGGCGATTTCGTTCCAATTCACATTCCAAGTAATATTCGGCATGCTAATTACATTGCCGGTTGCCAAATTGCATTATCTCTTATAGTTTCCGAGATACGGACTATCGATAATTTACACCTTAGGCTCTGCTTCTAACTTGGGCCCAAATTGTAAAATGGTCTTATCTATTGGCGATTTCGTTCCAATTCACACTCCAAGTAATATTCGGCATGCTAATTACATTGCCGGTTGCGAAATTGCATTATCTCTTATAGTTTCCGAGATATGGACTATCCATAATTTACACCTTAGGCTCTGCTTCTAACTTGGGCCCAAATTGTAAAATGGTCTTATCTATTGGCGATTTCGTTCCAATTCACATTCCAAGTAATATTCGGCATGCTAATTACATTGCCGGTTGCCAAGTTGCATTATCTCTTATAGTTTCCGAGATATGGACTATGGATAATTTACACCTTAGGCTCTGCTTCTAACTTGGTCCCAAATTGTAAAATGGTCTTATCTATTGGCGATTTCGTTCCAATTCACATTCCAAGTAATATTCGGCATGCTAATTACATTGCCGGTTGCCAAATTGCATTATCTCTTTTAGTTTCCGAGATATGGACTATCGATAATTTACACCTTAGGCTCTGCTTCTAACTTGGGCCCAAATTGTAAAATGGTCTTATCTATTGGCGATTTCGTTCCAATTCACATTCCAAGTAATATTCGACATGCTAATTACATTGCCGGTGGCCAAGTTGCATTATCTCTTATAGTTTCCGAGATATGGACTATCGATAATTTACACCTTAGGCTCTGCTTCTAACTTGGGCCCAAA
This sequence comes from Rhynchophorus ferrugineus, assembly GCF_030347505.1. Classification (NCBI taxonomy): domain Eukaryota; kingdom Metazoa; phylum Arthropoda; class Insecta; order Coleoptera; family Curculionidae; genus Rhynchophorus; species Rhynchophorus ferrugineus. Next base: position 604,783 of record NW_027472618.1, on the reverse strand, counting down.
TTGTAAAATGGTCTTATCTATTGGCGATTTCGTTCCAATTCACATTCCAAGTAATATTCGGCATGCTAATTACAATTCCGGTTCCCAAATTGCATTATCTCTTATAGTTTCCGAGATATGGACTATCGATTATTTTTAACCTTAGGCTCTGCTTCTAACTTGGGCCCAAACTGTAAAATGGTCTTATCTATTGGCGATTTCGTTCCAATTCACATTCCAAGTAGTATTCGGCATGCTAATTACATTGCCGGTTTCCAAATTGCATTATCTCTTATAGTTTCCGAGATATGGACTATCGATAATTTACACCTTAGGCTCTGCTTCTAACTTGGGCCCAAATTGTAAAATGGTCTTATCTATTGGCGATTTCGTCCCAATTCACATTCCAAGTAATATTCGGCATGCTAATTACATTGCCAGTTGCCAAATTGCATTATCTCTTATAGTTTCCGAGATATGGACTATGGATAATTTACACCTTAGGCTCTGCTTCTAACTGGGGCCCAAAATGTAAAATTTTCTTATCTATTGGCGATTTCGTCCCAATTCACATTCCAAGTAATATTCGGCATGCTAATTACATTGCCGGTTGCCAAATTGCATTATCACTTATAGTTTCCCAGATATGGACTATCGATAATTTACACCTTAGGCTCTGCTTCTAACTTGGGCCCAAATTGTAAAATCGTCTTATCTATTGGCGATTTCGTTCCAATTCACATTCCAAGTAATATTCGGCATGCTAATTACATTGCCGGTTGCCAAATTGCATTATCTCTGATAGTTTCCGAAATATGGACTATCGATAATTTACACCTTAGGCTCTGCTTCTAACTTGGGCCCAAATTGTAATATGGTCTTATCTATTGGCGATTTCATTCCAATTCACATTCCAAGTAATATTCGGCATGCTAATTACATTGCCGGTTGCCAAATTGCATTATCTCTTATAGTTTCCGAGATATGGACTATCGATAATTTACACCTTAGGCTCTGCTTCTAACTTGGGCCCAAATTGTAAAATGGTCTTATCTATTGGCGATTTCGTTCCAATTCACATTCCAAGTAATATTCGGCATGCTAATTACATTGCCGGTTGCCAAATTGCATTATCTCTTATAGTTTCCGAGATATGGACTATCGGTAATTTACACCTTAGGCTCTGCTTCTAACTTGGGCCCAAATTGTAAAATGGTCTTATCTATTGGCGATTTCGTTCCAATTCACATTCCAAGTGGTATTCGGCATGCTAATTACATTGCCGGTTGCCAAATTGCATTATCTCTTATAGTTTCCGAGATATGGACTATCGATAATTTACACCTTAGGCTCTGCTTCTATCTTGGGCCCAAATTGTAAAATGGTCTTATCTATTGGCGATTTCGTTCCAATTCACATTCCAAGTAATATTCGGCATGCTAATTACATTGCCGGTTGCCAAATTGCATTATCTCTTATAGTTTCCGAGATATGGACTATCGATAATTTACACCTTAGGCTCTGCTTCTAACTTGGGCCCAAATTGTAAAATGGTCTTATCTATTGGCGATTTCGTTCCAATTCACATTCCAAGTGGTATTCGGCATGCTAATTACATTGCCGGTTGCCAAATTGCATTATCTCTTTTAGTTTCCGAGATATGGACTATCGATAATTTACTCCTTAGGCTCTGCTTCTAACTTGGGCCCAAATTGTAAAATGGTCTTATCTATTGGCGATTTCGTTCCAATTCACATTCCAAGTAATATTCGGCATGCTAATTACATTGCCGGTTGCCAAATTGAATTATCTCTTATAGTTTCCGAGATATGGACTATCGATAATTTACACCTTAGGCTCAGCTTCTAACTTGGGCCCAAATTGTAAAATGGTTTTATCTATTGGCGATTTCGTTCCAATTCACATTCCAAGTAATATTCGGCATGCTAATTACATTGCCGGTTGCCAAATTGAATTATCTCTTATAGTTTCCGAGATATGGACTATCGATAATTTACACCTTAGGCTCTGCTTCTAACTTGGGCCCAAATTGTAAAATGGTCTTATCTATTGGCGATTTCGTTCCAATTCACATTCCAAGTAATATTCGGCATGCTAATTACATTGCCGGTTGCCAAATTGCATTATCTCTTATAGTTTCCGAGATATGGACTATCGATAATTTACACCTTAGGCTCTGCTTCTAACTTGGGCCCAAATTGTAAAATGGTCTTATCTATTGGCGATTTCGTTCCAATTCACATTCCAAGTGGTATTCGGCATGCTAATTACATTGCCGGTTGCCAAATTGCATTATCTATTTTAGTTTCCGAGATATGGACTATCGATAATTTACACCTTAGGCTCTGCTTCTAACTTGGGCCCAAATTGTAAAATGGTCTTATCTATTGGCGATTTCGTTCCAATTCACATTCCAAGTAATATTCGGCATGCTAATTACATTGCCGTTTGCCAAATTGCATTATCTCTTATAGTTTCCGAGATATGGACTATCGATAATTTACACCTTAGGCTCTGCTTCTAACTTGGGCCCAAATTGTAAAATGGTCTTATCTATTGGCGATTTCGTTCCAATTCACATTCCAAGTAATATTCGGCATGCTAATTACATTGCCGGTTGCCAAATTGCATTATCTCTTATAGTTTCCGAAATATGGACTATCGATAATTTACACCTTAGGCTCTGCTTCTAACTTGGGCCCAAATTGTAAAATGGTCTTATCTATTGGCGATTTCGTTCCAATTCACATTCCAAGTAATATTCGGCATGCTAATTACATTGCCGGTTGCCAAATTGCATTATCTCTTATAGTTTCCGAGATATGGACTATCGATAATTTACACCTTAGGCTCTGCTTCTAACTTGGGCCCAAATTGTAAAATGGTCTTCTCTATTGGCAATTTCGTTCCAATTCACATTCCAAGTAATATTCGGCATGCTAATTACATTGCGGGTTCCCAAATTGCATTATCTCTTTTAGTTTCCGAGATATGGACTATCGATTATTTTTAACCTTAGGCTCTGCTTCTAACTTGGGCCCAAACTGTAAAATGGTCTTATCTATTGGCGATTTCGTTCCAATTCACATTCCAAGTAGTATTCGGCATACTAATTACATTGCCGGTTGCCAAATTGCATTATCTCTTATAGTTTCCGAGATATGGACTATGGATAATTTACACCTTAGGCTCTGCTTCTAACTTGGGCCCAAATTGTAAAATGGTCTTATCTATTGGCGATTTCGTCCCAATTCACATTCCAAGTAATATTCGGCATGCTAATTACATTGCCAGTTGCCAAATTGCATTATCTCTTATAGTTTCCGAGATATGGACTATGGATAATTTACACCTTAGGCTCTGCTTCTAACTTGGGCCCAAATTGTAAAATGGTCTTATCTATTGGCGATTTCACTCCAATTCACATTCCAAGTAATATTCGGCATGCTAATTACATTGCCGGTTGCCAAATTGCATTATCTCTTATAGTTTCCGAGATATGGACTATCGATAATTTACACCTTAGGCTCTGCTTCTAACTTGGGCCCAAATTGTAAAATGGTCTTATCTATTGGCGATTTCGTCCCAATTCACATTCCAAGTAATATTCGGCATGCTAATTACATTGCCAGTTGCCAAATTGCATTATCTCTTATAGTTTTCGAGATATGGACTATGGATAATTTACACCTTAGGCTCTGCTTCTAACTTGGGCCCAAATTGTAAAATGGTCTTATCTATTGGCGATTTCATTCCAATTCACATTCCAAGTAATATTCGGCATGCTAATTACATTGCCGTTTGCCAAATTGCATTATCTCTTATAGTTTCCGAGATATGGACTATCGATAATTTACACCTTAGGCTCTGCTTCTAACTTGGGCCCAAATTGTAAAATGGTCTTATCTATTGGCGATTTCGTTCCAATTCACATTCCAAGTAATATTCGGCATGCTAATTACATTGCCGGTTGCCAAATTGCATTATCTCTTATAGTTTCCGAAATATGGACTATCGATAATTTACACCTTAGGCTCTGCTTCTAACTTGGGCCCAAATTGTAAAATGGTCTTATCTATTGGCGATTTCGTTCCAATTCACGTTCCAAGTAATATTCGGCATGCTAATTACATTGCCGGTTGCCAAATTGCATTATCTCTTATAGTTTCCGAGATATGGACTATCGATAATTTACACCTTAGGCTCTGCTTCTAACTTGGGCCCAAATTGTAAAATGGTCTTCTCTATTGGCGATTTCGTTCCAATTCACATTCCAAGTAATATTCGGCATGCTAATTACATTGCGGGTTCCCAAATTGCATTATATCTTTTAGTTTCCGAGATATGGACTATCGATTATTTTTAACCTTAGGCTCTGCTTCTAACTTGGGCCCAAACTGTAAAATGGTCTTATCTATTGGCGATTTCGTTCCAATTCACATTCCAAGTAGTATTCGGCATGCTAATTACATTGCCGGTTGCCAAATTGCATTATCTCTTATAGTTTCCGAGATATGGACTATCGATAATTTACACCTTAGGCTCTGCTTCTAACTTGGGCCCAAATTGTAAAATGGTCTTATCTATTGGCGATTTCGTCCCAATTCACATTCCAAGTAATATTCGGCATGCTAATTACATTGCCAGTTGCCAAATTGCATTATCTCTTATAGTTTCCGAGATATGGACTATGGATAATTTACACCTTAGGCTCTGCTTCTAACTTGGGCCCAAATTGTAAAATGGTCTTATCTATTGGCGATTTCATTCCAATTCACATTCC